>NC_024315.1:11347122-11372882 GCF_000523025.1 Cynoglossus semilaevis
CAATGCCGACCCAGATAGAAGTAGACTAGAGAGAGATTGAAAATATTGGCAGGAGGATTACAGCAGTAAATTGTATTACAAATCAGTAACACACACACACACACACTCACACAAAATTGCTGCTGTTTGTGTGTGTTTAATACGACACGACTGTACCACACTTGTGTTGTGCTTTTTTTTTTTAGAAAGGAACTGTCTTGATTTATACAACATCAGGAGTGGTAGAGAAGTATGTGAGGGTGGTGCTCATCAAGCACGAGGTCAACTTGACTGTGTTGAGGCGTGCAATCAGAGAGTCAGATAGGTGCAGGGTGAGAGTGGCTTTAGTCATGGACTCAGAAGACAGACCTCCACGTTATACGTCCAACACTGTCAACTTACGCTAATGCTGTTTGGTACTGAACATGAGACCGTTACACATACATCAAACAAACGTCAGGCAGGATGCTGCACAGCTTCGCCTACTGGCAGTGAGACTTGTCAATAGACCATGCGCCCCACCGTCAGGCAGGATGCTGCACAGCTTCGCCTACCCCCCAGTTCAAATACCGATATCAGTCCGATACCTTATTTTCTTCTCCTGCCTGCTGCAGGCTACTGTTGCTGAGGTGATGGTGTCACTGTTGACGGCATGTCCCACAAAGTTAAGTTGAAGATTTGGGCTTAGGTATTGGATCAGACGGGCTATATTTGATTTTCTAAAGATCAATCCTGAAATTTAGACCAATATCGGTCGGATACCGACCCTGACTATCAGATCTAGCCGTCCCTGGTATCAAAGCAACTACCTCCATGGGTCTACAAAAATTATATTTTGGCAAAATGCTCACTTAGCTACACTAGTGAGCATTTTGCCAAATATGACAAAGAAATCCTGAGTGTGTGTGTGTGTATGTGTGTGTGTGTGTGTGTGTGTGTTAAACAAAGATATACATACAAGCTGGCTCTTCACGAAGCCCTGTCTAAGGAAGATACACGCCGGACCCACTATGTTGTGCAGCATGTTGCAGTTCTTAACCAGAGCACAGAGAGGTTCACCGAACTCCTGCTCTTTCTTTTCTCCGTCCTCGTCTCTTGCGTCCACTTGTCCGACTTTACCCCGGTCCCTCTGCATCG
The DNA here is from genome assembly GCF_000523025.1 of Cynoglossus semilaevis. Taxonomy (NCBI): domain Eukaryota; kingdom Metazoa; phylum Chordata; class Actinopteri; order Pleuronectiformes; family Cynoglossidae; genus Cynoglossus; species Cynoglossus semilaevis. The sequence continues at coordinate 11,348,239 of NC_024315.1, forward strand.
TGGCGACCGCGTGGGCACTTGTTTTTTCTACAGCCGACACCCCCTTCGTGCGGGAGGACCAACCGTGATAGGAAACAATTAAGAGTTTTAATTCCAATGACGGCAAACAAATATTTGAACAATGAAATATGTTACGTCTCTAGGAGTTCTATTAGAACACAAATTCTGACTACAAACCACATTGTCTCCAATACCTGGTCTCCAGTAGAAGCAGGTGTCATTTTCTCTTACCTTTTTCCTTTGATTGTACTTCCTAGAAACCTTGTTGATGTTTCCCATCACCTTGCCCTCCGTCCTACCAGCCCCCCTCCCTCTGCCGTGAGCCAGTCCCTCCACGATTCTCCTGTTTAAATCTCAAACGATGTAAAACTATATCCTGCACGTCCCATTATGCACTATGTCATCCACTAAAGCAAACACAAATGATTCCATCCTGCACCACCACCACCACCAGGACTACAGAGCCAAAACTCCATCCTGTGATCCAGTATCCTATTGGTCCCTTTTAGTGATGAAGTAGACAAATGAGTTTCCATGAAATCCTAAGCTCTTTTAGCTCAACGCGGGCTGCCATGATGAGATTTAACAAAAATGCGATATTAAGTAAAGGAGGTCTGGGAATCAATAGAGCAGGACATATCTGGACTAATAACCCCCCAAACCCCCCCCCCCCCCCCCCCCCCTCCCCCTCTCTCCCAACACTGAACAAGGCAGCCAGTCCATTCTCACCAATCAAAAGAACCAGAATCCTAAACCTCAGACATATATCTGTGAAACACACACACACGAGCTGGTCCAAATTCAAGGGATCAAAAAAGGTTGTGTGTTTCTGTGTGTATTTGTGAATCTGAATCTGTGTGTATGTATGTGTGTGTGTGTGTGTGTATATGTTGGGTTGAGAGGGAGAGTAGTTCGACTGTTTAATCCCCATCATTTCAGATTAGAGACACGCCGATGCTGATACAATCTGAAAGAAAAACATGAGTCGCTCCACACCACACTACGAGTGACATTTAAAAAACGATATTCAGAAAATGTTCTATCAGTTTCGATGTTTCTACAGGTTCTCAGTAAAGGCATTTTCCATATTTCCCCAAACAAATAGGCCCTGCTTTATGTAAAGTAATAATACTTTAATGTGTAATATATTGTTAAAATGTCCTCTAAATAATATTATTCCAGCTGAATTCCTGCAACCCTGCATATTTAAATGTATTTTTCATAAAAAATCTTTGGGTTTTTACCAGAAGGGGGCTGCAAAGGAAGCAGTATAGAAAATAAAATGCATTTTAAAAATTGATCAAAATTATGTTTTAAAAAGTGCAAGAACAACAAACAGCAACGCATGCGAATAAAGTCAATATTCTCCAGATAAAAATCAATAAAAATGATGAATTATGCATGGAAGGTCAACGTCTGTGCAAATTGAAACAGGCGATTCGTTGAAAATGTACAGGCCTGTAACTCTTCTGTACAACCAGCAGATGTCCTTCTCATGCTCCAGTAAAAAAGAGAACGTCTGCAGAAATGAATTTTTTTTTTATGCAAACAGGGAGAGCCTCAAACTCTGGCCCAGGGCCCACCTCTGGCTCACAAAGTCCTTGTGTTTTAAGTCATGTATTTATAATATACAAAAAAGTTTACTGTTAACATGTAAACACACAGGCTGTTTTAGAAATTGTACTGTATGCATACAATACAAAACATACTGTATTCTCTAGTACCAGCTCAGAGTACTTGAAATAAATAAAACAAAAGATGATCTTGACAACTGGAGCTCAATCACACCACACACTAAGACAGAATGACCACACAGTGACCTCCTCTGGATAAATCCACCTGCTCTGAAGGATTTGAACCCACAGTGACTGTTCTGTTATATAATGGTACAGCGTGTGCCCTTAGTCCACTGGCCCAGATGGACACCAATCAGATCAGCGGACAGCAGTCCTACCACAGGCTGTCTTTGACTTTTCTTCTCTTCTTTCATAGGGACACACTTTATAATGGAAATGCAGTTTTTTGCACTGCCGTAATCAACACCTTCATGTGCACAAATGGAAATGTAGGAATGAAAGAACAGGGAGAACCTGAAACCATCAGACGGGACGTTTGACAACAGGCTTGTAACAACACGATAAAGAAAACAGGGCGGTCGAATTATTGAAACTCAAACAGTTTGAGGGTTTGGGTGAGGACTTGTGTTATTATAATGACTATGTTGAAGTAGTGTGGGAATTCCAAGTAAATCCTAGAAATAAGGTGCAAAGAATTTTTTTAAAAAACAAGTGTTCAACAACAGAGCATGTAGCTTACCGCCCTGCACCTGCGGGGGTGCTATAGAGTTGTTTTTAACACTAGGGCCAGTTGCTCGATGCTGCGCTTAAAAGCCAATTGCCCCTCTCTCCCCTGCCCCCCTTTGGCCCGCACTCACATTACCGTAAAGGCAAGCTAGCCCAAAGGCCCAGCTGCCTCCGACACGTAAGTCAGTGACTGTTGGTTATACGAGGTTAGCCACACAGTCGACAGCAAGTCTGACAACAGCGGCTGCGACAGCTGCTTGGTGATCTTCAAAACAGATAGCCCTGATTAAATCAAGGACTCAAGGTTCTTTTTTTATTGTCATTGCAACACATGTTAGACATGGAATGAACAAAATACGTTTCTCTGGTCCCGGATCGAGTACAGGTGACAGAGGGGAAGAGTTTAATATAGTGCAGGTTGAAGAAAGAGGAAAGGGTTGATTGTGCAATGAATTAAAGACAAGAACAACAACACTGTTGAGCAACATAAGTGGGGAAGTTGTGAGTCAATGTGCAAGCCACAAAATGTGAACTGTTTGTAGGGTGGTTATGAGGGGGTTCACCGGAGTTCAACAGTCTCACAGCTTCAGGGAAGAGGCTGTTCCTCAGTCTGGTGGTCCTGCCTTTGATGCTCCGTAGCCGTCTTCCTGAGAGGAGGCGGACAAACAGAGCACACAACCAAATGTGTCCTCTGCATTTTACTCACCACTAAAGTGAGCAGGAGCAGGTGTGTGGGGATGGTGCCATGCTCAGAGGTAACTTGGCAGCCGGTGGACTCGGTGAAACTGAAACCTTCCAGACTCAAGTCTGCTTCCTTAACCACCAAGCCACCACTGCCCCAAACCACACATGAGTGTAAGTTTGGCACCATTGGTCCAACACTTTAAACTGTGCTTTAAACCCCCCACCACCCAGTGTCTGGGTGCGTAATTTTTCTAGACCTTGAGTTAGGGAACCTCTGCAAGTATATACCTGTTGTTGAGAATGTAATAAAAATACTACAAGTTCTCTAACGTACAGTTAGAAGGCCACTAGAGGCACACCTAATGACAAATACTGCATACCACAGGACCAAGCACCAGTTGATTAGCACCAGTAAACATGGGTCACTTGAACTGAGCAGAAATGTTTCCATATGTCAATAAAAAAAAAAACCAAAAAATCACAAAAAATATGGTTAAATTAGTCTCAACATGTCTCTGTCATTGGTGTGGAACCACAGGGTTCACCTCCTGGGCAAAATCGAATCCCGGTTAGGGCGGTTGGTACCTTCCAGTGGACTCACCACCTGCAGGAAGGTTCAGGGGAGTTGGTACGGTGCAGTGAGATTTGGGTGACGGTCATGGAGACTGCTGCCCCCTGACCCGGTAACGGATAAGCGGTTGAGGAACAAAAAACTGACTCAGTGAGGTGTAGACACGGCGAGTATAAGTATTTGAATATCAGCGTATTGATCCGTATTGATCTCGATACCTCTGATATTGATACTTTGGTACATTGGATATTTTGGTACATCCACTTAGTCTCCATGTAACTGCCCGTCTACATCTCCTTAAACTGTTTAATACTGTATGAGATTAAAAATGATCAACTGCATCAGTGATCATCAACTGAACAAATCCGGCCCTGCAACTGGATTGTAAAATGTAATTTAATTAATTTATTTTTTTCATTTTATTTGAGTGTCCAGCCCCCCGAGGTGTCTGTCCTGAAAACTTATGCACCTCTAGATCCTAAGCGACACATTTCCAGGTCAGTGACGAGCCTTGTCGCTGTCAGGGGAATCCATCTGTAGGAGTCTTTAGTGTTCTGTTGGGCCGGGGTAGAAAGCAGTAGTTTGCCCAGGTCAGCTCTACAGCATTACTTCATCAATATAAACTGTACTCTGATGTGGAAGAAGTGAAACCATTCCACGCTAGAGTGGTGTTTTGGACCAAGATCTGTTTGGGAGATAAAAGGTCTGGTTTTTCTTGTTGTTGTTCTGACTGTTTCAAGTAAACACGCTGCAGTCAGGAACAAATCATTAACAACAATTCACACAGTAGCCACATACTGTATGTCCGGCTTATTTTAATCTACCAACTTACCCAAAATAATACCTTCTGCACCTGTCTAGATTTAAAAAGAAAAACACAATTTCAAATGGCCGATAAGTCAGACTGGACATTTTTCCCAAGCCTGGGAGATTAGAGGTGCTTTGTGATGAGGAGGATGAAGGATGAAGGATGATCGGAGAGTGACAGACTGAGTGGAGCTGCGTGTGATTTCTGTCTCTTTGCAGCAGTTGATGCTGCAGTGGTTAATGGTACATCAGCTAACCTACTTTATAATCTGTCTGTAAAGCTGCTGCTGCCGCCGCCTTAATGCACCGCTCCACAGGCTCTGCCTCGAGAGAACGCAGGCAAAACTAAAGAATTTAATCTTTATAAGTGACTTTTCCGAAAATCAATTATAAGTCGAACGGGCAGAATAATAATAATAATAATAACAGCCTAAAAATCATATATTTGTTGTCACTGTGGTCAAACGCACTTGTGTCGTTGTTTTTGTACTTTCTGCTAATAAAAGTCGATTGTCCCCAAATGGACATTTTTGGAACTAGGGAAATGTATATGTAGTAAAGATGAAGAGTAATGTGAATGTTTTTATACAGATGTACTTTTTTAATAAAGGAATAAATGACCAAATTAATAAAAATCAAACAAACAATGTATATAAATTGATAAGTAAAAAAAAAGGCTCTCACTTAACTTGTGAATCTACAATCTTATGTTTACAATATGGTGAATGGGGAGTGTTTTAGTTTGTGGCCTGGAATGCAGCAGCAGGAGCCTCAACTTAGCATCGAATGGCGAGGAAATGAGAACTCCTCCCCTCTCCTTGTCCCCTGTTTCTGTTAGCCCTGGGAGTTGTCACCTGAGTTGTGAAAGCAGGCACAAACTTGTCACCTGACACACCTTTAATGTTGAAATCCTCAGATCGATTCTGCAGATCAGCAGTCAAAACGCTGTTGATACAGATTACGATGGGTTGAAAAGTCATTTTCCCTTGTCTCCTTTCAGGGACAACATGTCCTCACAGGCTCGACTGGAGCTCTGAATTACACAAACCCCCCCACGCGCCACACGCCTCGAGGAATACGTTGCTCAATACACTGCTACAAATATATTCACTACTATATATATATGTATATATGTATATATACATATATATATACATATATATGTATTCCACACGCCTCAAGAAATACGTTGCTCAATAGACTGCTACAAATATATATATGCATATATATATTTGTAGCAGTGTATTGAGCAACATATTCCTCGAGGCGTGTGCTAAAAGAATGATATATATCATTCTTTTGAGAATGATATATATGATATATATATGATATATATCATTCTTTTAGCACCAGGGTTTGAACAATAGACCTTCTCTTATAATTATAATATATATTTTATATATAATTTCTGCACAGAAAACTTTTTTTTTTCTCACTGTTATTCCTGTGAACTGGTGTCGGTTAAAAAGAAAAACCAATTGCTTTAGTCTGCATTAGCCCGACCTAATTACCCAACGTTAATTCCTCTTACAGCAACATGCCATCCCTGAGTTGAGTAAGTTTTTAACACATTGTTCTGACCAAATACGGTCACATGTCCCCTCCACTGAATGTTCAGCTGCGACCACAAGGCACACGTCAATTGTTTACTTTGAAAGTCCGAATATTAAATTGCAATATTACTGTAAGACGTTAACAGTTTTAGAAATGAAATTATTAATAATCAGTAATTATTAATTTATTATTATTTAATTATTATTTGTCCAGAATTAGTTTTTCTTCACAGAAGCAAAAATAGTTGGCTGTAGGTCAATATAGAAATAAAAACATATTAAATCAGTGTTATTTTTTTCACCTTCCTTCTTATCATGTGATAACATCTCAGAGTTGACCTAACAACCCTCTCTTCACTGTGATGCCTCTCTCTAACTGGCTCGACTCCCGTCCTCCTGCTGTTTCCAGCTCTAATCTCTCCTTCACTTTCTAACATCATCCTCTGTCAATCTCTCTGCTGCCGAGTGAAAGCATGAATAATCATCAGCGGATAAAAATAACATCCCGGTCGAACTGTTCAGTAAACATGTCATGGTTGTGAACTGACTCACCAGTAATACTAAACCAGTACAGTCAGCTTCCCAAATGTTGGATTTCACCATCTTCTTGGTAATTCTTATGAATAGATGACTCATAACTGATGCAATAGATGGAGTGATTGACATATAATTTTTTAGAAAAAATAAACATAAAAATAATTATGAAGCTTGTGCTCATTTGCAATGATTGTGAAATAATTAATAAAATAGCCATTATTACTCATTCAGGACTTTCAGGTCTTTCCTAACACATTATAATGATGCTCTGTTAGTTTGCTATGTTGTCTTCAGTTATGCAGATAATATTTTGTCTGAATAACCATATTGATATGATGTTGTTTTTGTCAATTACGTTGCCACATTGTTATTCCTAACACCATTTGTGGTTGGTGTTAGGAATAACAATATACCAAGTCACTTTCACTTTTCTGTTTAAACCACGTCTCTTACTTCGGTTTGACCTCAAGGGCTGTGATGCTCAGAGGTGAGATGAATTGGGAGGAGTTAACATTGTGAACCTTTGTTCTTTGTGATGAAAACAGCAGCGATGTTGAAACAGGAAGTTTCACATACATTGTACACACGCCTTAGATGAACCACACACTTGGAGCCTTCCAACACCTGGGGCTGCTGCATGCCAACCTGGACCACTGATCAAGTCCTGACAGATACGGTGATACAACTGCCAGACATTTTTTACACAACTGCTAGCACATGCACATGGTGCACCTGTGTATAACTTTGATGCACAATAGGTGATAAATCTATTAATAGCGTTAGCCTAAATTTATCTGCCAGGGAGCTAAACATACAGTATGTGCTATATGTGAAATAGCCAGATTGAAATAGTACACTGTCAGACTTGGGGGTTGAATTAGCTTAAGTTAGCTTCACTAGTTTCTCTACAATCTGTTATTGGCTACACAACAAACGCCACCATGAGGACATCTAAGGTGACATGTTGCAGTATAGCAGCAGTCATCTACAGGGGACACCCTAGGTACGAGCTTCCCGAAATATGAGTATTCCATGTTACGAGTCTGCAACTATTGCAAAATTTTGCTCCTTATACAAGGAAATACAGTAGTCTCTCGCTATTTCACGGTTCATCTTTCGCGGATTCACGACTTGGTGGGTTCTTAAAAACTGTATATATAAAATATACCGTATCCCAGATTTAGATCTACAAGAGATGTCACAGGAATGGGACGACGATATGGTTCGATATCGGTCCAATATTGCAACAAAATCGACGATGTCATGACTGCCTACTCTTCGACTGGAAAAAGATCAGCCACGCAAAAAAGAGCCAGTTCTACTACTACGGATACACCTTCGGAAACCATGAAAGAGGTCCCCCAAGAAACGGCACCACCCTCTGGAGAGACGTAAAATCAATCATCAGCTGAGTAATAAAAGTCATCACCTTCCTCGTCATCATTTTACTGCGCATAAATATCATGTCACGACTTTGCGGAAATTCAGGTCTCTCGGCAGGCCTTGGAACCTATGTACCGCGATAAACGAGGGACCACTGTATCTAGCTACAAGGGCTCAACCGATCTCTCACTGCCCTTGCTCGGTCATTTCGTATGTTTCGCCCATGAAAAGGACCAACCAATTTTGCTACCTAATGAGAACACCAGTCAACTTCACTGTAACCACATGGGGATTTGGTGTAAATGCCATTCTTTATGCTATCTAACCTAGGATTGGTGACCAGGCTGGGACACTTCTGTCCAGCATACCATATTCTATTGGAAGCCTCTCATGCCCAACCCTTCCTGCCCTCCCTCCCCGGCACCTCACCGTGCCCGCCGCACTATTTAAGAAGTACTAAGTTACAGCAAGATATGTAAGCTCTGATACCCAGTTCTGGATCCTACCTGTCCATACACCGAGTCAACGATGGGTCGTAGCTTTCTTCTCTGTCCAACCTGCATCCAGAGGTCATCGGATGTTTCCTCTGCTAAGTTCAGACTCAGGGTCTTCGCTTTTGGCTTTGGAGGCCTTTTCATACTGGCTGAACTCCATCGCCTAAATGATTCAATCTTCTTCTTGATCGAACCCTAGAGAATCAACCAACAGTAAATGTCCGTTATCACGTGTCACAAAATAATGATTGGATTCCAAATGATGACTTGGAATCAATGACTCAATCACTTGAGGTTTTGCAATCAAAATTTATTTTAACATCGGTTGTCGGATTATAGAACCAGATTTTCTTAACAAATTTATGGTACATGGTAACCTAACAATGAAACGTGTAGGTTGAGGACATCGTAAACCGAGCCCCTGTACTATAGCTCTCTATATGATGCTGCTCTAGTATTTCTTTTATGAAGTTTATATCAACTTATTTTCCACTACGTGATGCTCGGCCGTTCCTCTGATTTGCTCGTTTGCAATCCTGTAAGGCTTCTGTACTTTAGGCAGAACCGTTGTGTCTAAAGCGTAGATCATAGCAGCTCTCACTACCGTGATCTCGTTTGATTTCCATAATGAAAACTATTTATCTTTGAAATATGCAACCACTGACCTTTTTTGTTAGCTTCTCCTCTGGCGCCTCCTCAGGCGATACGTTATTCACATCAGTCATGTTTTCAGTGCAGGTTTCATTCACGTCTCCTGTCCTGGGTCTCCGTCTGTCCTTCCGAGTGCAGTGTCCCTCTTGTCTACTCCTGGTCCTCTTCCTCGTCTTCCTCCTCTCAATCGTTCCCGGAGCATCTGACGCCGAAGGACAATCTGAGGCACGTCCACTACTGTAGTTGTTGTTGCCCCTCCCTCTCTCATCCAATGAATTCCTCTCATCCAACTCCTTTCATCTCTGCTCCTCGCTCAACAGCCATCATTCACATTTTTCATCCTCTGACCTGTTGCTGTAGGAATTAGTGGCTCACGTGCTCATTCACACACTTTTGCACAGATTATAATCTCACTCCATCCTGAAATCTATGCATTTCTGTCTCCCTCTTCACTCTTATTTCAAGTACAAAAAACTATGAGAATTGCTGTTATGATGAATTATTTACACATATTTTGTCCAGCAGGGTTTTTTTTTCTTCATGCTGTGACATCACCTGTAATCCTGTTCATATATTTCACCCTCCCATCACTCTGTTCCTCTTTGTCCTTTATTCTCCGGCTTTCTCTCTGTACTCATCTATTCTGACGCTGATGGTGGCTTGTCCTAAATCCTCTTTACTTAAAAGTATTGTTTATTTCACTTACCATATGGCAGCTAAGGTCCACAGTCTGGCCCTGGCCCTGAACCTGGGTAAAAAGTTGAATTTATAGTTCATGTTATTTTTGATCATTTCCATTTTGGTAATGGACCATTGATCTTGCAGTTTTAGGGGTCATTTTTTAATGAAGTAAGTTATACAATATGCAACTTTCAGAATATCTAGGGATGTCTGATAATGTTGGCGATCAATATTATCGGACAGATATTAGCATATTTATGTAATGGCTGTAAGAATCGTTATTGATTTTTTTTTTAAATGTTTTTCTGATGATGCAATACCTGTGATAGTATATGTAATAGTTTTGGGCTAAAACTACTTCCCTGCTGTATTGTTATTGGTTAATATTGATAGTGGGAAATAAGGGTTATATTGTGAAGTGAAAAGTTAATATCGGACATCCCTAAGAATAACTTTCAGTTCCCTCCTGTTTTCTTTCATGTTTTCTTTAACTTTCAGTTCCCTCCTGTTTTCTTTCTTTTATCTGACACAAAGGCCACTGAGGTACTCGAAGCAATAGAATTACAAGTACTAAAAGTATTTGTGATTTAGTAAATTCCAGTTAGTTCTGCACTTGTGTTGTGTTTTACAGTTACAGATTAACAGTGGGGTATTTAAGTAATATAAAATCTGTGCCCTATATATAAAAAAAAAAAACATGGTTTCAGACGCCCCCTCATTTGATCTAATGCTGCATGTATGTGAACAGACGGTGTGTGCGAATTTTACGTCGATGTGAAACTCTGCCCGGGGCATAGGATGTCCTTATAAGATGTTTTTCCTCAAAATGAAAAACAGGAGAGACAGGAACTGTAATGGAAAAATAATAGCGTACGAGAATTTTTGAGGTGTGATGGGTGCAGCTGGGGAAAAGGGCTACAGGGGGTCCTGGGAAAGGGGTTGTGTCCCCAAAAAAAAAAAAAAAAAAAAAAAAAATCTACTACAGCACAATCAGAAGTAAACTGAAATCTTGTAATTTTCCTACTTTTGCAACATTTTCTAATCCTTCCTCTTTATGGTCATTGGAACTTTGGCTTCCACACCTCCTTACTAATAAAGTCTCTGGCGTACGAGAAATGAAAGTGCAGCAGTAGCTGTATCGGTATTATTATTAACCATCAGTGTGTGTGTGTGTGTATATATAGTATTTACAGTATGTATTGACCAAAACAACATGAACAAACACTGCAAGCTGCATCCGATAACCACGCCTTGAAGCCTTCGATACGAGTTAAGGTCTGATCTACTGTGACCCTGTGTCATTAAGGATACTGCTTTGACAAATCACATCACCTCTGTGTTGGTTTTAGGGCAAACCTCAGAATTTTCATAAAATATGAAACATTTGAGAGGAGCTTGATTGCAATCCTTGGACGAGGCATAAAAACAGGTTGTGACCACGTGTGAAAGAAACGACCCAGAGTTTTACTGAAGGGAATTCTCTGATGGAAACACAACAAAATAATTTCCTTAAATTAAAATTTCGGTCTTATTTTCTTACATAACTTGACGCACTTTTCTGCCATGGAACAACACTTATACTTGTGCATCGAAGAGACAGGTATTTCCCGTAAGTGGCACTGTATCCTGGACTGCCAGTAGTCACTGGTCCTGTTGAGGACAAGGCTGTGACTAGTTAAAAAAAAAACGGCAAAAAAAAAACGTGTTTAAACCTATTTTATGTCACGCAGAAGTTTCTAAATATGTTGTTCTGTTCTCTATCTAAAAATAAATAAATGCTTTCCAAACGGCTCCAGCTGTATTGCGGGTAATTGTGTGTCATACTGAATATCTAGATAGATCGTCGCCTGCATGTGGCTACTTGTAGATGTAGAGCAGCTATAACTAATAAACCTGAGGGATAACTCTGGTTATAGGGTGTAACTGCAGTTGGTAAATCTTCAAACACTGCAACACTGCTCTCATGTAAACGGTTGAAATGTTAAGTGTGTGATTTATATTTCGTAGTAAAATGATAAAAAAAAAAAAAAAGGTCGTGCTGTTGTTGTTGAAGGTTGCGCAGTCCTGGATTAGGAACAGCTCGGATTAATTTAACCAGGAAGTTTCCATTGAGATCGCAGAACTCGGATAACGGAAACGTTAAGACAGATGGCTAGAAAGTAGCTAAAAGCATTAGCAGATAACAAATATAATAACAAGTAACCTAAACAGGAGTACACTCCGACCAGGTGAGCATATATACGTATTCTGAAATCAACGTCATCATTAGCATCCGCGGGTCTTTTAACATAAAAACCCGGGGAGAGATGGTAAACTGTCCGTTGTGCCAATAGATGGTACTGCCATGAGGTTGAACTTGATGTTGAGAATGGCGTGGGAGTTATATCACAGCCATTCAAAGGGTATACAATTTGGGATGACACGTCATCAGTAGTGTACCTTACACTATACACTCTTATCAAAGGCGGCTACCTAGCTACAGGGTGATCAAGCCTGAGCTTGCGTTCCAAGCACAATCATGACTGTTGCGTGGTGTTAAAGGTTCGCAGCTCGCGCAGACGCGTCCTCTACCCTGAGTTAACCCCAGAGTTGGCTGCATAACCTGTTATCTCACCTGTGGTCTCAAGTGAGAGGTGGAGTGAATGGGGATACGTGAATGGGTCCTGGTGTCCCCAGTAGGAATGGGTTCTGTAGAGCATTGTTTCCCAAAGACTGGGTCTCAAGAGATTTTTTTGGGGGGTCATCTTGCTTCATGTTTCCCAGGAGTTTACGAATAACGTCTATTGACTTGGGTCGTGAAGGTTTGCGACTTTTAAAATATGGGTCCCCCCAAAACAAGTTCGTGAAACACTGCTGTAGAGTGTTGACCATGTATATAATACAGTACCAGTACAACAAACATTGCTATTAAAATGCCATTACACTCATGCTTACAAAGTAAAGGCACAATCAATTCCCCTAAAAACCGCAACATAATCACTCCCAAATATTTTTACTCTTCCCGAGCCGAATGGAAAAAACAAACAAACAAACAAAAACAGGTGCTTTGGTCCAGAGGCCATGTCTCTGTCATTGGTGTGGAACCCCAGGGTTCACCTCCTGGGCAAGATCGAATCCTGCAGGAAGGTTCAGGGGGGTTGGTACGGTGCAGTGTGATTTGGGTGAAGACTGCTGCCCCCGCGACCCGGTAACGGATAAGTGGATGAAAATGGATGGATGGATGGATGGAAAATACAAAAAAAAAACTAGCAATCAACACCCACAAACAGAAATCGAAAGAAAACTAGAGAATCACGTAGCTATTAAAGATAGCTATACGCAAAGTGAAATGACTCCACATTCTTAACTATTTAAAACGTGTGTTTATTAAATCAATACACAAATGAACTAAAACTATAACTATTGCTATACATATGGTTAAACCCTGAGAGCCAGCTGCTGCGGCACGTCATCTGTCCATGTATGAAGGGATTGCCAGAAGGAAGGACGGCTGACAGATGAAAGTGATCCTGGTTAATCTCACACTTACACCACTTGATCCCTGCCTCTACAGTCATGAATGTTGATTTACTTGTCCTCTCTGTGTGCTTTTACTTAAGTATTATATCTGCGTGTCATATAGGATTAGCCTAAAATACACTTAGGGTTCGTGCGCGCTTGTCACCTTCAGGTGCGTGTCCACGGCCACTGCTCGTGACCTGTGAGTTTTCACAGTGGAGTTGCAGCGCTGCATCCAAAAGACAGCACTGTCTGAAGCAGTTCCTTTTTTTTTTTTTAAATTAAGTAAAAACCAGATGGTGGCTGATGTACAACAGGCCCACCCATAACTCTGATCACTGGCTACACCCCTGGCTCGCTTTTGCTTTTGTGTAACCACATTCACTCCCCCTTCCTTTAAAAATACATGCATCTCCCTGCACAGCTGCACGCGTCGTGACAGAACGGTGAGGCACTGATACACACGCAAGACCAGCGGATGATCAGGTGAAGGGTTGACAGCCGCCCCACTCTGCTAAGTTTTCTTCTTCTTCTTCTTCCAACCGCTGATTCCAACTTGTCTGGTGTGTGCTTCTTCACCAAGATCCTCAGGCCTGAACTCCCAGGAGGTGAGTATCAAAACTCTTCCGCTGGTTTGTGTTTAGTGATTTGGCTCAGTGTAATTCATGCAACCACAACACAGCGATTCTAACTTCTAACTATCCATAAACTGAAACGGATTCTAACACACGCAAAACTGCACGTGCAGTGTTGTTTCACAACAAACGTGAGTCTCTAAGTTTTTATATGAAGCTGTTAAATGAGAACCGTGTTTAAGTTAGTGTTAGATAAGATCTGATTATGTAGAAAAACTTCTGGGTCAAACTGCTTCTGGGTAAGTGCAGCGTCTAGGCCAAAATACCTGTGTGTGTCACTGATAGAGCTGTCCTTGTGGGGACATTGGTTATATACTTGTTGTGGGGACACTGTGTCCTTGTGGGGACGTTTTGCAGGGTTCCACTGAGTGGAAAGGTTTTCTGGATTTTCCAGATTTAGTGTGGAGAATACACACTATCTAGAATACAGATTGCTGTCCCATGACTGGTCCCATGTGGTGAGTGTGTGTGTGTGTGTGTGTTCAAAACATCTCCCGAAAAAAAATCACAGGGTAGTTTAAAATATTTTGACAGGCCTCCACACGTTTGTTTACTGTCTGGCTGATTTTATTAGTGTAACTGTGTCTCACCCACGAAAGGTGACAACATGTAACTTAACGGTTGAAATCAAATGAAGGTCAACTTCCAAATCTGGGTGTGGCTGCAGCCGTGAGGACTCGGTCCTTTTCTTTTATTTCACGGGTGGGCAAACAATGTGCCCTGAACCATGGATTTAGAATGAACAAGTATTTAGGTGCTTTTGAAGATTTTTGCTCCCACATTTTGGAAAACTGAAATATGAGCTGAAGTGATTTAGTGAAGGAAATAGGGAGTTTTGCCGCAACATCTGATGATAATACAAAAACGAATATATTGTCTGGAACTGTGGGTTTGGTATGTTTAAAAGCATTTCTGTTTGTATAAAAGAAACAAGAGAGGTTTGTATAAACAGCATGAACCACATGTCCTGTTTCAAACTTCTGCAGAGGCTTAAAATTGGCTGCGATCCCCAGACAGACCCTTGTGACTGATTTGACACTGTATTCATCTGTAATAAATCTTTTATTTTTTTGTCAGCTGAGATTCCTTCTTCTTCTTCTTCTTCACATAACCACTATTTAATAACCAACAAATCAAAAGATTCTGTGGACAATTTTATAGATTTGAACTTTTTATTAATGCAGCGAAGGTATAGTAAAGCAGTTGTTGCAATTTTTAAAAAAGAAAAAAATGTGGAAAAATACTTTGAACATACAGTCAAAAAACTGTTGAAAAACAATTTCTGATATATAAAAAATACACAACATTTTGGTCTCCGAAACAGGATTTAAAAAAAAAAAGCATAAAAACGGCCTAACAACGCAACTGAGGAATAGTAAAAAGTTGAATCCATCCAAACTCCATACACACCGACGTTATGTGGTGAATTAAAGGACTAATAATAATGTTAAACAGTACCATTTTGATGTTATATGCTGTAAATAAACATTAAAATATAACTAATCGAAAAGTCCTTCATTATTTTCTTTACTTCGTGGTACTTTTCTGTCGTTGTACGTGTGTCTTCATGGTAGAGTTTACAGCGGAGTTAGTATGGGCTGACAGAAAATCACTGGTGTGTGACTTGGTTCAAGTCTTCCTGCAGCATCTGTTATTCAACCCGCAACTGTTTCTCACAGCAGTACTCAGCATCTCTCCGTACTCGTTGCTGTATTTAATCCCTGATTCTGTCCACAGTGTCTTCTTGTCTTCTCTTATTTCTTTCTCATTTCGGTGGTATTACATGTCTGAACTAAAACACGACGATCAGATATCCTCAACAAGTGGAGCGTGACCCCATTGGGATCACAGAGGTACTGAAGAGGGTCGTAATTTCTTTGTGAGTCATTAGACAAATTCATATATACATGTATAAAAATAGGTGGCATCCAGTGCTTAGGGCCAAGCTTGTAACCACAGGTTTGTATCAGAGCCTTGGCACGGCATCAAAATTCTCCACGCTTCTGAGGCGCATTGCACACATGAGTTACATGCAGGAAGTTCTTTCCTTGCAGCGTTAATGTGAGTGCAAGAGTTCTTTTCATGAATAAACCATTGCTCATTTTGTCTCCACATTTACATTCGAAAGAAATGGCTCAGAGATGGAAAAGCTTTTTTGAAGACCAACATCTCACTTCTTCACTGTTGCTTTATGACAAAGTCAACTTGTGAACTTCTGTCAAATTGTGGTTTCAAAATGGCCATAGGTTTGTTCTCACTTCTGTAATTCTTTTTTTACGGGTCTGAGTAGACATTATGTTTCATGTGTAATTCACAATAAAGTAGCTTCCACTTTAACCTGCTGATGGGGGAAAAAACCCCAGAGTTGCAACACAAAGTGAAAACAAAAGTGAAAAAAGGGAGACGAGCAGGGAGGAATCAGGAAAGTCTTAAAGTATGCTGCAAGTTTTCAAAGCTTCATATGCACTTATAGGATCATATAGGGTTTTTAGATTGATATTGGAGATGTACGTTTCAACAGCTGAGCACTTCACCTGGTTTGAACAGCATTACATTTTCAAAAAAACAAAAACAAAACAACAATTCTTTCCATGCACTGGAACTTATGGAGCAGTACGTTCTATGGTTTAAATTGAAATAAAGAGCCTGGACTAAAATTGAAAATATAATCCCATCCTGATCTAAGCAGACAACCCCTTACTGCTCTCTGGTGGGCATTTTTGGCATTGAGCAGACACTGACCCTACAGCTTAATTCATTTGAACTGGGCGTTTATTACATATTTACATTGTATACATTGACAAAGACAACGCTATTCAAAGCCGACGTGTAACTAAAACTGTGCTCCATAGAGGTAGAAACCTAAAACTACCAGGTGACCACTGAATTAGAACCAGTAATCCGCCAACCACGTAGCGCTTTGTAGCGCTCTCTCTTTTGGATTCTTGTCCATGATTGGGTTGGGATCACTCTTCAATACCTTCATCGTCCAAAGGTAGGTATAAGATTTTACTGGATGTCATGTGATTGATGGGGTGGAGCCGATGCCTTACATGGGTACTTCAGGTTCGACACGCTGAAAGCTTTGCTGCCACCTGTGAGCTCTGCGGGAATTTCCGAAAGGCCGAAGCATCTCATCATCTTCCCGCACCAGTGTGTCAAACACTGCTCCGAGACTCTGACGTACTCGCACACAGAACTGTGGGCAGCTGAAGACGTACAAGATGGGATCCAGCACTGGATTCAGGAACGAGATGGTGGTAGCTATCGGAAGCCACTTCTCCACTGCATAACGAGTGGGAATGTGATAATGTGCTACCACTTCCAAGATGCAAAAAATATGATAGGGCCCCCAGCACAGGATGAACGCCGCTATCAGGAATGTCACCATTCTAATGAAGCACGGGGAAAGCTGTTTCTCATTGATCTGACTAGAGTTGATTGGAGTGTTGGAGCTCAAATTTACAGGATCGTTGGAAGCCGTCTGCTTGAAGAGAATGCTATTGATTCTGGTAGTGAGAGATGTATTTGGAGGTCTGGGATTTGGTAGAACGAAACTGGTCTGCCTTCTCCTCCTCCGGTTTCTATCCATCAGGCGGAGACTTATTTGGATGTAGCTTCCAACAATCACCCCCAAAGGGCAGAGGAAAGCCAGCAGCAGCTTGGATATAGCTGTCGCTTCCTGTCTCACCTTACAGTTTCTCTCGACCGTGGCTCGAGAGGAAGAAAGCAAAGCAAAGTTGTGGTAGCACATATTTCTCCCGTCCTTTCTCTTTATGACGGAGCGGAAGACGGTATAAGGCACCGTGTTGATTGCAGCCCATAGCCAACCGAGTGCACACAACTTCCACGCTCCAAGCACCGTACGATGTTCCTTGCTCCAAAATGGTTTGACCACCAGAATTAAGCGGTCCAGGGAAATGGCTGCCAGGAGGAAGGCTGACACGAACATGTTAGCGAAGAAGATGGATGTCTGAATCTTGCACAGTATGTCGCCAACCTCCCAGCTCTGTGACTGGTAGAGGTACAGGGTGAAGAGGGGGAGGGTCAGGGTGGCTAGGAAGTCAGAGAACGCAAGGTTGAGCACCCAAACAGAGGCTACAGTTTTGTGCTGTAGGCGGAAACCAACCATCCAGAGGATGAGAATGTTCTCTAAAATCCCAAAGCAGGAGAAAAAACCATGGACGATGACCACGACCATATTGACTTCTTTGTTGCTGGTTTCGTTGTTTTCTCTCATGTCCTTGAGAATAGAGCAGAAGTCTTCGGAGGTGCTGCCGTTCGCCATTGGTTCTTTCAAAATACAAAATAACACCTTCATATTATTGTTTGCAGATTATTTTTATGTTGTCAATTTTAAACCATAACATTCAGTATTTTATACTTATTTTATCAGTGTGTGACTTGTGACTGAGCTTTTTGTGATACATTCTCTACAATCCTTTCTGTTTCATTTTATTTAGCTTCATTAGTTACATCACATCCTCCCTTTTAGATTTCTTTTTATCTATCTTGATTTTCATTTTTCTTTAGATATGTTACTAAATGTATGGCACACAGAAGTACCGTATGTGTGATCAGTCTCTATAGACTATGTGTATTATAATATATTTTCTTTTTTTTCTGCCTTTTTAAGCGATACAGTGGTCCTTCTCCTATCTCAGTAGTTGCGTTCCCAGACCCACTGCAAAATGGGAAAAATAACCAAGTAGAGGCGAGATGGTTATTGTATTATTTATGTATTTATTTACCCTTTACGAACCTCCCCCTCACTGTTATCAACCCTCCCTAGACTGTATTACCATTTAACACAATTATATGGACAGAGTTGTAGAATGGCGACGCAGAGTGAAGTGAATGAGAGATGCTACGATGCATGAGCTAATCAGCGCGAGGAACAGAAGTGCACGCTCAATTAGCCAATAGTACACCGAGTACACTTTGTATTAGCCAATAGTGTGCTGTGCACGAAGAACCGCGATACGGAGAGGGTATGTATGTGTATTACGTGTTTTGTTTCTCCTACCTCTTCCTGTCGATGAGTGATAAACCACCACTTCCTTTCTGCAGTCAAAAAACAAAATCACACAATCAAAAATGACAGTTTCAGTTTTGAAGATTTATTCAGCAACAACACTATAAGTTCCCTAACCATGTTCTCGAGCACTAACGAGACCCCGTGACTACATGACATGATGCTGCCAGGAAATTTATACACTTGCCAGCAGCACATACAGTATCTTAAACTCCGGAAATCTACGTATCACATTTTGCACATTCATCACAGTTACCTGAAGATAAGTAACAGGTCTGTCAGACAAGATGTCCTAATGTGACCGACCACAGATTGTGATATCCGTTTTTCAGCGAACAACTGCGTACAATCTTCAGCAAAAAAAACACTTATCTTTTTAAACAATATTCTCACATCCTGCCATGGCTTGGATTACACATCATTATTACACATCATAGTGAAGATACAGGTTTTTAATCCACAATGAGATTAAATAATTAAGATACACTTCCTTTTGGGCCATGTAGTGAACGTGGTTGAATGCTCTTTATGATTTTTTTTTTCACTGAGAAACTGAATTTGTTTGTCTTACTCAAATGAAAATGTGAAACTTAGATGTCACTAAGTGCGTTAAGCGCGCAGCTGTATAGTCAACGTTAGCGTTAAGCTAATTAGTGGTAATTTGGTCGCGTGAGTCTTTTGTGTGTGTGTGTGTGTGCCCGATAAAATCGATATGAGGAATTCAAGCAAACTTTGAACTAGAAATGTCTCTTATACAAATGGAAGTTTAGTGAAAATTATGTTATGTTAATTATGAGGCCTTGAAGTTACTAGTTTGAATCCCATTGAATTTACAATACAGACTGCAAAATCGCTAGTTTTAGATCCTGTTTGATGTTGTTTTTGTAAATTATTGCCAATTTAATGAAAAAAAAAACACATGACATGGTCTTGGTAAGAGTCACTGTCAGCATTCCAATCCCATTCCTTATCTTCTCGCGTTTCCCAATAAATTGGACCTTTTGTTTTTAATCTTCGCCGTGTTCTCACATGAACACAGACATGAGTAAATGCCTTCGTGATTAAACAGTGATATGAGTTTCCTTAGACACAGACATGAGTAAATGCCTTCGTGAAAACACACAAACAAACATGATTTGTGATAGTAATGTTTCAATGCAATGTCTTTGATGGGTTTTCTTTTCTTTGTTTTGTTTTTTACTACATCAGTGGTGCATTTACGTAGCTGTCTAAGTGGTGTTTCTTTATTGGCCAGGCAATCAGCTGTGTGAACAAGAAAAACGAGTCTACCTGGTAGCATCGGCCTAATCTTAAAGTAAAGGCAGTTTCAACGTTTTATGATGAACATACAGTACTTTTTTTTTTAAACTTGGTTGTGCAACAGGACTATAACTCATTTTGATAAAACCTGTACTGTACGATTTTCATACTTTTTCCATGTGCAGTAAAACAAACGTGAGGTTGTAAAAGCTGTTCTCACTGTAGTTGTCCAATAATATCAGGAATACCCTGATAATATCTGTACACACCCAGTACATGCTTAAACAAGAATTTGGAATTTTTTAATAACAACATAGAAACCAACTAGTTCATATACAACACAATAAAATAAAAGTAGCCATCAGTACTAACATGGCAGCATTTTGTATAAAACTATATATAAATAAATCAATAGCATTTTGATGGAATTGCAATTGGGAATAATCTACAGCGCTGGTGTTGTATTTTCAGATGTTTCAACAAGATACATAAGAGCCCTCATGTAATAAAATACCTGTTTCCCAGAAATAACTCTACAGCACATGCAGAACAATGTCAACGTGCAACGTACAAAGCCGATAAAACAGGTCCAACTTACCTGAAGGTGCGGTGAAATTCACGAGGAAGAGACTCAAAGAAAAATGGAGGGATGTTTTTGTATCGTTGCTCCTGTTGTGCCCTTATTCACAAATAGCGCACTGACACTCATCGCTCCAATCCTGTCACTTTCTTCTGATTATGAAGACACCTACCTTACAACAGACACACCCATTCACCAAAAAAAGAAAACAAACACTGACATTGTCCGAATGAAAAGGAGAGCAGGAAAGCTGCAAACCTGACTGGTGAGAGACACTATGAGGAAATAGAAGAGAGGCAGGCATATGTGTGAGAAACGTTAATCTGTTAGATCAACATGCAACAGCCTGTGACATGTGTCAACTAGTTCCATCTGACGCTTCAGAGTTTGCTGTGTGTGTGTTTTCATGACGATGCGCTGTATCACCATAACTCAGACAATGATGTAGACCAGGGGTGTCAAACTCATTTTCACCAGGGGCCACATCAGCAATCCCCTTCCCCTTGAAGTGTCAGTTGTGAATGTCATTTTTACTGATTTACTTCATACAAAGAAAATCCACCATATCCATTTACTTTACATTTAAGATGATTTGGCAATATTTTAATATAAACAGCATTCAGACTCTGATAGAATAGAGTCTAAAAGAAGTTTTATTTTGAAAAATATATATATAATATAATATTGATCCTTCAATGCTCAGCACCTTGGGACCAAAAAACTACTCCATAACAGACTAATACCAGTTTCTGCAATTGATTATTATTTATTCAAACTAAAAATATTGTTAATTGCTGTGTAATAAAAAAAAACGTAATTAACGTAACGTAATTTCATAGGTTAAGTATCTCTGCTGTGTGGACTTTACTAAATGCTTTTTAAGCTCTCGCAGGCCACACAAAATGGCTTGGCGGGCCGTATTTGGCCCCCGGGCCTTGAGTTTGACACGTATCACATAAACAATTTGCCGGCATCTGTGTCACTAATCGGTCATGATAACCTTTCATTTTTCATTAATGTCAACAAAGTCTTAAACAGTGGTGTAGTAACAAGTTACATTTACTCCGTTACATTTACTTGAGTAAGTTTTTCAAACAAAATAATTCTGGGAGTTTTAAATCACTGTACTTTTTACTTTTACTCGAGTAGATTTATGAAGAAACTATATTTAATTTGTATGTACCATATTTCATTGATTTGAATTTTTTATTGAAGTACTTGAATTTACCTAAACATTATTTTATTTTAACTTATTAATTAAACATAAATCATTGTTAATTAATTTGGAAGTTTTTATTTTATTATTTTATTGATAGGATAAACTCTCCTCTCTGTAATTTTGTCTATCTGATTGAATGTTCATTAAAAATAAATCAGCTGTTACTCAACAGTAACTCAGTACTTGAGTAGTTTTTTGACCAAGTACTTTTTTTACTCTTACGCAAGTAATTATTTGGATGACTACCTTTTACTTCTACTTGAGTAATATTATTCTGAAGTAACAGTACTTTTACTTGAGTACAATTATTGGCTACCGTACCCACCTATAGTCTCGAAATATTTTTTGTCACAATTACATGACATCGGCACTACCCTTTAACACTTCTTCAGAAAGTAATCTGTAAAACAGGAATATTTCAGATAAGCCTTGATGATAGTGTTGATCTCCAATGGCGGACCAGTTCTATGATGACAAGCTGCCTCACCTTTATGAGGGAGACACCTGAAGCATATTTAGGTGCATGACAGATGACAGAATGGCAGTAAAAAGGGGAGCATCACTCGCACTTTGACATTCACTTACTGTTACTCTTACGTATAGGTGCGTCAGGTTTGTTCACACACACACATTAAGTAACAACACAAGACCCCGCCCACCATGAGTGTGGTCCTACATATGTAGAGGATAGAGGTACGCTGAAGTTCTGTTTCACTGGAGTCGACAGAGTAGAGGATCATCAAGGTACTGTAGGGCTTTCCTTTAAATGTACTTTGTTACTAGGATAACTTCTGATAATTTATTAGACCAAAAAAATTGTTAGTAGTATTTGTAAGACATTTAAAGACCGACTTCCTTTGTTTAAATATTTCTGAAAATGAAATATTTAAACAAAACATTTTGTCATACCCCAAATCAAATTTTGTATTTATTTTTTTTCTTACAGGGGAAAAGTGACAACATTGTGACATTTTAAGATTTATATATATATATATATAGTCGAATGTTAAAGATATTCATTATATTCATGAAAAATTGAAATGCAAATTTTTAAATTAGTAATAGATATTCATATACTTAGAAATAAATATATGAATGTTAATATATAATTTTAAAATATATGAAAGTATGTAAAATACATTTTTATACTTTGTTTTTATTTGTTGTAATAGCTACTATTAAATCTCTATTAGCAAATAATAATAATAATAATAATAATAATAATAATAAAACAGTTTTCCCTCTAATCCAACCTAATCTCTTAAATCCAAAGATGTAAACAAATATGTGCTGGCATATCATATGTTCAACTGCCTAAAATTCATTGATTAATTTAAAATTGAAATGTTGTTCTTTTCGGGGTTTTTTTTTCATTTTATTTCTATACTCATTGCTCAGTGGTTTGTGGAGTCACAAACACAGAGGCTTTTCGTTCAAGTATTGGTGTTGTGCAAACTGTTACTGGAAAAAGTGCTTCGAGTGCAACAAATGTCTTGTTTGAGTGAACTTTATCTTTGGTTCTTTCAGCATGTGTGTTTTAGAAAAATAAGTCAAGAAAAGCAATAAATCACTTATCCATCATCAGTATATAACCACACTTCTTCGAACATAATCACTAATCTCGATGGATTTTGGGTGTGTTTGGTTTTTCAGATAAAATGATGGCTCCAGTGCTGGGCTTGGCCTTGTTGGGCTTGGCCCTTATCACAACCCCCTCTGTGGCCTTTGTCCCCATCGGTGCTGGGATTTCAAATCACGTTAGCATTACAGGAACAGCCTTGCTGCAAAAAGTAGCAGAGGCTTGTAAGGCAGTTGCTCAACAGAACGGTTACGACTTCATAACCACTGTAAGTATCCGATGATGAAAAAAGACCAGACACGCACACAAAGATTGATAGATGAGTCACACCACCAAATAGACACAGACCTGTTTAGCTGAACACAAGGCCTAGTTTTGCAGCAATTAAAGAAATACACACAGGGAAAAAGGAGATTTTAATTGTTCTCACTATTGCATAAAAAAAACAAAAACAAACAAACAGTGAACAACCCAAGCTGTAGTTCTGGTTGTTACCAGTCTGAGAGGTGTCGATCCTAACGTGAACCTTCTTCACTGCCCACAGGGTAGCTCTCCCGAGGAGCTAGTCCAGGCCTGTCTTGGACCTACAGCAACAGGACAGGTGTCAGGCGCAAAGTTCCATACTGCTCTTCAACAAATCTACACCCAGAATGGACTGGTGGACAAAGACTTTGTCAACAGGTTGGCGGAACGTCAAAACACTATAAATTGTTGTTATTGAAAAAGTGAGACAATGATGGAGTAGAGTGAATTATAAAGTAACTGTCTGCTACCATTTGGGAAATTCCAAAAGTGATCCACATCACTTCAACTCCGAGACCTTCCTGGAGGGGCGTGCCCTGATCACGGAGGGCATGGCGTCCATCAAAGCCAACGTTCGCCATCAGCACTTCCAGGCTGCCAGAGAAACACTGGGCAGAGTTCTTCACACACTGCAGGTGACGAGGCCGAGCAAATTCTGTTGATAGTTCACACCTTTTGCTCTACGTGTAAAGATGTGGTGTTAAGACAATAACGCGAAGAGATAAACTGTTAGGACAACAGACGTTGATTATACATAGTCTCATACACGTTCAAACATGAATAAAAATCAAATCAATCAATCAATCATCAATCCGTTTTTCTGCATTTTCAGGACTTTTACAGCCACAGTAACTGGGTGGAGCTGGGAAAC
>NC_024315.1:11372908-11452340 GCF_000523025.1 Cynoglossus semilaevis
GTGTTGTGGAGGTAAAAACTGAGCCCCACATTCGCCCACTAGAGCCAGGAAGGCCCCTCGAGAACCTGGCAGGTCTGTCTGAGCTAGTATCAATAGTAACATTCAAGTGAATTATTACCTCACAAAATGTGGTTCATTATCAAATGTGGTTATTAAGGCAATAACGAACTTTATAAAGGCAATAATGTCTGTCCTTCCTTTTCGACGGTGCTTCACTGCTGCAGACCTGAACACTCCCACCTGCAAAGACTGTGAGAGTGGATCGTGCCCCAATCAACTCTTGTCCTCCATCCTGCAGGAAAAGAAGCTAACATCAGGATACATGGGGGTTTACTTCAGTACCAAGCCCAAAGGTACCTTCGCAACAAACCACAACACCAGAACTTCCTGCTTATCCCACCATATAGAGAACCACAAGGTTATTTTGTATCACAGACCGGCTTGATTTAAAACGATATTTCCAAGGACTGGTTTGATGAAATGTTCTCCATATGTTTTAAAAGTTATTATCTCAATGGAAATGGCTAAAATTTGATTAAGTATTATGGTATGAACACAGTGCCAGAATAATTTTACTAAACTAATTTCACAGTCACATCACATCTGCTTTAAATGTTTTAATTAACAAATAAAATATAAAGACCGAATAGTTGTCATTCATGTTTTTTTATATTTAAAACATTACAATAAATACTTATCTTAACTCAACCACTACCTCAATCACTCAATATTATTGCTTACATCTAGTGCGGGTCAGATGTGGGTGCTTTCCAGACTGGAAGTAATGTTGCCCTTTCACCAAGGTCAAGGGAAATGTATCTAATTTTATGAGTAATATCCGCAGCCATTTTGTCCTGTTCTAGGTAAATGCAGCCACGGAGGAAAAGGTGATTTGACAAGCACAACCGTCCCTCGTGGTGGCATCCACAAAGATGTGATCAACAGTGAAAACGTAGCCCTCCACAAAACTGCTGTTCTCTTGGCAACAACTGCAAGTCTTCAACTCCTGGAAGACATTCGCTTAGCCGTGGGGGACAAGGATTTTCTGAGGTGTGAAGCTTTTCTAACGTCATATAAGTCGCTCAAGGAGCCATAATAAACATTTATAATTTGGGCCACATCTTGTAGTGCTATAGCGTGCTTAAAATTCTAGGCCTGGTCCAACAAAAAGTAAAAAGAAAGCAAAACGGAGAAGAGAGTTTTGTTTGACAAGCAATTTGCCTAACACTCCGTGCCAAAGCCTGTGCAATGTTCTGGTTTCTTCACAGAATGATGGGAATTGCGCGCTCATCTGTCCTAGTCTTTGTAATCGACACCACCGGCAGCATGTCTGACGACATCGATGAAGCCAGAAAAGTGGTGTTCGAAATCATCGACAGCAAAAAGGGGACTCAGGATGAGCCCTCTGAGTACATCCTGGTGCCCTTCAATGACCCAGGTAGGAACCCTGAATTTCTCATGTTGTGCTGTGCATAAATCTGGATGCCTCAAATCTACAAAGAGGGTTTTTGGGAAATATATTTCCATATTCTCAATAAAGGGGTTTTCAAAGCTGATTGTTGATTATTTCCAGCTTTGCTCATGTTTTTGAGTTTGCTGGTCAGGTAGTGACAAGACAAACACCACATCCTGCTCTCGCCACAAGGCGTGCTGCGATTGGTGCAAATTACCCCTAAAAGATTAGAACTTTTGAGTAGTGCTAGAAGCTGCAGATAATTAATGACTAATGCCACAACAAATCCCTTGTAAGTGAAAACCTACCTGGCAATGAAAACGTTTGTCATTCTGATTCTGATTCTAAAAGTGTTGGTACAAGAGAGACTAAATCCATTCCACAGCCCTGGTCCAAACGTTCTGTTTCGGTGCCTTAATTATCAGATTCTCCCATTTCTAATGGTACCTGAGAGACCTTTATTTATAAGGACATAAGCTGGACGATCGAGATCCATGGCTTGGATGTACATGAGGTCAAGAGTACAGAAATGTGAGGTTTCCCCTTTGTTCTTTTGTAGGATTTGGGCCACTATCCAAAACTGAAGACCCTGACAAAATAAAGAAGTTGATCACAGATCTAAAGCCTAACGGTGGCGGAGATATTCCTGAGATGTGTCTGTCAGCACTGCAGGTACCGTCTATATGGGATTGAATTTTCAAATTGATGTGAAGGACAAAATGTGCAGCAGTTATTGGTTCTGTTTACAAATCCTCAACATCCTTCCTCCGCTTCAGGGAGTATTGTCTGTCCTGTCTATAGGTCAGGTCACAAGGTCCAACCTCGCTCTTAATAAATAAAATAATAAATATAATAAATAATACATGATTGAAATAATGGAGTTCAGTTATTTTACATCGGATGTAGTTCAGGACATGAGAAAGAAGCAAATATAATAAATAATACATGATTGAAATAACATGATTGAGGAGGACAGGATCGGATGTAGTTCAGGACATGAGAAAGAAGCTGAAGCAGGGTTTTTTTTTTTTTTTTTAAGCTAGAATATGCTATACCGCAGAGCTGTAATATGACCGGAGCCTCCTCAGCGCTCTGCAGCACTAACGCTGGCATTAGCTGTTAGCGCTGCTGAGCGCTGAGGAGGCCGTCTCATGGGAAACCCAAGTTGACCGTGGGGTACCCAAAACTTTTGAATTGATTATTGAAAGAGAGAGAGGGAGAGATTAAAAAATAAAATAAAATAAAAATGAAAAGGACAAAAAAAAACTGAATTTGTTTTGGTTTTCAGTTGGCTCTCACTGGCTCCCCCTCTTCTTCCCACATCTACGTTTTCACTGACGCCATTGCTAAAGACATTTCACTCAAGGACACCATCATCGCTCTCATCAGGCGAACCAAGTCTACGGTAATCTAAGCAAAATTCACTGATGACCATTGGCCCTTTGTGTGTTTTTCATGTTCACCCAACTGAAATACTTAATACGTGGAATTGGTTTGAACCTGGATCCACAGGTGTCTTTCTTCATGACTGGTAGCAGCAGGAGGCGTCGTCGCTCCGCAACTGCTAGCTTTGATGACTACAGGGAAATGGCACTGGCCTCTGGGGGACAGGCCATAGATGTGTCCAAGAAGCAGCTGCCTCAAGCCACCGCCATCATCCGTGACACCTCTACCTCAGCTCTGGTAAGAGAAAATAAAAAAAAATCAAAATCACAATTAATCAGTTGTAGCTGGAATATTGTAAAACAGTAAACAGTATTAGTAAAAAATTAGAAAAAAAAATCAAAATCACAATTAATCAGTTGTAGCTGGAATATTGTAAAACAGTATTATTATTATTCCATATATTTCATCAATACTTGTTCAAGTTTCAAACATTGTATATTACTACATGTAACAACAACAAAAACATTTTAATTTATCAGATTAACAAAACTTTTAAAAAACTTTTCAACATTTTTTAAGTAAAAATCACCAATCGCATGCTAGCTAATATTTATAATCAACTCTACACAACATAAAATGTTTCTTTCATAAACCCTGGGTTTATGATGTCACTATTTGTCAACCTTAAAAAAGTAAAACCTTTCATAACCCATAATGTGGTCACGCCGCGGAACCTTTTATTTTAAAGCAACTGTTTGCCATTTCATTTCTCACCACACATTAATAATGACTTGGTGGGCTCCATGCAGCCCACAGGCATTGGGTATGGGACGTGTGATCTAATGTCTTGATCCCTTTGCCGTTACAGGTGACAATTCTTCAGCGAACAGTGATTCCGGCAGCATCGAAAACCACCAATTTTGTGTTGGATGAATCTCTCCAAAATGTCACCATGTACATCACAGGTCAAAGTGTCACCTACACAATCACCAACCCTGCAGGTAGACCGTTTGTCACAGTTCATTTGTTTGACAAGTGGAATTTCAAGTTGAGAAGAAAGATCGGTAAATCATTGACTTGACGCAGGTGTGACCCAGAGCAACACTGACACCTCTGGAAAACTGGGGACGGCTAGTTCAGTTGGCAACTTGGTGAGAATTCGCCTCAACGACGACAAGCAGTTGGGGAAATGGCAAATCCTCACCAACTCCCCACAACCTTACACAGTCAAAGTGACAGGTCCGAATTTTGCACATCTCCATTGTTTACGTTAAGTCGGTGCAAGTTTTGAAGTGAAATACACCTGACCCTGATAAAGAGCTGTGTGCCTGTGTGTACTGTCTGTGTGACTGCACGTGTGTCTTTCTCCAGGTCAAAGTATTATCACGTTTATCTATAATTTTGTGGAACGCTTCGAAGGACCTCACCCAGGTTATGCAGTTCTCAGTGGGCGTCCACAAGCAGGTAACGTGCAATAAACCTGTCTTTATCACAGTACCAGAAAAACACTTTCTACACCCTGTCAAACCCACAGTATCAGATATATGTACAAGTGATGAAGTAACTGTAAATGTGCAGCTCCAGCAGTGGACCCAGACTGTGTGGTCTCTGTTGATACAAAAGCACCATCCGGTGGACAAATGCACCTACAGCATGAAAGCGCTGCGACAGACTGTTGTCACGGGATTTCTGGAATTTCTTTCATGAAAATTAGACCTACAGCAAATTTGACTGACCAACTAGTCATTCACACTAGCTAAAAAGTGTTTCACACCTTTACTCCTCTGGATCCTAATACTCTGTTTCTCTTCCTCTGTGGAAACACTAGGTGAGGCAGCCCATCTGTTGCTCTCAGCGATCGGGAAAAAAGGTCCATCCTCCATGAAAATTGGAGACATTGGTCTAATATCTAGTTCTGATAAAATGGAAAATGCCACAATCACTGACCTGGGCAATGGAGACATCCTGGCGATGGTGAAGTCTGTCCCCGAGGGAGAGTTTCTGGTTGTTATGACTGGAACAGACAAGGAAAGCAACAGCGAATTCCAGAGACAGTCCACTACCTCCATGTCTGTCTCCAAAGTCAACATCCAGGTCTTTGCATTCTTCTGCTCTTCACTCTGTAAATTAGGAGCTAGCTGCAGGGTCACATGGGGACGAATGGAGATGTTTTATACTTGTCTCTGTATGTTTTGTTTCTTTAGGCCCACATTCCAAGTAGTATGGAACCAGGAGTACAGGTGGAACTACCCTTCGTTGTAAAGACCCAGGGGGCAGGTGGCGAATACAGTATTGTGGCAAATAATGACAGAGACTATCCCATGGTGTATCCCAAAAAGTAAGGAGAACTTGCTCTAGATTAAAATACCTCAACCAGGGCTCTGAAACCTTAAACATCAAATGAACCTTTTTAATCATTTTACCACCAAGTAAAACTCGCCAAGACCGGTTTTGACAAGGAGATGCTGAGAGATGCTACGATGCATGAGCCAATCAGCATGCTCAATTAGCAAATAGTACACCGAGTACGCATTGTACTAGCCAATAGTATGCCGTGTCTAGGTAAACAAAGCTACCAGCGAATGTTGGAAAATGGGCTTATCTCAATTTCAAAACAAGAGTCCACATTTTTAAAGCCAAAACGTTCGTATGTATAATTATTTAATAATCTTTAATTTTATTTTTTGCTATATTTTGTGATAGAAAGTGAGGGAGCGAAAGAGAGACCGCCATATAGAGAGGGAACACTATAGTAGTATTCAGTACTAGGTATGCAAAAATTTGTTGTTTTGCTGTTGGCAAGCAAGCTAAAAATGTAGTCCAACTAGATTTTTGTTAGCATAGCATTGTAGCATAATCATATTTGTGATTTTACAATACTGTTTTGGGTTTTTTTCCTGAGTCGATCAGACTAAATTTGGTCCATTAACAAACATCAGCCATGATCTTAGGGGCCACATATGGCTCGTGACCCACAGATTGAAGACCCCTCGGAGAACATTTGAAATCTATTTGTGAAACTGCACTTCATATGTCATAAGTATAAGCTGCATATTAGCTGA
Source organism: Cynoglossus semilaevis (assembly GCF_000523025.1). Lineage (NCBI taxonomy): Eukaryota > Metazoa > Chordata > Actinopteri > Pleuronectiformes > Cynoglossidae > Cynoglossus > Cynoglossus semilaevis. The sequence continues at coordinate 11,378,810 of NC_024315.1, forward strand.
ACTCATAACAAACGTTTTATTAGCTTTTCATCAACTTACATACTGTAGCCTTGCACAGAATGGCGAAATGTTGTAACACAATGTTAATCTTTTTCCAGAATCACCTTGACAACTGGAAAAGAAGTTAATGATACTGTGAAGATCACGCCACCAGGAAACACACCTTCTGGCACTGACGTCACTCTGACCATGGAAGCCAAGTCATCGGATGGCGCTGACTCCAACTATATTGTACTGAGATTGTCTGTTATCAAAAAGGTAAGCTAGCACGTTTTGATGAAAACGCACATGTAAGAATTTTTTTTTAACCATTTCACCGTTGCTGTTTGTTTATCTAGTGCTGTTTTTCAACTTGACGTTTATCTCTCAAATTCTCTGTCCAGATCACAGACTTTTACCAGCCTCTTTGTGAAGACCTTAGCGTGAAGGCTGATGACTGCCCTATGGATTTGTCTCTGTGCGCACCCCACCAGTGGGAAATGTCGGCCAACCTCACCGACGGAAACGGCACAGGTATTGAGAGCGTCACCCTGAGGCAAGGAAATGGATCACTTACGGTCAGCCCTGTGCCCAACCGTATGGTCAAAGTGAGCTACAAAGCCTCCTGCTGCTCACAGATTGTCGAGGTTGTAGCTGTGGATGCAGTTGGAAATGTGGGAAAGTGCTATCACTCCATAGAACGTTCAGCCGGCCCACCTCTTCTAACACTGTCGCTGCCTCTGTGGTTGTGTCTGCTTGTGTCAATCTTTGTTGCCAGGCCTTAAACGGCTCAGATGGTAACAGCCCTAATTGTAAATAGTTCACTGCAATATGGTTAGAGTTACTATTCTTGAGGGTCGGGTTAAACTCGTACATTAAAATGCACTGATGATGCAATTGTAAAGGAATATTTACTGAAGATAATACAATAAACAATAACATTCATGTGCACTACCTGAAGGGGGGATCTCCCAGTTATTGCATATTACTGTGAGGACGGATCTTAAAATTGCATATTTATATGTATTCAGACAAAAATAATCCAGGAAACTTTTAAGATATTTTCAAGACAGGCATGGAAAACCCTAATATTCACTGCATTAATAGTAAAGTCTAGGGATGTCCGATCTCCGGTATTGGCCAAACACTTAATTTCCAATTCCGATATCAATACTGCATTACTTAAAACTACCATTACAGAATTTAAAACACATATTTGTGTTCAACATGTCCTTGCATGTATTAGAGCACGTGTCAAACTCAGGCCCGGGGACTAAATCTGGCCCGCAGTGTAATTATTTGGCCCGTAAGATCATTTCATGTGTTGGCCTGCCAATATATAGCCTCTATATAGTGGCAGAATTTGTAGTATTAGCGGTGTATGTGCTATGTTATAGCACATATATCTAGAAAGGCTACAGATAAAGAGACATATCTCTTTAACAAATACTACTGATGTGTGTTTTATTTTAAATTTAATTTCTCATGTGTTTGGTTGTTCCAGATTCAATGTTTACATAAAACTAAAGTTTGTTTCCATATTAAGGAGTTCTACATTACATATCTGGAGAGAAGGGAAAACATGAACAATTGCTGTCAATTTTTCAATAAATTTTAAGTTTGGGCCACGACTTTGTCCCAGTTTATAATTTTGGTCTACTGTGAATTTGAGTTTGACAGCCCTGTATTAGAGAGTCAATTTTGTGTGGCAATTACCCTCTGTTTTCAGAAATGTCTCAGCCCAGCTATCGCCAAATTTGGAGTTGTATTTCCATACCATTTGAAGTACGTGGTACAACATTGTCAACAGTTGTAACCCCAGCCTAATGACAGCGAACGGTTCCAATTAAAAACAGCTACAAAAAAAACCCCAACAAAATGTTTTTTTTTTAATGACAACTATAAATTAAAGCGTAACATTTTCACATCTTTCAGCCAAACAAAGATAAGAAATATTTTATAAATACAAAGCATAAAATCCAGTCTTTTCAGTCAAAAAGCACAAACATCTTTTCATAAAGTTTTACCTCTTTGTAAACATTGTCTATTTTCTCCAGTTTCTAAAACTGACATTCATAGAAATACTTTTTTATTTATTTGTCAGACTGTGTTAATGTTTCACAAACATCTGAACAGAAAATGCATTATTAACATCAATTAACAGTCCTTCAACATCTTTAGGCCAGCGTAAAATCTGGGTAACATTAGCATCGTGTTTTAATAAATTGCTAAATTACTGAGATGCCACATCAGCTGTCATATGTTTATCCATCATCGTGCTACACGTCAGCCACAAAGACTTCTCTTTTGGCAGCCAGGCAATAGATATCCAGCCAAAATGAGTCAGTTTTAATTTATTACATTTTTTTCAATCAACAGTTGTTGATCCAGTGCAAATAGTGATAAATAAATCACACATTAAAAACAATGTGTAGTGAGTTTATTTTCCATTGACTTATTTCCTTATTGTTCCTTGCTCAGTGCACCTTGTGTACATTCTTCACATGCTTCTTTAGGTGGCCTGACTGTGTGAAATGTTTGGAGCAGTGAGGACAGGCGTGTGGTTTCTCTCCGGTGTGAATATAAGTGTGTCTTTTTAGGTTGTTCAGATCCAAAAATCCCTTCCCACAGTACGAGCACCAGTACCTCTTCTCCCCGTAGTGCCACCTCAGGTGAACGTTGAGTTCCACTCGCCTGTTGAATTTCTTCCCACAGAGATTACACAAGAATGGTTTCTCTCCCGTGTGGCTACGTATGTGTGCCTCCACATCTCGCCTTGTGAAAAATCCTTTGGTGCAGATTGGGCATACGAACCGTTTGATTCTGCTGTGAACCATCTGGAGGTGCTTGCTGAGGATGAAGCGGTAGACGAAGCCCTTCCCGCACTCCTGACAGACGTGGATCCTACCATTGCGATGTACCCGGTCGTGCCGTTTAAGACTCTTTGAGTCCGGGAAACGTTTCCCACAGACCGAGCAAGAAAAAGGTCGGTCTCCAGTATGAAGACTGACGTGGCTTTCCAGGGCTGCGGGGCTGCTGAGAATACGTCCACACTCCCCACACTGGTTCTTGAGCAAACGTCCACCAATGACTGACAGGGGCTGTAAAGGTGAAACCATCGGAGGTAATCTGAAGGGTATGGAGTTGGCAGGAAAACTTGAGACAAAAGCTGTTGAAACTTTCCCTGATTTTGACTCCTTCTTTACAGGTACCTGCAGCAATGTTTTCTCTTCTGCTGGTTCTTCTATAGGTGGGATCCACACAGCTTTAGACATACATTTTTTCCCAGCTTTAGCACTTTTGGGCTGACTGGAACTTGTCATCTTTGCCAGAACTTTATTTTTCACTGACTTCTTAGAATTTACAGCTTTTGTTTTCTTGTTATGGGTTGAAATATCCTGTCGGGGTTTCTTAGTCGTTTTCTTTATCTCCTCTGGACAGACATTGCCATTAACATGCTCATTAACATTTTTGGTAGGACTTCCACCAGTTCTCTTACTAAAACTAAGTGAACTTGATTCACTTTCATCTAGTCTTGTATTAGAATCACAACACGTTTTAGGACAAGAGGTGGAGTTGGACATTTTGGGACTATGGATTTTGGATCCCAATTTGGGTTTCACTTTCTTTCTACAGCCAATGTCAGCTGTATTATGGTGTAACCGCTTCCTTAATCTTTTGGAATCAACTGAAGTTGGCTTATTATTTTCAGACGTAAAACGTGAACATTGTGAGGTCGTACTGGATGCCCTTGTGTGTCTAGATGTTTCAGTCACAGGTTCATCAGATTTCGAGTGGCCTTCATGTATTTCAGTTGGTAGACTAGGGTCTTCAGCAAATGCAACGCCTTCAACCTCACTTGACTTTCCATTCACTGCCGTTCTATTCTCTTTGTTAGCGTTCTCTAATCTGGTCTTTTTAGGACTCGCAGTAGTCGTGGTTGTTTCTGTGCATAGTCTTGTTTCACTTCTTGTAATTTGTGAATGAATCCTGAGGTGACTTCGAAGTCGTGTCATCATAGAGTCTTTCTGTGAACCTTTCCCGTCACTGGAGCAGGTTTCACAATCTAAAGCCTTTTCATCCATGGATGCGTCAGTTGAGGCCTACAAAAATAACAATACAACCTCATTAGGAAACATTTGTCAAAATAATACATTTTGCTTGATTAGACATAACATGATTCGAAACCACTGCTTGAAAGGTTAATATTTGTTAAGTAACGGCAAAGGAATCCAGGGAATCTTTAGTTAGCTACAAAGTGTTTTAGTATTAACAATTAAAAACAGTTTAAAAGTTACCAAACAAATACCATGATATGTGGAATTATCCAAATAAAAATGATTTTATTTACACTTTACCTTTTTTCCAGCTTCAACTGGTGTAACTGCCAATTGTGCCAAGAACTGGGCTTTTGTCATCCTTGACTGAGGGTAGGAGATGTGCTTAGATGGAATGGAGCCCAGTTCTGGTGTTTCCTCCTCCACATCTCCATTTTCCTTGCTCAGATGATAAGCATGGTCATCAAATGAAGACTTGAAGGTTGGGCAGATGTCCACTTCAGACCGCTCATGTGACTCTTCTTCAGAATTTTCAAAATTCCTAGCGATATCTGAGTGGGGATGTGTGGTATTGTTTCCAGGCAGAAATGTGGGTTTAGGATAACCACTCATTCTCAGCCTTGAGACTGAAATTGATTCTTGGGAATTTACCCAAATGGGCAGCCTGAATAATTTTACCACTGGAGAAAGCTTTGGTTCCACTGCCAACTGGAAAGTTGTCGTAGAACCAGTGGACTCAGACATTTTTGTTTTGCAACTTTCAGTGGAGGCAATTAAGCCTGAATGAGTTGCAGCTGTTTCAGGTAATCCAAGGGAGACCAACATATTGTTTAGAGACAAAGTGGATGTATTTTCAGCAGTTTGAGCATCCCCACTGACAGACTGGTTTTGTGATGAAGAACTCAATCGTGTCGTATTGTCACCAGTTACATTATTCGTCATCTCTGCAGATTTTGTAGAAACTTCAGCAGTTTTCTTTTTTCCACATGCTGGTGCATCTTGTGAATTCACACTAACGGATAATTCCAAAGCCTTGGGACAAAGGGAGTCTTGGGGTCCACAATTTAGGTTAAAATTGATTTTGTCGACTGGAATGTAGTGGGTATCGAAAGGTGAAAAAGGAGAAACTTCAACAGGCTTTGCATTTTCACAATCAGGTTGGACTCCTGACAAACATATCAACCTTGGTGGAGACAGTAACTCAGAACCAACTCGTTCTGAACTGATGGTCTCTGACTGGCGTGGGATGGATTTTGACTTTTTTTGTATTATAATTAGTTTAACCTGATCTTTCGAGGTTCTGCTCTCATTGTGTGGAGGTACTATAGGCAGAAGTTTCCTTGTAGTGATGTATGTTACCTTCCCAGGGACTCTGGACAAGGAAGTTGTTCCGAAAGCTGAACGCATAGACGGAGGAGTTGAATGTGAACTCACTTTGGTTGGAGAAACATGAGTAGTCACAAAAACTTTAGGCAGAAGGCTTTGATTTGTTTTGGCAGTAGGTACATTACTGTTGGCTTTGATTTGTTTTGGCAGTAGGTACGTTACTGTTAACGAGTGTTATTGGATGGGGGGAATTCTTCTGCTCATTTAATTGAGCTGTTGATGGAATCTCTGCTGCTGTGTATGCTTTAATGTGGACCAGAGGTTCACTGCTGTTCTTAGAATCAGAATTAATCTCAGAATTTCTGGGCTGAGGAGCAGCATTTGGTGCCGGAACTGTTTTTGATGATGTCGACATATCCTCAACTTCATGAGCTTCAGTAGAAGGTGCTGTTGCCTGTGGATCAATTGCGACATTTTCTGGGATTCTTAAGTCCACCAGCTGGGTATGAGACTGGGGGAGAGACGAGGACACGTTTGGACTCATTGCTTCCACCAGCAGCATTGCATCCTGGAGAGTTACGGAAGTGCAACGTTGTCTGGACTTGACTACAGGTTTTTGAGATTTCACGGAGGAATAAATGAAGGTATCAGTTACAGACGGAATCCGAGAAGATGGAGCTTCATTTCCCAATATTTGAGATTCAGAGGTTTTTCCCTGTTTAGAGGTACCTGCCTCATCCAGATTAGCATTACCTGTACTGACATCTGACGTGACTACAACATGTTTCGCTGTAAATGGAGAAGAACTGATGAGCTTTTGTTCAGGTGGCTTCACTAGGTGATGGTATACCATCTGGGTTCCACAAGTCCTTGTTGTTGTTTGTTCTTCACCTATAACTTCTTTCCTTGTGGTAGGAGGCTGCCCCAACTGATTTCTTGTAAAATGCACACTTTCCTGACAGATAACAGTTTGATCAGTTCGTGACCTTTCTCCACTACACTGTTGCAGGAGCACTGACGGTTGCTCTCCTTCAAGCTGCTCAACAGGCACTGTTTTTTTTTTACTCGGCTGTTTTTGTCGATGTTCTGAATCTGCTTCTGGGCTTTGGGCCATTTGAGTATCATTTGCAACCAATGCCACTCTGTCCTCTTCGTCGACTTCAAATACATCTTGTGTTGAATACACATTGCTAATGTGTGGCCCTGAATTTTCATTTTCCCCATTGTTCCCGCGGTTATGAATTTTTATGGAGGGTAAAAGAATAAAATGGAAAGGTAAGAATTATGAAAAGTAAATGAAAAAATTTTAAGTACTTGTAGCGTTTTTAGGCTTCAAACTTAGGTTAATTTTTTTTCTTGTTACCTGTGCATATTGGCTCATCTTCTGCGTTCTTTAATGCTGACTGTAGACAAAAATAATTTCAGGTTAGAACAACATAGAATCACTAACAAATCCAGATTTTTTTTTAATGGCACCTGAGGTAGGTAAAGCAGTTCTGAAGCATGCAGTAAAGGCAGTTTTTACTAAATGTGACCGGTTAAAAAAATTGCTGTAAAAAAGGAATAAACTTACCTCTCCTTTAAAAGGCGATGATTCTATTGGATAATATGTCTCTTCCTGGTACTCGTAGTTGTGGTCATGCAAACAGTACCTTAAACTCTCATAACTTTGTTGTTGCTCCACATTTTGCACCATCTCAGTACAAGATGAGGTAAGATCTATAAAACAAAAAAATACTTAGTAAAATAATTCTGATAGAGTTAAATAAAGTGCCTACTGAATGATTTTTTTATGCACTCACTTCCACTATTTTGGAAGCCTACACTCAAACGTTTATTCTGGTGGTTGGATTTTGTTGCAAGTCGATCAGCTATCGAGTTGCCATAAGTGATGTTCCTATTTCCACTTTCCCACGAGTCTCAAAATGTCAAATAATGCTCTTATAAACGTGAGAACACATCCTCACAATGGCAGTGATGCTCTTCACGCTGCCGCACAGTGCGGTTTCTCTCACATTCTGGTTGTATCTCACTCCAGTAATAAACAGGCTGGCTTCAAAACGTTTTCCGAGAGACACAGACATTACGCACTGTATTTTTTAAACTGATATAAATTAATCGGTAAAATCATGTGTATTATTGAACAGTAATAAGCGTACCACATTGAACTGCTCGGTCGCGCTTCTCCCAGCTGTGGCATGGTGGCTGACCTGGTCCACTTCCTCCGCCGTAATCTGGTGTTTGTAACGGAGCCTTTTCATACTGGCTGCATCTTGTTTTCAGGTCGTCGTTTTCCTTCTTTATTCTCGAAATTTCTGCCTTCAGCTCTTCGACCATCGCTTCAAAAAGTTTTGTGGTCTCCGCCACGGCGCTCTTAAGCATGCTTTCCATGACAGATGTATATTTGCTCTGGAAGTCGATAAAAGACATGACTGATATTATATTACTTAAACGTTACCACAGTAGCGAAACAAACGATGTTTACGACACCACTTCAGAAATGACAAACGTGCTGTTCTCTTTGTGTGACGCACGTCCACTGACAGAAAGAAGAGGGTTGGGATGGACATCCGGTTAACCCTTCATGCCACAAACAGTTATAATAAGCGTGATACTTTCTGTCTAAACCTGACGGTAACCGAATATTACGTCGTAGCCTATGTACTTAGTTCATTACGTAAGAGGTGTCCACTGACTGTTCTGTCACTGGCCTCGCTGCAGTACCTGTCCGAGTTGCCGTACGCTCGATATGCGCAAGTGCGTCATCTTGGAAAGCGACAAACGGCAAATCATTTAGGACAAACTTCATTTGACAAGCTGGCCGATTTGTAGTACGGCCCGTTTATGAATTCGTAAAAAGCCGTCTCACTGTCATTGAGTTTACGCAACCACAGTACACAGCCAAAGTCCATAGTCCTACATTATTTTTCTAATATATATATAACAGTAACATATGTAATAAACAGAATCAAAGTATTTGCTAAATATTATACTAATATTCTGTTATAATACATGCAAATATAATACATACAAACTGGTCTATATCTTGTTAACACCTCTTATTTATGTATAAATACATGTCCATAAATAATGTAAGAATAGCTGTCAAATTATAATATGATAGAGATAATGTGGTACACCGAAGTATTTGCATAGAAATTAATAACAATACAATAACAATACACGATAGCTATCTAAATGAATAATTATTTGTGTATATGTGCATGTATGTGTGTATTTATGTATGTATATAATTTATTTATTGAAAATTGAGATGTTTTAACATATTTTACAAAGATGCCTGTTTCATATTACCACAGAGAAATCGCCATTTCAACATATATATACAAAATATGAAAAATCGAATTAAACACTAGACATAGCATAGAAAACAATATAAACAACATCAATCCATCAGAGAAAATATAAACCATAAATCATATACTATCCACATTATTTAAGTTAAGTTACGTAACAAATACTTAAATACGATTTACATTAGTTTCCATAGACATTTTATTAAAATCGTTTATAATTTAAAAATGCCCCATTACTGACTTATTTTATCCATCTATTTACCTTGATGTAAATTGTAATACGAACGGAAAATCCAAGTAATATTTAAAAGGCAAAGTTTGTATTTTGTCCAAACGACATACCATACCTTACTGTAAGAAATGGGAAGCGTTTGGCGCAAGCGCATTACCTCTTTGGAGCAAAAGTATTAGTATTGTCCTACTTCACAAGCCGTATCCTGAAACAACGGAAGTATAGTTGTTTACGGAATCAAGAGGCAAGAAATAGCTTTACATGAAACATTTTATTTCGAGATTTTACTTTTCATGTTCTTATGGTACTACAACAAAGGTAAATTGTATTCAAGTAGAATATGGCAGCGAAATGCGTCCGGTTGTCAAACCACTCGCGTCGGAAAAGATTCGGCTGGCTAGTAGGCTAACCGTGGCGTTTTAACGATCTGGCTAGTAGGCTAACCGTGGCGTTTTGAACTGGGAATCTACAGTCAGTAACAGAGAGACGAGTTTAGAAAATAAATTTCATCCAAATTGTCGGCACAACCACTTTCCATCTATTGCAAACGGTACAAAGATTTATTTGTCAGTGTTGTCTTCATAATGGCTGACGCTATCGTGACATTTCAATCTCAGCTCTCCGGTGTTATGGAGACGGTCTTTAAGGCTGCTATGTATGAGATCACTCGGCTGGTTGAGGAAAGTTTCTTGGTCGAGGTGACACAATGCAGGGAGCAAGTGGAGTCTCTGAAGAGAAGACTGAAACGGTCTGAGAGTCGAAGGAAGGAGAGTGAAGGAGATAAGAGGCTGGAGCAGAGGTGTGCCGACTGTGGGAGACTGGGAATTTCGGACGAGGAAAAATTTCGAGCAGAAGGTGAGTTTATTTAAATTTTTACTCTCAATATACCAATACATTTGCTTTCACAAGGCTTACTTAAAACAAACGACTTTAAATAAGTAAAAACGAAAAAAAGTAAAGTCAGTTTCTTTGTGTAGCTTAACTTCACATAACAAATTTGGCCTGTAAGAGGGAAAATTCAAGGAAGTAGAGCAGAATGGGTTTTACTAATATAAACCAATCTCTCTCTCTCTCTCTCTCTCTATGTATATATGTGTGTGTGTATATATATATATACTGTATATCGACAGATAGGTAAATAGATAGATACAATATCTTTTTCAATTTCTGCTAACACGTAAACTCTTCCACTTTCTTCAGATGAAACAACAATCTGAGAACAAGCACATTGAGTACATTGATAGTTATCTGTCACTTTTTCTTGGTGGTATTTGTAAATAAATGAATGAGCATTAATCCAGTGGTTCTGTCCATTGAGAAAATGCTTGTACTGGCTGTTCTTTATATTTTGTTTCCAAAAAACTGCAAATGCAAAATAGCTTTCTAGATACAAAGTGTTTTTTTATTTTGTGTTGCAGATAAATGCTTGAAACTGGAGAGTGTGATTCACGAAAGGATAGGGAGCTCCCAGGACACTGATATAGAGACGGATAACAGCGATGTGGACCAGACAAAAGTTGATGCTGAAAGCCCCTCAGGGGCAACAGATGTATGAACAATTAATAACAGTTAACTATTAACTATAAGATATAACTATAAGTAACTATTAAGTAAAAGCCGGTTTTTAGACCATTAATATTGATTGTTTTTTTCCTCACACTTCTATCAGTCTGGTGTACAAGATGAAAAGCTAGATAGACTGTTGAAGGAAGAAACGCTTCACCTTTCATTAGACACCAATGGGACTCAAGAAAAATGGGTGGTTAATGTAGATGGTAAGTCTGTGTATTTCTGTAAATAATTACTGAAACAGTAAAGAAAAACTATTTTAAATACAATTTCCACTTATTTCATTGTAACAGTACAAAATTAGAAACGAAATTCATTTTTACTTTTAACCAACAATAATTCATAAAGTTTTTCTTTTCCTTTATTCATTGGACAGAAACAGATACATCAGGTTTGCCTGGACCCAGTAAACGCTTCATTGACCAAAAGATTCCTAAGTGCCACGGGAATTGGGAAGACAGCTTTGAGCAGAAGGCACAATCAGAGCGACATGAAAACTCAGGCGACCCATCTGATCCACTGTTCCAGAGCAGATATGGCATGGAGGACCTGGGCAGCTATGACAAAACTGCTGGTTATGTCGATGCTGGCATGATGGAAATGAGCAACTTAGATGGGTTCCAAGGATCACCATCAAACCTCGGCAAGGAGCTGAACTACATGGAGCATTTTGAAGAGGGTGTGGAGGCCCTCGGAGGAACAGGGCATCAAGCCTATCAAACAGGTACCCCACGGAGTAGAAGGCCTACAGTCAGCTTACAACCAGGATCACCCTCGAAGGCTAACATTGATGTCAGTGGAGAATTAAGCTGTTTGTTGATTAATGAGGAAGGTTATTTACAGGATCCAGGTTTGTTGTACTCGGATCATGTGTCTGAGGACAACGATGGTAGATTCCAGGGGCAGGGTAATCGAACTCAGTCCTCTTTACACAGCGCCGAGGACATTTGTAATGTCTCAAATACCTATAATGATAATTTTGACCTGGTAGAGAAGAACAAGAGTCAGACAGGAGGGAGAAGTGGGAGGAAACATTACGTTTGTCAGCAGTGTTCCATGTCATTCCCTGACTCCCCTTCACTCAAGGCTCATAAACAGACTCACAGAGGCAGTGGACAAGGGTCACCGTACTCTTGTGGCCAATGCGGAAAAACCTTTACTCAGGCGTCTAGTCTCAGAGTCCACCAGAGGATACATGCAGGCGAGGGTCATCTGTGCACTCACTGTGGAAAAGGTTTTCCTTACTTCTCAGATTTGAAAAGACACAACTGTGTTCAGACGGGGGACAAACCATACTGCTGCTCCGTGTGTGGGAATAAATTCAGCCGCCTGTGGAATCTTAAGCTGCACAGGAGAATTCACACGCAGGAAAAACCTCACCGTTGTTCAGTGTGTGAAAAGAGCTTCACTCGGGCGGACATACTAAAGGTTCACCAGCGCACTCACACGGGAGAGAGACCATACTGCTGCTCCATCTGTGGCCTCAGCTTTAAAAGACTGGATCATCTTAAATCACACCAGCGTAAACACAGTTGAGGACTATTTTTATTACCCCTAAGATACAGAATTATTGTTTTCTTTATCTAAATTAATGGCTGTTTATGGATCATGTTATTCATTTCTGTTGGAACTCAGACAAACAATTCTAAAATTCTTTAGTCACATTATTCTCTTTTTTCAATTCAGTCTTAGGGTTATAATTAAAAACTTTTGTTTGTTGGTAGAAATGTTAATCAAAATTAATGAAAGTCTGTTCATACAATTTAACTTGTCTGTTAATAAAACAAATGAAATCCAGTTTATGATGTTCTGTGTCATTTATTATAGTTTGGAATTTATGAAGTTGAAAACCTAAAACTTATCTGACATAATAATTACTACGGCGGAATGTTGTGGCCAAATGAAATTACGAAAAGAAAGTTGTAAGTTTCCAGTGTGTGTGTTCAATAATTAAGAAAATGTTATGAAACAACAGTTCTAAGTTTGTGGTGTTTATGTTTTAACATCTCTTTAATGTAAAATTTAGACTTCTCATAAATTCTTTTATTTGAATCTTGTAACTTTAGAACGTCCAAATCCACCTTGACGCACATAATTCTCTTAATACATTCTAACTGGCTTATTACCTCGTAAGGTTTAGTAATTTAAATAAACTCAAATGTTTTTTTACGCAGTAATGTATTTGTTAAAGTTTTCATACAAACCGTTTTATAAGACCTGATATTATGTTTAGTGTTTTACTGCAGTTCCCCACGAAGAGTGTGGGTTTTGTTTCTCTATGGCGCAGCCCGAGGGTTTCACAGGTTGAAAGAGAAAACGCGTTTTCTCTTTCAACCTTTCGGCCGCCGTCGTGCGTCATGAATTACGTCAGGGGTCAAAACAATGTTTTTACTTGTTCTGTTTGCTCTTGTAAAGCTAATACATGCGAGGACTGAGGAGGTTTGATAAAATAATGTCATGTAAGCTGAAAGCACCGTGTCGAATATATCGACGCGGTTCGTTCCGTAAATATTTATGTATTTAAAATAAAACAGGCGTTAAGAGCTATTGTATGAACGTTTGATGTTGGTTATGCCAGTTAGCCCACTGATGCTAGGGTCAAGCTAAACCTCGCATCGTTGGATTAGATGAAAAAAAACAGGGATGTAACACTTTAAAGTTATTGGGAGTTTTCAGCATGGACATCAAATTAATATCTACTTGATGAAACGTCCACTGAAGTGTGTGATGATGCCAAGTTCACACCTGGTGGGGTTGGCCGTCTGATTCTCCTACAAACCCGACCACCTTTTGTATACCCGTGTTAACACCCGATCACGAGTCCATCATGTCAAACTTGGAGACTCTTCTGGCCGCTTTTCAGACCCAGCTGTCGGATGTGATGGAGACTGTGCTTAAAACTGCCATGTTCGAGATCACGAGGCTGTTGGAGGAAGGGTTTTTGGAGGAGGTGAAGCGAAAGGGACAGGAGGTGCAGTCCCTGAAGATGAGGCTCCAGTGGACTGAGAAGAAACTGAATGATGAGGAGATCAGCAAAGGTGGACAAGTGACAGGAAGATGTGTAGACTGTGCCAAGAAGGGCTTGATACTGTCCACCAACACCGAAGAAGTGACGTCTAACAAGCAACAGGATGGTGAGACTTTTCTTCTTTTGCTCTGTCTCATTCCCCTCAGTCATTAATGTTTGGATAGTATGTGTTGTTTTTTAACAACTGTCGGGTGTTTTTAGATGTGTTTAGTGGCCCTTCTGTGAAGAAAGAGGAAAGTTCTGTTGACAGATGGACCAAAGACCAAACCCTGAACCTATCAGAGACTCTACCACTGGAGGAGGATCATCCATCTGTCTGTCCAAGCCCAGATCGGCAAACCCAGGTATTTAACAGGTAGTCAGAATAGGTGCATCATTTGTTGTAAATGTGAAAATTTAATCTGAACCTGGTGCACCGAAGTGTCCAATCTGTCCTGCGACTAGATTCTAAAAATAAACTTCAAAAAATGTTAGACAAAAATGTGCCTTTTATGTAGTTTTATTTGAGTGTCTCACCCAAAGTTGTCTATCCAGAAAAAGTCTGGCCCTCCAAATAAAGGTGGTGACCCCTGGTATGCAATATAAATTATACATCATACCATATACAGTATATTGACATATATGTTATAAATTAAATCACTTTGCAGTATTGTATGCACTCCATTTGTACACCAATGGAATGCATTGTTAAAGTAGAAACACTGTCTAGAACAGTACAGACCTTACTATGTTATTGTCTTTTCTTTTGCAGGATTGTCAGGTTCCAGTACCAGTAGAGGAGGTGATGGAATCAACTGCAGATGTGAAGGAAGAAATCGTCATTAGGTCGTCTTGTTCATCGTCGCACGTAGGAGTGTGGACCAGTAATGTTGATGGTAAATGTGATTTAACTTAAGCCTTTAATACTGCACCAGTTCCAGGCTTTTGTCATTGAAATTTAAAAAACATACTTTCATTCTGTTGAAGGAAAGTATCTTCTTTGTTAAAGTCAAGAACACTTAACTTCTACTGTAAATATTTGGCTTTTTACTCTTTGTCGGAAATGACACTGCTTATAATTTAAAAAAGTGAAAAGCTAGTAACTGAGAGCTAGCTTGAAATGTGAGATTAAAGAAAAAGATACTAAATGTAAAATTGGACTTTTTGGTAATAACTTGTTAGTGGTAGTAAGGTAGTAAGCCATTCTGTAGAGAAGTAAATTAGTTAATCTTATCTTAGTCAGATGATGTCCTTGGTTTGCTAAAAACAGTTAGCATAAATTAGCAAAACAGCTAAAATGAGCCTAAGAGTGAAAAAAAAAATTTAACAAGATGTACATTATATAGTTATATAGTTATATAGTTATCAAAAGCTAAACCTAATGCACCAAAATACAAGAATTTGAATTAAAAGCACCAGAATAACATGGCTAATCATTAATGAAATTAGTTAAAATTATGCCAAGAGCTTAACCTTAACTCTGAAAAGAAATATCGCCTATTAGCATAAATATGCTGTAAAGATTGTAAAATAACATAAAAAAATACACCTGCAAAACCTAAAAGTCAGGCAAAATGTTGGCCGTGATTGTTAACCTGCTGAAGTGAAACAACTTTTCATGCAAACATAGCACTGTCAGAAATCTAATACAACACAGGATTGATGTAAATCCATGGGTTTGGAAAGAACCAAACAGCCCTTTAGTTCTCTTCAGTCAACTCAGCAGCAATTACAAACACGAGATTAAAAACGATTTTACTCTGGTTTCCATTAACCATCGTCAAATCCCACTGCATACAGACCCTGTACCTTTCAGTTTTAATTAAGAAAGATCTGTATTACCTGAATTCTCCCCTTGCCTATTTTCTTCCTAATTCCTATGGAAGTAAACTAATGTGCATTTCTTCATTTAATGTAAAAATCCCACTGTGCCTCTTGACCCCTGCACATGGGGATGTCTTCATATTTTCACATGCCATAGCAACACATTTGTCTCTGTAGCCTGTGGATAGAAAGGTTAATATCTTCTCATGCAGGCAATCTGTCAAATTTATGTCCCACCAATACACTTAGCCTCTGTAATAAACAGAATTAGATCATCAATCCTCTTATGTAAGAAAAGCTTGTTTACTTGAGGAACAATTCCAGTAGATTGATTATTACGTATTCACATATTTATTGGAGTGACCTCACTCGCAGCTGGCCAGTTAATTTTCTTGGTAACGGTTTACTTTCCGAATAAGGCTGCAATTGTTCGGACATGACTCATTTTCAATTATTTTTCAGGCAAAGCTGGACTTGAATCTCAAAACGTCTCAGCGCTGAAAGAGATGCCAACAAAGCAGAGTGAGGAAAATGACGAGGAATTATTGAGGACTTTCATCAAGTACAGCCCTCAGAGATCTGCTGCATGCAGTTATCCTGCAGAAGTGGAGCACACTCCAGTTTCCACAGATGTTTCTGGTTCTGAGATGGACACCAGCTGGACTGGTCTTCTCCAGAATCACGGGTCATCTCCTGAAAAGGATTTTGATGCATTAAAAACCTCTTCTGACTCCGCCCCTCTGAGTTCAATGTCTGAAGACCCTCAAGTGACTGTGCAGACCTCCTCAGCTTTAGGTGTGACTGTTAAACAGGAAGTAATTCTTCAATCTGACCAGTGTGAGGGAAGTGAGAGCATGGAGAAGGAAGCACGGTCCAAGTTTGTGTCACGTCCAGCCAAACAACACAGGCAAAGTTCAGGGTCATGTAAACAGAACCACATTTCCCATAAAGCAGCGGTGCAGGAGGTCATGAAGGTACATCCCAAATCGGCGGTAGGTCTCAAACTGCAAGCTGCCCTCCAGCAACTGCAGAGACCAATTAAAAAAACGGCCCAGTCTTTCTCCAGCAGTACCACAGCTGTGCTGTCCTTAGGTCATTCTCCAAGTGCAAACTTAAATTCTGTCAGCAGAATTCCTTCCACGTCCAAAACCAACTCCCCGCCTCCACCCTCAGTGCCGCGACCCCGTCTGAGCGACAGACAAGCTGCAGCACTCGGTCGGAACACAGCCTCGTGGATCGGCATCAGATCCCAACATCAGTCAGCCGGCTCCAATCACAGCAACCCCGCGCTCCACTCCAGCTCTCACGCTGGCCCCAGGCATCTCCTGCGCTGCGGTCAGTGTGGAAAGTGCTTTCCACACCCCAGCAACCTGAAAGCTCATCTGCAGACTCACACCGGGGAGCGGCCTTTCTGCTGCTCTCTCTGCGGTCGCAGCTTCACCAAGCTGAGTAACCTCAAGGCTCACCGCAGAGTCCACACCGGAGAGAGGCCGTACTGCTGCTCGGCCTGTGGCAAACGCTTCACCCAGAAATGTAACCTGAAACGGCACCAGAGGATCCATCTGGACGTATGATGTGAGACGGAGACGCTCACGGTTAGGCAGACAGTGTGTTTGTTCAACAGTTACCAAACTTGTGATCATGTCTTTCAAAGTGATTGTGCCAAGTTCTTCCCTACATTCCTACAAAGTGTTGTTGTTTAACTGAAACCAAAACAAAAAAAAATCTCTATGTTCTTTGTAATGTATTGTGTGCATTTGTCACATACTGTCAATAAAATACTATTTATTCTGTGAAAATGACATTATATTTGTTACTAAATCAGACATGACAGACTTTCGGGATAGTTTTCTACATGTTTAGATGAGTTTTCTTAAGAGTTCTTGCTCGTTTTTCAGCAAATCCAAGACTGACTGTTCAATGTCGTTTTAATTCTAATTTTCTAACTCATTTTACAGTGAGATAGGTTTGGACTAGGCATTGCCACAGCTCTAGTTTTCTGCAATTCTCTTACTGAAGTAAAGATTTTCTTTCGGTTACATGGCTATGAAGACTGACTTGAAGACCTTTATGTTGCTCTAAATTTAAAGGTGACTTCCTCCAAAGCAGGAGAGTGGTGTACAAAACCATAATACTCTATATATACCACGGCTGTCAAAATGACACCTTAACTGCGTTAATTAATAATTGAAATTAATGGTTGTTTACAGTGACACGCAGTGCACGTCCATTAATTCCACTGTCCACTCCTTCGTTGTTCCTATCGTTGTTTACGTTACGCCGAAGCACCTCCAACTTTAAATACCAAGTAGTATTGGGCACCACGTGCGGTCTACGGTTGACGAGCTGACTGACAAAATTGTCAAATGCATTTCGGAGGACTGCAGACGGATTTATATTGTTGAGGACAACGGCTTCACCAAGCAAACCCTCTCGTCCTACAAGCCTGTGTTTTGAAGGCCATGATTAATTACACCATTTGGAATAAGCTCAATGCAAAACAGGTGTGGAACATTTTGCTGTTAATTGTCATAATATTTTCGTGATATAGAAAAGAAGGTTTGGGGGTTATTTTCCGGAATGTTGTCTCGAATAATCGTAATTTCTTTTGATAAATCCACAGCTGCCTTGACGCAATATTAGGGGCACGTTCTGAATTAAAAAATACGAGATTAAAGTCGTAAATTACTGACAACAAATTCGAAACGTTACGAGAATACAGTAGAAAAGCTACGATAAAGAGTCGTAGCGTTTCATGAAAACACCTCTGTGACTAATAAATGAAATTAGTATTTAGTAATTTATAACGTTGGTGCAGTACATCAACCGAACACTTGGGGTCTGTATTTCACCACACTTAGGACAACTATCAGGGCCTCGGCTGAGTTACTTCACATGATTTCTCAGCAGGTAATGCATTAATGGACTGTAGCAGGTCTAATAACAAACAGCACACCATTAGAGTAATAATTTCACTTTTACAAGCGTCTGTAATACACTGTCCTGAGTTGAACAGTCTGCCACAGCCTGCGTGTGTGTTTGTGTGTGCGCACGTGCGCGCAATTCATCTTATGATGTGTTGTGCTTGTCGAGTCAGAGCAGGGTGGTGCAGGTGGAACAACTGAACATTTTCGTGGAGACCAAAAAAAAAGAAGCTTAATATTTTCTCCTATAGTTTGCTGCAAATGAAAAGTCAGCGTTGACAAACACATTCATATTCATAATAACTTTTAGAGGGACTTTTCACAGCAGTTTTATCAACAGCTATAAATATTGTTCCTATAACTTTTACAAAATCACCTTTTACCATGTTCTATAATTGTAACTCTGTATTGGCTAGTGTAACTTTGTACCCAGGGTTTGTATCCATGTATTTATCTTCTATTGCTTTGTGCTGTTCAGGATCCCAGCATTCATCGGGTCACCAATCCTTCCTTTTAAGAGGCTAGAAACTATTAATAGCATGCAATTAACCTCTCCGTGTTTTTGAACTCTAGGTAGAAACCCGGAATACTTCAAGAACACACACAGGAAACTTCATTTGAAAACAGAATGACCATCTGTTACCACTGGGCTTCAACCCGATGACCTTCTTGCTCTGAGGTAAGACCACTAACCACTCTTACATAATGGGACCTGTTAATCACAAACCTAAGCAAATACTGCTATACCTTTCTAAGTGACTAACATGACTTGTCTTATGTAAGTTGGCTTGATTTTTCTTAGCTCGGCTAACTATGGGTCATTGTAGTAGTCCCTAATTGGATTATTTTGTTAATTTCTACCTAACTTTTAGATAGATTTTGACCTTTTACCATTGCGTGATTTCTGATTAAAAATATTATCTTTTGACTAATGTAGATATATTTTAGCTAGTTTTAAGATAGCATGAGAGGCTGTTTATCGCATAATGCTTACCTGCTATCTGTAATCCTTCCACATTTTTGTGCTATGTATCACAAGATGAGTTTTTTTTTTTTTTACATCAGCAGTGAAAACCCAGTCACCTCTGTATTTCTGATGTTTTAATATGGTTTTTCTGTGTGAAAACCTGATAATTTCTGAAGCTGCATTCAAATATTTATCAGGTAGACCCTGGCATTGGGCTTTGGCTTTCAAAAAGCGTTTAATTACTCAAACCAAAACTACTCAGGGAAGACTTCTTTTTTCTCTTTCTCCTCTTTTTCCTCCAGTTATCACATTTTCTGCTCTGCTTTCATGCACCTTCTGTTGCCCTTCAGAAGAAATAGTAACCCTGAGGCAGCAGTACTGCGTCGCTCTGTTTGCTTCTCCCCTTGGCCATATCTAAAAGCTGCGCACTGCGCTGCTGTTAAATTGGATTTGCCTAGAAAAAAAAGGGGGGACAACGTAGTGGAAAAGGTTACACAAAGAGAGAGAGTCAATGGTTCTGGGCAGTGATGGAGCACATGTGATATTGTTACAAGCGTGTACAAATTGGCAACTCTTACTGAAGTATCAGTGAGCGAGACGCCGAGCTTCGATCTGTTTCCTAAGTGTCATACTGCATATTACAGCAACTGTGATACTGTAAAAGTAGATGGGAAGGAGAAGACTGCAGAATGCACAGTAATAGTTTTTTCCACTTCATAAAAAAAGAAACACTTTTTTGTTGTTGGTATTACATATAGAACATGGGTTCTGTTTGCAAGTTTCCTAAGATCAACACACACAAAAAACTCTGTCTCTGGTTCATCAGCATCACACTTCCCTATTTTTTAACAACCTGTACGTTTCATGTCATTGTTCCACATCATTCAGAACCTGGTCCTCATAGTAACATAAGCAAAGAAACCTTTAGTTTTCTTAACTTGTTTGTTTGTTTGTATGTATACATACGGACATTACCACATGTATAGTCATTGACTACCTAAACATATATGAAAATTACTTGAATTGTGTGCTGATTTTCTATTGTCTTATCTATTTAAGTATCTATAAAAGTCTTAAGTATTTTTTCTCAATTTTTCACTAGCTATGTTTTGCACGATCTTTGGTTAAATTCTGTGACTGGATTATACATCAACCCTCTCTCTCTCTCTCTCTCTATATATATATATATATATATGTATAAACATACTGTATATAAACTGCATGGTCAGATGTTAATTCATCTCGATTAATCATGACTGATTGTGACGTATTCACACACACTACTCAACATTTGAGAGCAGTCTCACTCTCAAAAAGTCAAACCTGGCTGAAACCATATAATATTGTTCTCAAATTGTAATAGTCAAGCTGTAGTTCATTGATTTACCCAATTCCTTCCTGCCGATTTTCTCGATGTCCAATTCCTGAGCACACCTACTGTATATAAACTCAAATATATTTAGACACATTGACAACACCTGTAATGTCCAGCTGAGTGAAAAGATAGATTTGTCTTTATGATCACAGGCAGATATGACAAAAAGACAGAGTCAAATGACACTGCAGCCGGCATATTTAAAAACTTTTAAGATCAGGTTTTTAAAAATCTCAAATGCCTAATACATCACACAATTGTCTCTCTCTCACTCGCCCTCTCTCCCTCTCTACATTTTGGAATTTACGAGTCAATCTGTGGTATTAGTAGTGCCTGACTGGACTTATGCTTCCTGCCACCTGAATTGATAGCTTTTGCTGAAAAGAAACTTCTTCTTTTCTCTTCTGTGTCAAACCTTTCCATTATTAAATTCCGAGCTT
The DNA here is from genome assembly GCF_000523025.1 of Cynoglossus semilaevis. Classification (NCBI taxonomy): domain Eukaryota; kingdom Metazoa; phylum Chordata; class Actinopteri; order Pleuronectiformes; family Cynoglossidae; genus Cynoglossus; species Cynoglossus semilaevis. The sequence continues at coordinate 11,399,828 of NC_024315.1, forward strand.
AACAGGCTGCGGAGTGCATCGTGGAAGATTTATGCCAAGTGTTGCAAGGGTAGTGTGCCTTATTCATAACACCTTCATATTTCATAAAAGCAGCTCAGGCAGAAGAAATTGAACTTTGATGTGTTCCTTATTCTACCTTCAATTGCTGTTTCCTGTAAGTCCACTAAATCCATTAAGCAAGGAGCTTAAAGTCCTTGAGCTTCACCTTCTTTTTATTGTGTATCAAAGAATAAGTGTGTCTGTGAAGTCTGTATCTCTTTCCTTGTCTTTCTTGAAAATATTATGAGCAGTGGCTGTTTTCACAAACACTTCAAAAACCTGCTCCTGTGTTAAAGTTGCTGCTGTTTCTTCCGCTTGTCATTCAACGTCACGATAAGTCAATTCAAAAGCTGGATGTGCGAATGACAAGTACATTTCTATTACATTATGTCTCATTCACAGCTTTTCTTACTCTCTTTTCGTCGCAATCTCCTTCTCTCATCTTGACTCATTTCAGTTTTATCTCATCCTTTCCCATTTCCCATTTGATCTGAATCTAAATCCATCTCATCTCATGTTATCATCTAGCTCTCATTCTGACCTAACCGTATTCTTATTTCATCACATTAGTGTAGACTCTCTTTTAAGTAAATGGTCCTCGGTTAAAGAAAAAAAAAGAAAAAAAGAAAGAGTGACAGGCTTAGGCCAAAACCTTCACCTCCGTTCTTTGGTTCCAATTGCTCTCAGCAGTGTTTGTTAGGAGTTTCAGAAAGAAACTCTTTGATGAGAACATTAGGTGACACCAGGAGGATTTGTTAGAACGTTGAATATGTTGGACACTTGGACACAAATTGGTGTTTCTGTGCTCACTTGACAATTGGGCTAATGTATGAAAAGAAGATAGGCAAGGAGCCATAGAACCCAAGACAGTCCAGTCACCTCTTGCGTAACGTCTTTGGATAAAATGACCTGGATGACTGAGAACCTTAAGATGAAAAAGTATCATTTTATATAACTGTACCTCCTTTACAAAAGTGTGGGCATTAAAACAACAGCACACTACAGCCCACATGCACATGCACATATACACAGATTCCATCTGTGTATATGTGTGTCAGTGTGAGTTTGGTAATTGCTGTGCTGGACTCATTCCCCCTGCCAGTCTCACAGTTTGAAGCTTGTTTGTTCCTCTGCTTTGGTGGAAGCTACTGAAAACACACCAAAAATGTCTCGCTGTGTATGGTAATTGCACTTAACAGCGAACGGGAAAAAATGACAGGAAATAACAGGATAAACATTTTTAAACCTTGTATTTGCAACAGCTCTGCGGCACCCTCTGATGTGGACCCAGGTCTGTACCCAGAGGCTTAAACCATTAATATGGGGACTGATTTGAACTGACTCTACCACTGAGAGACTCCTGGTGTGGATCAGAGCAGCACAGGGTCAAGAAAGATTCTTGTTAACAAGACTTTAGAATTGGAATTTCCCTCTGAAATGATACGATATATTTTTATCCTTCGGTATTTTAGGCTGCACAACTATAGGCTACTGTATGTGAAAAGGTTCAAAGGACCTTGAAGTCTTCTCTTCGTTGCTCAGTTTAGGGGTCGTCACATTAGATCATCTGCCTCCATCTCTTGCCTCCTCTAGTACCACACCATAAATCTTCTGGAGGGTTCTTCTCTCCTTGTCTGGCCCGGCAGCTCCATTCCAACATCTTCTGTCCACTATATTAAGTGTATTCACTCACTACATGCACAAATCCCATATTATCTTATCTAAAAATAAAATGAATATCATCATTTACATTCATTTTTTTGTTTTGAAGAATTCTTCAGAATGTCTCAAAACATTGATTTGATTGAGTTTTGCTCTGATTTCAGAATTGCTCATAGTAAGGTTGTAAAACCTAAAAAAGTAAAAAAAAAAACATGATGTAGCTTAACCTGACAAATAAATTATTAAATAATAACTTAAAACTAATATGCATAGCAGTGATCAACAACTGGCGGTACGTGGGCCGAATCGACCCGCCAAACGGTCCAATCCGGCCTGCGACTGGATTCCATAAATAAACATCAAATAATAATGTAAGATTTAATGTCTGAATTGATTTCAATGCCTCGTTTAAAGAAAATGCTTTTTATTATTTACAAAAACATGTTGTTAGGTTGCATTCAGTTCTTTTATTTTTATTCACTGATCTATAGGTTAACTGTTGGTGGTCCATGGTTCCATTGTACCAAACTCGACCAGTAAACACACCTCATGACCCACCAAAGGTCTTGATCCAGATTCATACACACAAATTCAACATACAGAAGGGAATGAATAGGTAATCGAAGAAAATACTCAAATCTAAATGAATCACCTAATTAATCTACACCTCCCCTTATTACTTTTGCATAGATGGAATGTTCCACCATTAGCGCACCAGTGTGCAGCCTCACAGATTAGGTGGCAGCAATAAATCCATGTCACCAGATCATGTGGAGGTATGTTGCTGCTCTGCTTCTTTAAGATTTCCTTTTTCCACAACATTGGATGTAAACAGCACACGTGTCTCAGCTCAAATGTTTTCATTAGCTCCGTTATCATGAGGCAGTGGCGTTCATTGTTGAAAATTAGTCAGCTCTAAACAAACACCTGCTGTGTGTAACGTCAGTGACAGAAATCGTGGCCTTGTTGTCATTAGTTCCATTTGTTTTTCTTTTTGAATTCACTTATTTGTCTATGGTTAAATACAGGCCAAACAGGTACTGCTGAAGTTCATTATTATGTTGGTATTTTCTGTCAACATTGAGCTGTGGCTTATATTTAGATGATGGATCCATTGATTTAGTTTCTTGGTTTTTTTCATCCTTTTTTTCAATTATTCTTTATGTAAATGTTTAAATATAAAAAAGACAGATTGTTGGTGTATGAGTAGAGAAAGCAAAGGACAGGGTGAGATGGAGACAAGAAAAGAAGAAGATGATGCTTATATATTTACACTTTTTTGTCACTATTCTCTTTTAGGAAATTTCACTTTAAGTATTCAATAGTTTTCCCATATATTTTAATTAACTCTCATACACTTGGATGTAAACAAAAAATCACATTTCCATTTACAAAACTTATTTTAATACTATTTATTTTCATTCCATTTGTCTTATATCTGCAGGGTGCTTCTACTTACATCGGTGTTTCCTAAATATTTCTAGTTTAACTTTGGGAATGGCTATGTTTTGGCTAATGCAGGTATCTTTTTTGCTGACTTTTACCAATTTTCTGAGTTAACCCTTTTGTTATCTTGGCCTCTTTAATGCTATTAGCATATGTTAATTTCTGACACTTCAACAGTTTTGGCCAGCAAACCCCATCTGTATGAAAAAGAAAAGAAGAAGAATCACATTGATTGACATTGTACATATACTGTAAAGCCACGTACGACATAATTTTCAATCTGCATTTAACTCATCGACCCATTCCTGGGGAGCAGTTTTCACAAGAAGCCTCCGGGGAGCAAGGGAATTGGTACTCGCTCAAGACAAGAGTTGAATCCCACCTCAGCTCAAGACAAGCAAAGGTGGGATTCAGACCTGGGTCCTGTGATTAACGACCCATTCCTCTCCCACTAGGCCGTGGGCTGCCCTGTTGATCAATGCAATTACGTCTCCAAAGTTGCAATGTGTCTGTCCAGAACTTTTGCTGTGCGACATTCAGTAGCACATTTGGCACAGGAGAAGTTGCAGCGTTGCAGCAGCAGCACCCTGCAGGCCCGGAACATTGAAAAGTGCCATAATGGTTGTTATTTCCAGTCATTTAGCTGTGGGCACACACACCCACCCACACTCCTAACACACCGCTCCTGTCAGCACTGTCATCAGGCAGCAGCTTCATTATCCTCCTTAACTATGTCCTCTGTTTCCTTGACACCAGGCAAAAATGTCACTCGTGCGTCTGCTTTTTAAGAACTCTTAATGATTTCTATATTCAGCGTGTTTACACTTTCACTTCACTTTTAGTCTAATTAGGTGAGCATAATGATATTAAATTACAGGCTTTCAAACAAGTTTACACTCTTTATTTTCCTTCTCTTGCCACCAGAACGGAGCGTGGAAATCTTTTTGTGGCGTGTGTTGAACACAATGCTGGCTGAAGGATTTTGGTGAACAATGACAGCCTCTCAGGTACTGCAGACCTGCTGGCTGAACTTGTGTTATGCAAATCTCCTCTTCTATCTTATTTCAAAAGTGCTCTAATACACTTAGTTCTGGTGCCAGATTGGAGGAACCGGTTTGGAACCATTTCAGCAAAATCACTCTAGCAGGCAGTGGCACTTAGTTGATGTTCAGTTGGTATAAGTGCGGCAGTATATCACCAGCCTCAACTGCTGATACAAGGCTGAATAGATCTATGCTAAATATTGACCTTAAATATCTCAATGTCAGACCAGGCAAGGTGTTCTAGTCTTCAAGATGTTCTAATGTTCTAGTTGTTCTAGTCTTTAAGATGTTCTAGGAGTTCTAGTCTTTGAAGTGTTCTTGTCTTCAAGATGTTCTAGTTGTTCTAGTCTTCAAATTGTTCTGATGTTCTAGGAGTTCTCGGAACCATTTCAGCAAAATCACTCTAGCAGGCAGTGGCACTTAGTTGATGTTCAGTTGGTATAAGTGCGGCAGTATATCACCAGCCTCAACTGCTGATACAAGGCTGAATAGATCTATGCTAAATATTGACCTTAAATATCTCAATGTCAGACCAGGCAAGGTGTTCTAGTCTTCAAGATGTTCTAATGTTCTAGTTGTTCTAGTCTTTAAGATGTTCTAGGAGTTCTAGTCTTTGCGGTGTTGTCGTTTTCAAGATGTTCTACTGTTCTAGTCTTCAAATTGTCCTAATGTTCTAAGTGTTCTAGTCTTCAAGGTGCCTTCATCTTCATTTTGTAGCAGAGTGACACTAAGTTTAATTTGAAATTTTACCAAAATGTGTTTCTGCATAATGTGACCGTAGCTAGTGGTTATGTGACTCAATGTTTTGTCATTCTATCAACCTTAAGCATTTTGACCTTTGACCTCATATGCCATTTCACTCATGTGTTTGCCCCTTGAGGAAACCCTGAGTCGCCGGATGATTCCATGATTCCATTAACCATTATTTGGTAACTTTATACACAAGTCATTTATCCACTGCCTAATCCTTTTCAGGGGCTTTAGGACGCGGAGTGAGATCCACTCCCAGCAGTCAGTACAACTTCAAGCAGTGAACCTCCGTCAGCCTAGTTGCGTGCTACAAGCTTAACACTTGAGAGGAGACTGTTTTCCTTTCATTCACTGTGTGGGTTTTGGTGTGGTCAGCACATTTAAACAGGCTGTCATCTCCAGGCAATGATAGGACGTTAGCTCGAACAGCAATTTTATACTTTGATACTTTTGAAGTGGTACATTTATCGATACTTTGCCAGTGGTAGGATCCTAGATTTACTGAAAAATGAATGGAAATGGCATTTCCTTTTATTTAAGTATGTATGTATGCCAACCATAATAGATGAACTTTTGACACACTTTAGTCACTTTAATCTGAATGTTTTTGAATAAGGATGGAGGATCAAAGCAGTGATCTTCTTGCTCTTCCACTGTTTGACTTCTACAGGTGATTGTGTGAGAAAAGAACGGTATTGTTTCTAAAACCCACTTGATCCCCTCTGGGAACAATGCCTAGTTGCCATGGGCTGACTAGATATTGAACTTGAACCATTTGAAGAGGTGTACCTAATGAAGTGTTCGGTACACCTGCAGTATATGAAGCCAATTAACCTAAGGTCATCTTTTTGGACTCTAGAACAAAACACAAGAACCCCAAAAAGGAGAACATGTAAACTCCACACTGGTTAATGTAAGAGTGAATCTATCATCATATCTTAAGGTTATATTTTCTACCTAACTGTTTTCTACATGGAGACAAACAAAAAGGCATGTGGTGATGACAGGAGACCAGTGGGACAGAACTTCATGCGCTAAGGACCATTTAATGACAGTGACCTGCGTCTTTGAACCCAGTCACTGCAGCAGTGTGTGGAGAAAGCCCCCTGACTGACCCCGAGTCACTCTGTTGAGGTCCAGATTTAAACCCTCATAAATCATGAGTGTATGCTGCAGAAGATGACACTTAACGGACTCTTTCCATCCAGTCTGACAAAGCTGGAGAGGATTTGGCTGGAAGAATAGGATCAACTCTTCAAATCTGTGTGCCACAGTTCTGGAGATTTACCCAACATGCCTCAGTTAACGGTGCTGCTTTAAACTAATAACTAATTTGTGTTTGGGAGTTGTTCTCGGATGAACAGTTTCTGTCATATGGCGGTATCAATGATGTCGTTGCAATTTATTTTTTTTTAATGTGGTTGAAGAGTTTGCTGTTTGTGTCGCTGCAAAGAAAACAATCAAATACTGCTATTTCCCTGCAACCGTAATATTATTTATTTGAGTAAATTCTTTAGTAAGCCTGCTGTAATTTATACCTTTTCGCCAACCGTTACTCACTTATTCATTTTGCGCAATTGTATCTATTATTTCAATTATACGATTGTTGTCTTTACGGCTAAGTCTAAATACACTGCTATGTCTCTATGTTATGATGTGGAAATTGAGGAAAGTAAACATGAAAGTAGTAAAATAAAAAGTCAGTGCTGCATAGCAACCAGAAGTCTGCTGCAGTCAGCATCAGTACCATCTTGAATTGTATAACTGCTTTTTCTTTGGCTAATCTTTAACATATCTAGATTATCTTCAGGAGTTTAAAATGATGGCAGGTTGTTGGATATTCTGACAACCTAATTCTATTGTGAGTAATTTCAGATGCTTTTGGTAGCTATTAACTATTAGCTTTTTCATGGCTAACCTTGTTAACACTCGGTTGGATGTTGGGTCAATCTTAGAGTGAAATATTTTTTGAATGGCATTCGGTAATTTATCGTTACCTTTGTTTGCTAATTCAGTTCTACTTTTAGTTTGTCAGCCAATAATGATGTCACTATGGCAACTATTTTGGCTAACATTTGCCAGAATAAATCCAACATTTTTTGGAATACAATTCTCTCTAAAGAAGGATACTGATAGATGGAGAGAAAGACGCAGAGAAACGGATTAGAATTCGTATCACCTTCGTTCATTAGATGAGTCATTTTTAACTTTTCTATCCTGGGGTTTTAAATCTGCTCCTAAATCTGATTGAAAGTTGATGGTTCCATATGCTGCCACGGAGGAGGTCTGCAGGGGAAAACACTGGATGAGTCATCCTGATGTTGAAGTCTTTTTTTTTTCCCCTTCAATTTAAAGTGAATCTTTTACCATTGACACAAAGAAAGTATATGAGACGGTGAATAAAACAAACAGACACCGTTTCCATATTAATAAAACTGAGGGTTTAAGCAGAGTATATGAAACCTGTCTCCCTCGTGCACTCTCAAATAAAAAAATATAAAAGGTTGTGGTATTAGAAGTTCAATCAGCCCAAGGATTGCTGCGGAATCCTCAGACTGCCATCTGAAAATGTCGTTGCTGCTACTTCAGCACGGTGCGAGAAATACAGAGTCTCCTTCTGACTGAGCAATCATTACTTTTGAAGAGAGTGGGAACGGAGGTCATTAAAAGTGATACTACTGAAACCAAACATGATAAACTTGGCCTTTAAACAGCTCTGGAGCCGGAGAACAGAGAAAGGAACGAAAGAGAGAGAGGGACGGAGAAGACAGGAGGGACAGACACGATGTTCAAAACAATCATTCTTCTTCTCTCTAGGTGTTCATTAAAAAGCAGCTTTGGTTTTTTTTGTTTTTTTTTTGAAGACACGGTTGAGCATTTGTACGTCTAGAACAGCAGTTGTCACCCCAATCATGTCGAGATGTTCAGAGAGGTTTGAAAAACATTCAGCTTTTGTGCGCAAAAGAGCCGTAGCTCTACACGAGCAATCCTTTCTCTTACAATTGTCTCCATTTCAAGCTGAATACAAAGTGCTGTGATCTAAAAGAACCCTATTATTCCCAGAATCTGAGTCTTTTCACAGGTTGGGAATAAAACGCTGTGATTAGAAGCAGCACACTGCCACTGAGTCTTTGATAAATGGCTGATTTCAGTAGGGGTCAGTGTTGCTCCGTGAAAATAAAGGAGAGTGGCTGAGTGTGTTTTTTGATGGACAGTGTGTTAATTGAACTGAGTGTTTTGGTATGCGTATGTGGGATGCAACACAATGTGTTGCTTGGAGTGGAAATGTTGAGATGTCCTTTATGCATAAAAACTGTTTTTAAAACAACACAAAAGTATCTTTATCAAATCTGCCGAGGGCCAGTGAAAGAGTACGACAGATCGGGTTCTACCTGTAGATCGCAAAGGCACTCCTGGTAGATCATGAGCAATTAAAATAAATATATATACAGTATATATACATATTTTTTATAGAAAATATCTAGAACTATATGAGCAACAATAGAATTATTGGATCATATCGTTCCATATAGCTGCAGCTATTTACAGTAATCGACATATAATGTACTTATAAAGTTTGCCAACCAGTGTGGACACCCCTGGTGTATGGTCATGTGTTCATCTACAGTGACGCTGCCCTCTGCTGTTATTTTCTCCTTTTCTCTGGCTTTAGCAAAAAAGAACATCAAACTTCCAGAGAAATACATCGATGGCTGGAAACGTGTCCTGATAATTGGCATTCATTCATCTCCACCGACTCCAGCTGCGAGAAGAAAGAGGTGGGGGAGGGACAGGATCATCTGACAGGAGGAGACGTGCTATTGTAAGTTATGCATTTCTAAGATATTGTACATGATATGATGATGACACCCCTGCTTCTTTAGTGGACCAGATTACATATTTGTGGTCCCAGATATACCAGAATACCGGTCTTTAATTGGCTGCTGTGCATACTCATAGCCCAACAGGTGGGAGGTCGTACAAGTTGTGAGAGCCAGAGTCTGAAAAAATGTTCCAGTGATGCCATAGAAGTCACTGTTGTGTGTGCCCTGATGACATTGTCAATTCAGTTTTTGTTGAGATAAAACCTAAACCAAAACTTTTTTGGTTTAGGTTTTAAAATATGTTCCAGACACACAAACACACACTGGATGGACACCATAGAAATGTGAGAGAAAGTAGACAAAAGGGTGAGGGTGGAGGAGGACGATAGCTGTGGTTTGTGTTTTCCACATTGCTCCCTTGGTAAAGTGAACCACCCAGAGGGAAAAGGGACACACACACACACACACCAAAAAAATATGCCTCAACTTGCCTCTTTCTCACACACAGGGGAATAGAGTAGATCAACTGAAAACTTCCAAGGGGCAATAACCGGCAAATGTCACACACTTCCCGTGAGCTTTTCGCGAAGCAGGGACCTTGTGATGTGAGTTTGTGTTTGCGACTGTACACGTGGCAACATGTAGGAAACAAAAGTTTGAAAGAACAGCAGTCGTGATCAGAGTCTTGTGTCTCGACTTGCTCTCTTTCCTTCTTACAAAAAATGTATTAGATGACTTGATGTGGAAGCCAAGAAGAGAAAAGAACATCCAGTTACTACATTTCTTCTCCTTGGCTAAGCCCACTGTCGCTGTCTGGGCACAGGACTGCAGTGTGTGAGCCAGCAGACGTTAGTCTGTGCCTGGAATGTAAGAAGAAAGACGAGGGGTTGGACAAGGAGCGAGAGAGATGGATGAGATGAACTGCAGCTGAGCCTGAGTTATTCCATTACCGCTCAGTGACACGTGTCCATGCAAACACACACAGGCTGTGTGTAAGTTAGCCAACAGATTTTTATTTATTTATGTATTTTTATCTCTGAACATAAATTAAAATAAGAAAACACCCAAAAACGTTGGGGACAAATTTAAATTTGTGAGGAGAGTGACTGAGCTGCTCTAATTGCCTCATCGTGAAGCTCTGCGATTCACAGGAATTATGAGAATCTCAGGATTCCCTCTGATGATTCCGTCTGTTTTCCAGTACTTCAGCAGTGTAATATTTAATAACCCCTGAGCAAAACCTGAGAGGAATTGCTCCATAAATAATTGAGGAGGAATTTATAAATAATTTTTCCTCTTAATCTACTCCAGTGCTCTGCCGCGAGGTACCCAAAGTGAAGCTGATCTCTCTGGACAGTTGGAGGTTCAGGCTCCTTGCCTGATGGGGGCGCTCTTGTCACGTGAAAAAAATGGCACCACCTGAGGACACGCAAATGGATGAAGGGTGTGGAAATAAATAAATATATAAAAGGGTTATTCACAAAAATAGTTCATGCCTCTTTGGAGCAGACCCTAAACTTCTATTAAAACAATTATTTTTTCCTCTTTTTTTTAAACAATACCTTTATTATCCTTGATTACATTTTGAGGAAATTAGTTCACCCCCCACCCATGGCAGACGCACAGCTCCATACAACCTGCTCCTGGTTCAATACGAAATGTCAGGCAGTACATTGAAGCCAAGCTGCTTCGGCGTTGGCCGTGGATTGAAGTGTCTTTTATGTGTGCTAATCCAAAAATCACAATTTCTTGGAAATGTTAGGAACATTCTGCTTCTCCTTCCGTCCCTCGCTGTCTTTACTGCTTGATCTCTGTCTGCTTCATTTCTTTCTTATTTCCTCCGTGTCTTCCTTTCTCTGCCTCAGCTGGTGAGAGCCTCATGTACAACTAACAACTGTTTGCTAATGAGAAGCGGGGTGTGTGGGGGAGAGGCAGGCGGGCGGACGGGTGGGTGAGGGGGGCTCATTATTCATTACATCATTAACATTTAATTGCTCTGTGCTAATCCTAATAACCATCTCGCACAGTTTAATCGGTTGTCACTTTCGGGTGCGACCACAGTGTCAGTGTTGTTTGACATCACGTCTCCCATGTGGTCAGCGCCAGACGCCCTCACGATGAAGGTTATTGAGTATTAATTGTTGCTTTGGAGGTCATTAACTCAGAAATGATGGTGAGTAGTTGTGTGACTGTCAGACTGTTGGCCTTTCAGACGCATCGGCTTTGGTTTTGGGTTGCGATTTCGTCACCTTCTAATTTGTCCCAATTTATATCTCAAGGACCTGAACACCAGGACAAGGTCAAACATACTTTTGGAATCTGATGCACTTTATTTCTCCTTCCCTCAGAATTCAGACTTGGTGTTATTTTTAGTTTCCATTTCCCGTAGACTTCCGAAAATGGCAAGACCTTAAAAAAAATTAATCAGAAAACTATATGTAACCGGGCAAAGAAAACTGTGGAATTTGACAATATTTTTTAAATAACACATTTGAAATATGTTCCCACCTTGTCCATTTCATAATAAATATACATTAATTTGTCCTTATTAACCAGTTTGCGGTCTGACCCAGGTCACACACAGTAGAGGATGTGTGAGCGGCTGACACCCTGCGTGTCCAGAAAGGTGAAGAGTTCCTCCCTTCGTCACTTGTTATTGATAACAAACAAGAATCTTGCTCGGACATGAACATGTCGGAAGGAAGGAAGGGGAATAAAAACAGCAAGGAGAGAGAGCGAGAGGGAGTGATAGGAGAGGTGGGTGAGGGAGTGAGCAGCCACCCAACACAGTCATCAACCCTCTTCCATCCATCATTTGTCTTAGTCCGACGGCTGACACTGCTTCATCAGCATCACCTCCTTCTGTATTCAGCTCTGTGGGTGTGTGTGTGCACGGGCACATGGGGAACATGCAAAGGAAGCTTTATGAATAATTGTGAAACTGCGTGTAAGATTGATTGTACAAATATAGACAAGGTGCGTGTGTTTTTATATCCTTCAATTTCAGCCGGGTGCAAATTAGATGATTAGCGCAGGACTGCAGCCCGTCGTCCATATTCCTGTCAGCGGACGGTAATTGTGTTTCACACAGAACACAACAGTGGTTCTTAAAACACCAACGGCTCATAAATCTTAAGCAGATACATAAGATGGTGAAGTCCAGTATGCCTAATTTGACATCACAGCAATCTGGTTATTGCATGATCAAGACAAAGGCTCTTTGCCATCAAAGTTGATTCTGTAAGAGTGGCTACAAGTTAAATCCTACTCTTTTTTCTGTTCTTCTCTGTATCACGTCCTTATCAGGCCGTGTAAATAGATTTGTAGAATGAGAGAAAATCTTAAGTCTACTTTTTTTCATGAAAAAAGAAAATGATCTTTTTAAACACGTTAGAATGATCTCATAATCAGATCATATTCAGATAACCTTTTTTAATAAGATTTTCCAGCTAATTTTGAGCTAAAACCACAAGTAACAGTGTAGAAAATTGACAGTATCTTGGTTTTCTGTCTCAAGACAATTTACCCAAAAATCCTAACACAATTCTCAGTCTGATGTTGACACATTTTAGCACTTCAGATGTTAGACTTTTGTACTTGTTTTAAGAATTCTTGTCAAGAAAAATAGGGTTACCTGGATGGCAGAGGTTTTGCTCAATAAAAGATATGTTGATCATATTTAAAAGTTTTTGCTTGTTTCTGGCAGGTCTGTTTTGGGGTCACACAGGGCATGGAACTATGTGACACATTGAGAGTTGATACATTACATGTTTAGTTTGCTGTTAAGGTGATAGAAAAATCTGCTTCTTGTTTAAAGCACCATATATTTTTTTTTTCATTTGTACTAAAGACAAAAGTGAAGTAACATAGATGCAGTGACAAGTCTGACATTATTCCAGAGCATGTATGCTGACCACACACATGCACAGTTGGAATCGGTGTGACAGTCCAAAAAGTATTGGATTTGCCACAAGTGCACGCTGGGCGCAAAAAGTACCCAGCTGCTGCACAAATACATGAGAGGCTGGAATGTTATCTGATAACAAACAGTGTCTAGACTTTGTTTTGAATGCAACCCCAGTCACTGACTGGACTTCACACGACAAGGTTATTAATAACATATGAATTATACATTTTAGAACATTCACGTTCTATGTTTTTGATGTCATATTTAAGTAAGGATTGGCAAATTATGATTATTATACAAACAGTAAAAAGGGGACAGAGAGTTGATTCAGCTCCCAAAAGAGTGCTTTTTGATGAAGTCCACAGTGGCAGAAAAGTATGTTAAGGTTGTGCACGGCATGTACTGTATGTGCAGTCAGTAACTGATAAGTTCAGGACGGGTAGTTTTAAGACTAATTCTTCTCTGGCCTAGTGGTCGGGGCTATAACCCAGTGGTTAGTACAATTGTCTTGAATCCACGAGGTTGCGGGTTAAATTCTAAATAACGTAGGAGCCTTGCTGTCTGTCAGTAGATGGGAAAACGTGTGAAGTGTGAAGCACTTTGATTAGTCAGGAGTGGGAAAAGAGCTGCAGAACAGAAAGACAAAAAAAAAAAAAAAAACCCAGAGAGAAGCCATGGACACAGTGAAGGAGAGGACGTGAAGACAGTTGGTGTAACAACCGAACCTCCTCTGTGTAAGCAGATGATCGAACAGAAAGACCCTCTGAGGAACGCAGCTTGAAAAAAAAAAGAAATTCCTATAAACCATTGAAGAATATATTCCTGTATATATTTTAGTTTCTTATTTACAGGGCTCTTGCTTTTGGTTCCCGTCTGCTTGTTTCTGCAGGGTATGTTATTGAAGGTGACAGTTGTTGTGGCAGAGGTGCAGCTGAGAGATTAAAGTTGGATGTTGGACCTGTCCTGCTGTGTCAGAGCTAATTAGAGGATCTGTGTAAGAGAAAGCGTAACCTGGGCATTAACCCACAGCACAGAGAACACCACCCTTCCAGAAGATGATGACAAACCTGTTTTAATGACCTTGGAAAGTTGCAATTCTTTTTTTTTTTTTTGACGTTTTCAGACACCATGTGCATGTTAGAAACACGGTCGTGTAGAGACTTTCATGCCCCTATATTTTTTCCTTTTCCTCCACTAGGGAAAAACTACACAACAACACGTTAAAAAGATGCAGTTGGAGGAAAAAAAAAAAATCAATGTTTCTTTAGTGCTCTTCAGTGTCATTCGGGTGTAGTGTCGTGGCCCATTTGGTTTTGTTGCAGCTGTAGCTTGTTTTCCGAGTCGGCTTTTGTGTTCCTTCTCAGGTGTTCAGCACAAGCTGAGGCCTCTCTTCATTTCACAAACAAATAGAAATGGTAAAAACACTGAGTTCAGCAGTTCTTATGTTAAAAAAATATCACTGTTTTTCTGACACTCTCTGGCAGAGACACAACCTCCAGGCTCTTTTCTCCACTGGTTTCTCTGACAGCTCAAGAGACAGGCGTCCTATGACTAACATCCATATTTTGGTTGGAGGTTATATTTACAAGGTCAAAAGGTTTTTTTTATAAACAGAAAGGCAGATGATAAAAATAATAATAAAGTGGTCGACGGGAAATGGTGTTAATGTTTAGCACTGGGCCTGATAGCCCTGTCATTAAAGAGTCTGAATGTAATGAGGTTTCGGCTTTAAAAAGTAACTGGGTTCCGAAAGAAGAGAGGGTCAGCAGATGTGACCTGGTGGTGGAAGTTTGCAGCGTACAAAGTGGCTGGGCTTCTGAATTTTAACATGTAGCAAAACAACTGATGGTTGTTAAGGACAAACTCAGCAGCCCACTGCTCCTGTTTCCTAATTCTATTTTCTTTCTACTACATTCCACTCCTGTTACTAAACAAAAAACTAAGACTAAAAGTTCGGCATCTAAAAAGTTTAGAAAGTAATTGTCCAAATACAGCAGTATACATTATTAAAAGTTAAGAACTGTAACAAGAGTGTTTGCACAATATAATATCATGATATAATATACTACATTTTGGAGCACATTAGGCCCATGTGACCAATCCGGCCCGTGACTAAATTCCAAAATAAATATTGCAAAATGATATTATACAAAAATATGATAAAATGTTTATTCTATTTTATTTGATTGTGTAGCCACGAAGGTGTCTGTCCAGAAAAATTCTGACCCTCCAACAAATATAGTTGGTGACCCGTGTCTTAGGGTAAATGTAAATACTGTTGTAAGAGGTTTTTCTTACACATTTGAGGAAGATCACATAGGGCCTACCTCTCCATCAGGCTACATCAGGGTCCCCCAAAGTGTGGCGCCAGTGCACAAGCAGCCACTTGGGGGTCCACACAAAAAAAATACATGTGGGGAGTTGGTGGTGTGTCATCCCAGTTGGGATATAGAAGAGGGTGTACGACCAAAGAAGCTCAAGAAACGCTCAACTACGTAGTCATTTGGCATCGTTTTTGCATCAGGACGCCCTTCCTGATGCAACCACTAGGTGGAATTGAACCTTGAAACTGCATGTTGGGCAGGAATCTTACAACTGCATCACTATTTCTCCTCTTTTAAGCTATCTGAAGGAATTTTTTTTTTTGTGAAAGGGAAACTATTCAGATGTAAATGGTCAACAATAATGTTACTTTTCTTCTGAATAATTATTATAATTATTACCTTCCAATTTGTGTTTCATTTCTCACTGCTCACAGAAGCAAAGGTCCCCATTGCGGGATAAATAAAGATGTTTTAAAATCTAACTCTTCCCGATCTTTAATGTTTAATTAATGTTTAATGTTTGAAATCACCGTCCATCCAGGCAAACTCAGTGTTAAAAAAAAAAACAAAACACCCTGACCTTTTCCTGCAAACTCAACTTTTGACACCCGCAGCCCTGAACCTCCCGCCCTCTACTCAGCAGGGTCTCTCCATCCTTTTACACCATTGTTCAGTGGCACCACGTTGTGCTACAGGAGCAAAATCTAATTGTGCGGAAAGTGTTGTAGACCAAGGGAACTCACCGCAGCGTCAAGCGCTTGTTTATATTCAGCCGAAAGTCAAAAAGAGGCTAATTCCCTCATTCTCAAGACAATGAGACTCGCTGTAAAGTGTTATGGATTTTAACTTTTATTTATTCTCCTTTTGCCCCGAAATGATTTTCAGTTGTTTTTAATGAGGCCTTTTGCTCAGAAGAGTGAGACGTTTTCCTCTGTGAGCCCTTTGGACGATATTAAGTGTGAATGCCCTTTAGTCAGACATCTCTCCACTTCATTATGCGCTGCCAGATCCGACCTCTCTTCTCCAACCTTTACAGATGGTCAGCAAAGCCACACAGCCAGAACCTCCTCTTATACATCCTCGCTCCATCTCATTCCTCCTCCCCGTGTTGTTGGAAAGGGCAAATGAGTGATGCTCATCGTATTGACACAAAAACTTCTGCCTCCCTTCTCCTCCCTGCCTGTTTCCTCCCTCTTTCCTAATGAACCACGTTTGCTCTATTGACCTACTTGTGGACTTAAAGGAAATCCAATCGCGAATGCCTCAGGTCGCTTTTTTGATTCAAATCACGCAGCCTTTCCACAATTATCATCATCATCGCTCCCTCCACTTCTGCCTCTCTCTGTTCTTCTTCTGCCTCTACCCGGAACCGCACAGCTGTTTATTTTTTGTTTATTTTTTTAATTCTCCTCTCTTTGCTCACCAAGTTTTCAGTCCCTTTCACAAACTTGTTCTTTGTTTTTCTCAATCAGATGCAGAGAGCAGCCATGCAGATAATTATCTGTGGGAGGCACTGGGACAGCAACAAGGCTGGCGGACAGTCTGATCTTGTCGGCGGCAGAAGGACAGAGAATCATTGGCGGCAAAGACGAAAGATGAAAAAACAAAGGAAAGTTCACAGGTAACCTCACAAGCACCACAATTAAGTCTCCATATCTAGCATCCTACCACCATTTCAGGCACAGTGTGTAACATCTGAGGCCAAAATACAGCCCCAAATCAGTACGGAGCCCAACTCTTTTGCTACTGTGGAACTTTGATCCTTGTTTGTCTGTTTTCTTTAAGCAAATGGTCTCTAATATTTTTTGCATGCATTTTTCTTTAAGCAAATGGTCTCTAATATAAGGGTGTACTAATTTTCCCCTTTCTGTTTGCTAACTATTAGCACTGTTCATAAGTTGTTGTTGACCGCTTTTAGCTATCCAAAAACTTCAAACATCACTTTTTTGCATGGCAACATATTTCCGTTCCGTTCTTGTGTCTTATATTTTTCATCTAAGTTGTAGCTTTCGTAATTATTATAACAGAATGTTGTTGTGATTTTGTGCTATATTGGTGAATATAGCTCGTAGTAAATTAGTTGTCATTTTGTGTTCAGACAACTGACAAATTATTCTAAAGGCTTTAACCTCACAGACAACCGGTGCATGAACAACAATCACAAGAAAAGAATAAAAATAAAAAACATGGATTTAGGAAAAGCTGAATTTTGCAATACTCTAAGGTCCGCCAAATCCTGAGATGTTTGTCTTTTAAAATACAAGTGTTTGACGTTCAAGCTGCTTTAGGACCTACAGTGTGTGCACCATTACACATTTCTCACCAGCAAGTGACTCGCGA
This sequence comes from Cynoglossus semilaevis, assembly GCF_000523025.1. Taxonomy (NCBI): domain Eukaryota; kingdom Metazoa; phylum Chordata; class Actinopteri; order Pleuronectiformes; family Cynoglossidae; genus Cynoglossus; species Cynoglossus semilaevis. Next base: position 11,417,163 of record NC_024315.1, read on the forward strand.
ATGCATCCGTCAACCACCATTATCCAGTTTCCTCTAAACATACACCAGCACAGACCCTCACTGTGCCTTAAATGACAGCAGGGTGCTGAGCTAACTGTTAGCATCGCCTATTACTGATGTGTTTGTGTGGCTTCATGCATACTGTGCAGTAATATAACACAGTGACCTGGGCTCCTGAGGAGGTCTGCTAACAAAACCGCCACCATCCCAGCATGCAATTCAGTTGTTTACTACACTGGCGGGGGGGAAAAATGGAAAGGGAACAAAACATCCTCTCTAATAACAGCAGCAACAGCAGGTTTCTCTCACAAATTCAGGGATTGCCCCGGCTTATGATTTTTCACTGTCTTGCAGGTGGCTAAATCCTGCTCCACTCTGTCTGGAAAACTTCACCTGTCAGTTCTGTTTAGGTGAATGGGTTATTCTTTTCAGCGCATCACATGAAACTCATATCAGAGCTAAGACTTGCAGATTATATCTGTAATACTTTTGAAAATGTGCCCTGACTACCTGGCATTAAACTCCGTCACTCAGTGATTCCCTTTGACTTAATGTTTCTGGCTATATACAGTACAGTTTAATAGGAACTTTATGTCTGTATTACTGATCCAACGGAGCCAATTTAAAAACACAAATTAACTATCAGTGTCGTGGGTGTACGTGCCATCTCAGATATTAATTCCAAAAATATTCAAGTGATAATAGTTTTGTATATATGTATGTATCTATACATCTATCTATACATACGTATGCATTGGCTATTAGATGCATTGTGGTTTATTTAGTTTAATTATTTGTACAATAAATGAAGCCCAAACATGTGGTTCCGTGTTAAGCTAACATCTCCAAAAGAAAGATACAATCTACAATCCAGACTGTCAGTGTCTGAACGGTAATGAAGGGACAAACTATCAGTTTGTTTCCTAAGGTTTAAAACAAAAACAAAACTTATTTTCACCTCATCTGACCCTCTCAATTTCCTCCAACTAGGGCTCTGGGTTTTGCCCACAAGCTGGTCTCTGATAGAGGAAAAAAAAGTGAACATCATCAATTGCCAGAGTCAGACTCAGAGCTTGATGTCTCACCCTTTTGACAAGAATCCTATCCTTAGCAAATTAGTGGCAGGAGACAGCAAAATAAATTACATTTAGGGCAAAATAACCCACAATGTCTCCGCTGTCTGGTGCTCGTAAAAACAGAAGGAATGAGAAACTCCTTTTTGCCCCCTTTGAACTAAATATATTTGTGACCAAACCAAACTGTCTATTCCAAAGAATTGTGTTTCTGTTGTTGTTTCTGTAGCTGACCTGCCTCTGTTTCATTTACTGTATATCTAACCTTTATTTTTCTGCATTATTTTTGATGTTATGGTGCGTTTAAAAGGATAAAACATTTTCAACATTCAGTATAAACATCCCGTTCCGCAAAATTAACATTTTGAATGTAGTCATTTTCTTCTAAGGACAGACTTCAGAGAAACGATGGTGGCTAGAACAAAGTCTTCCTCAAATTGTGAGGGCCTCAAATAGGCTCTCTGTCTCAGGTTGTTCGTCATATACATTATTACAGACCTTAGCGCCTACTGTGCAGTGACATCCACTGAGCATTGATATGCTGAAACCATTTCTGGGTGATTTGTGCCTGAGAACACATCATCCTGCAGGTCATTTCTCATCTAGCCACCGTACGACCATTAATCTTCATTTTCAAGAAAAGAGAGTTGATTTTTCTCGTGCATTGGTCAGCTTCTCAAAGAGAAGATAGAAGTAGCCTTCTTCATGCATCTACAACATCCATCGGTACAAAGTGTCCAGTTTACTGTTTTTTTTTTTCTTTTTCTTTTTTGCACCTCTTTTCTTCTCTGACCCAGTGCCTGGTTCCTACGTTTCTAGGTCGCTGTGACCATTTTATGCTTTTCGCTGATCATTATTGGCTTTGAGCAGTGTGACCCCTGAATCAGTCTTGTGCATAGAGGTATTTGGTAAATGGTCGCCCTGAATCAGTCTTGTGCATAGAGGTAGGATAGGGGTTGAAATGGATGCTTGGAATCCTTAAAAATGGTCAAATTTTAAATGTTGTTTGAAAAGTGCTTGGGTTTTGAGTAAACTGCTTGTAAATGCTGGGAATTTTTAGTTTCCGCCTTTGGAGTGTAATCAAGGCACCGTTAATGATGCGATAGGGAACGCTTTTTTCATTCACTGTTATAAAAATAAGCAGATTCCAAAATTACACGCCTTAACCTCACAATTGAAACCCCACAGCATGATACTCTTTTACCTCCAATGGCAATAAAAAATTCTTAGGCAGTCACCGTTTTATCACCGTGCTCCTGATAATGAAGAACAGTTAAATTAGGGGTTAACCAGACTTCAGACAACCTGTAGTTTTTCAGCAGCTTACTCTAAGTTGTTGGCTTCCAGAAATTCCTGTTGCCCTCTAGTTTTGAATGCACATAAAAAAAGTTACAGTTACAGGTTTTGGATGTTGAATAGAAACGCCTATGTACGTCAGTGGTAGTGTTTGGAACCAGTGATCAGAAGGAACGTCACCCGGAACAGAATTTCGAGATGGCTTTAAAAAAATAGGAATTTGTGAAGACGGCTTTCCGATAAGGACTTGTTTATTTCTTTTACACTTATAGACGCTGAGGCAGTGTTGGGGTTTCATAAACCATCGAACCGTGTTGTGTAATTTTGTCAGGACTATTAATCAAATATACATGTATATGTATATCTTTTAATCATGGTGGAAAGGGTTCTCAGACAAGTGTTTGGTCTCATGTGTGTTCTTCTGACCAGTTCCTTTTCTCCTTTTCTGCAGTGGACGAGGTCCACAGAAAACGAGACACAGATTCAGTGAGAGATTGATGGTTGATGTGCTTTGCTGTCTCATCCGTAGTTGTCTGTCTGTCTGTCTGTCTATCCAAACCCTGCTGCTTCCCATTATTTTAATTGCCTCCCATGTGATGCGGTTTCACAGAACTCGACCGAGGAGAAGATGAATTAAAATGGAAATGCAATCCATTTGTCAGGGCCGGTCATTTTTTTTTTTCAGTCAAATTTAGGGATTGAACAACGCAGAAGAGCCTTATTATTGTGATTGTAAGGATCTCAATTTGGTACTTGATAAGATGATCTCAAAATGCTCCAAATGCAGGGATAAGTTGATAGTTGATCGCGAAAAGTTTATTCAGTACTTAATTATGAATACAGGAGGTCCTTGGTTTACGACGTCCTTGACCTATGGTGTTTTGTGGCTCCGCCGCCATCTCCCATAAATTCATTAGGAAAGTCTTAGTTCATCATTCTAAAGTGCAGTGTTTAAACCTGAGTAGTTCACACATAAATTAGTTAAGTAGAATAGACAAATACTTCATCACACGGTGCTATATGTTGTACTCCATACATTGAATCTGCTACATTTGCTTTTTTTTTAAAAAAACCTTTTTTCCAATCTTTATTTCTCCCAAGTGTACGTCAGATTCTTCTGATGTTTTTCTGTCTTGGAATATATTGTTACCACTGTATTAGTGTAGGTGAGTGACATTGGTACTGATGTACAATATGTGGGTTCTGACTTTCAGTGAAAAAAATTACGTCGTATCGTAAGGAACAGAACTCCGGGCTGTGCTATAATAATAAAATCCAAATCTATCTGCTCCTGACCCGGCCCTTCTGTTCAATTTTAGGACGATTGTGGCACGCGAGTCAAAAATATTCAGATATGACAACATTAGACAAAGTTATAGCGGAAGGTGTGCAAATTACAGTATGATTTTGATCATAAAGAACATGAAGGGACATTAGTCATCAGGACATCAAAACTCAACACAAAAATAGCTAAATAATTGCCTAAAGATTCTGAATATATTACAGCAGTCATCAAGCGAGGTTAGGGTACACACTGGGCAGTTCACCATCATTGGGTTCATTCAGTGTCAGAAAAAAATCTATTCATACATGTGGGGAACATGCAAATTTCAGACCGAAAGACATGCATCTCCACCAAGTGACAGGACATTTAAAAAACAAATATAATATAAAAAAGACCAGGCGTAGCATTTGTTTGAGTGTGTAAAGCCAATGACAGTGGTCTGCCTGTCGGAGCTGAAGTGAGTCCACTGACAGTTCTGTCTGCCTGCCACAGTGTTGCTTTTTTATTCTGATAAAGTGTATTGTTAACAAGGCACACTCACTCCAAGTCATGTGGAAGCACATCGCTCAGGAGACGTCACAGAACCATTAAGGAACTTTGTGTCCAACCAGAGCGTAAAATGTAAATCACATGCTTAACTAAACATGCTTCTGAGAATCAGGCTTCTGGAGACGGAGGGGAGAGAGTGCTCAGTACATTATATTCACAAATCATTTAGGTGTTAGTCTATATGCAGGTTGTCGAGAGTGTGACACTCTGCCTGTCATCACGCTGTGGTCGTGACAGTTCATTTGACAGTCGACTCTCATAGAGGACACATGACTAACATCTGCTCTTAAAGCCTCTCTATCTTGTCACTGGGGAGAGCAACCATCTCAACTGGTGACAGAGGTGGAATCACACCTTTCACACACACACACACACACACACACACACACACACTTTTCTGTGGTAAGCACTTAGCATAGATATAATGCATTCTCTAGTCCCTGTGGAAATACAATAAAATGTCAATTGACTGATTTAGAGTTACGTGTATATATTATATATATTTATAATAAATATATATTTATATTATATTTATATACAGTATATATAATATATATGTATATCCATATATATATATATATATATATATTTAAATAGTATTTATGTAGATATAAACCCCTTTACGAACCCTTTTGGAGGCATCGTAGGGCGTGAAATATGGCAAAGAAAATTAACAAAACTTTCACAAATCGCGTTTACCAGTATATACAGGTTATTTCTTGGAATACGTATATAATAAGTATGTGTTACAAAATGTCTTCTAATTTTTATTTATTTATTTTATTTATTTTTACTGTTTTTTTTTCTTCTACATTTAAAATATTTAAAACCCGCAATGCACTGAAGGCGCGACGGTCGATACAGCGAGGGGTGATTGTCTATATATGTATATGTACTGTATGTATATATGCATGTGTATACATACATATACAGGACAGTATGTTATTATACATATATATTTATATATAAACTTATATGCTAACCTTTGCATTTTGTAATCACTTCAAAACGACAAGGCACGTTCCCTAGACCCTAATCTCGATACAAAATCCAAACTTATTCTCCTGCTCAATGTGAGGGATAATTTTATTCCACAGACGAGTCACTGGGTCAATATGCCGTTTCTATGCTGATGGGAAAAAGGAAAGACTGAGGGAGACGATGAGAGAATGGGGAGATTCTCAAATTAAGGGTATTTATAGCAGAAAGAGGAGAATCTCTTTCTCCTTTCCCTTCTCACACACTCGGACGCACAAAGGCACACACTCACTCAGACTATCCTAGTCCTGCTGTTTAATAATGCAGCTGCTTGGAAACCTGAGGGACTCGCTTGTGTCCATGTGCAAAGGTGAGGCATACTTTAAATCCAGTGGCAGTGCTAAACTTTGTAAGTTTTAGTGAGTGTGGTTATTTGGTATTTGGAAAGAGTATTTTGAACCAGTCCATGGTACTCATTTACCTGACACACCATGTGTCAGGTAAATGAAGACCAAAAGACATCCAAATAAAGTTGTGTTGATGCACACAACAACCCAACACATGGCTCACTCTCATTGGTTGGCGTAAAGTCATCGTCAAGTAACCCAAGAAAGACAGATGCCTTCTTACTTAGCTTCTGAGGAAGTAAGTGACCTAGATGAGTGAAGGATTTTTGGAAATCTCTGGAGGTGTGTCCTGTCACATAGAATATCATTTCAACCTCCGTACTGAAAAAGGAAATCGTGTGTTTGTGTGTGTGTGTGTTGGACAGAATCTGTTCCATGTAACGAAATGTGATTCCATTTATTTTTCAGTTTTGCATTGTTAATGTGTCTGTGTGTGAGATTGAGTGTGTGTGTGTGTGTGTGTGTTCACAAGTGTGTTATGTTGTTTGCCCTGTTAATGGGCCTCTTCTCGATGTGTTTATATTAAGAAAAGTGTTATGAAGTGTTCCTCCACCAAAACTTGGGAGGCCTCTTGTGTCCAATTAGGCAGCTTGTTGGAGCCACTGGCGTCACATGCCTTCCTCCCCTGGCATCCCTCTCCTCCTTCATCCCTTTACCCCCCCCCATCCTCCCCCCACATCTGTCCACTCGGCAGTCTGGAAATGAGGCAGGAAAATAAATGAGTGCAGATTCGTTTTTTTTTTTTGTTTTGTTGTTGTCACAGAACGCGGTGAAGTTTTTGATTACATCTATGTTGGAATTGGAAAAGTTGTCTGAGTTTTAGGTGAATGTAGGCAGACTGTCACTATTTGTAGAAAAAGGGAAGAAGGAGGACACGGTCAAGTGAAGGAGGAAAGGAGGACAGAGAGGGTGAGTCAGACTCTCAGGTTACCTCCTTAACCAGTCAGTAGATCTGTCTCTTGGTGAGGCTGTGACACTGATAGCAGACTGGGTCCATGCCAGGTGGACAGGACACACACACACACAGACACACACACACAAAATCAGTCGTTCTTTCCTCCCAGGGTGCATCAATATATTCAGTGACCTTGATCAGCCTAACAATGGGTATAATTCTAACGAGACACACACACACACACACACCTGTTTTCACTTACTTGGAAGTTAATGCCTTTAACACACTTCCAAAAGCTGGGGCGGAGCCAAAGTAGAACAAAGTATGTCATTAAAGTCACCTACTTGGAGGTTCCTCAATTAGCTGTTAGCATATTTGTACAAGGTCAAACAAAAAACCCAGGGTCCACCAAAGGCTTTGTGTAAAAAAAAAAAACAGGTCATGCAGTGATGGACTTCACTAGGGCAGTAGTTGTCAGAAGAAATCTCTGCATCAAGGCCATGTGTAGAAAATAGGGCAAAATGAACGGCTTATTCTCATTTGTTAATTTGTGAAATTAATTGTTATTTAAGGCATTTCAATGCATGGGCAGAATGACCCACACTGTATTCCTGCACATTCAACTATTCCATCATCCATCCGCTTGTTGTTATTGCTGCTTTAATACACCGTCAGTACACGTTATTTACACACACTGTGGGAAAGAGGTTTAACTTGAAGTACCTCTGATCAGCCTCACGGAGAACGGGTCAGGAAGTGAGTCGAGTTTGATTGGGAGGGACCGTAGACTGGTCAATATCGCTGAGGTCACTGGCGTTTCGAAGGCAACAATCTGTGCGTTCTAGAAACCTCCACAGAGTAATAACTAAGTAAAAGCAAAATCTTGAGTTGTCCGTGAGTAGCATTGAGTGTTTGGACATTTTTCTATTGTAATAATACCATCAACAGGTAGGGATTTTGATTTAATCATGTTTAATTAAGATGAACTGCGTGGTGATTATTCCACAGCGATCATGTGATTAATCAGAATAAGCATTGTAATCGTTTGACAGCCCCAGTAGAACCCACTGATGAGTGTGTGGTGACAGCGCCACGCCGTTCTTTGGTCCTGAGCTGAGGTGAAAGACTAGTGTTTGGTTAAGGTCTCTCTCCCTCATGAGCTGCATCATGTAGAGGAGATCAGACAACAACAGCAACCGCTGACTTGAGCCGACTTTATCTATTAAACAGCAATAATGTTACAAAAGCACTTAGAGCCAAACTACAATAATTACTTTTCTCCATTCCAAAAAGATAACATAGTAACAAAACGAAAAATAAATAAATAAACAAAAATCTTTTTGGACACATTTTGCAATTATAAATTTCTACATTGGTTAACGCCGAAACACAAAAACAAAATTGGACCCAAAAACACGTTTAATTATTTCAGTTAATCAAAGGTGCAACTGGTTGGCTAATGTGTGAACGTTTTTGTCTGTAAAAACAGAAGAGGAGTTTGCAGTTGCTTTCCAGAAGAAGTGTGTGTGTGTGTGTGTGTTTGCTCCACTGAACTGTCTAAAATGCTAATTATTGCCGCTAAGTGAAGCAGAATGTTATGCAAAGACAATTCTGTAATTACATATTTAGTTTATTTTTTGGGTGGTGGATTTGTTGCTTCAGGTGCATGACATTTACATTTTTCACAAAAACACACGTGATTGGACAATCAGACTGCGCTAAGTGTGTATTTGAGTGTGTGTGTGTGACTGAGAGGCCTGGTGATACAAAGTGAATTTGCCAAAATCTTCTGCCAAACAGATGTTAATCAGCATTTCAGAGTGTTCCTGTGAAACCATTAGACTAGAATACCAAGAACACACTAATTACCAAGTTGCACTGGGAACGGAAGCAACCCCCCCCATCCCACACACACACACACACACACACACACACACACACAAATATGATAGGTTGGTGTTAGGACGCAGGTGGGACCCAAGTGTAGCCCTTGAGAGACAGGTCCCAGGTTCAGGAAGATTATTTATCATACTAAAGTGAAATATATCCACTTACCGGATTCTTAAGACCAGGCAGGGACAAATGGGATCACAGGGTAGCGAGAACACGAGGCATCAAGTACGACGTTTTCTCCTTCATTTCCACACTTTAACAAATAAAGTTTAAATCAGGAGAGAAAACATTGGTCACATTAACCAAAATTAGTTCTTTGTTTTGGTTGTAATTCAGTTCTTTGAAGCTAGAACTTGTTTACTTTATTGATGTGATTTTTATACCAGATGTGAACGTCGTGGGGGGGGGGAAAGGTGTTTTTAGTTTCATTTTAAATGATTACACCGATCAAAACAGTAGGTCTAGTAAACTTAGTAAACGTAAGATGTGACTCATTCTACTCGGTAATTACTAGGTGACTATGGCGACGACGATGTCAGAGTTGAGCAGTGTTTCCGGCAGAAACGTCTTGATTTGGAAGTCGTATTTTACACTACAGCAAACTTTTTCTTTTCGTAAATAAACCATGTATCTCTCCTCTTCACTTCGACGATCAGTGCAAAAAAGAATAGAAAGGTGAAAAAAATTACTTTTATTTTTACAGTGTGCAAATTTTAAATACACGGTTTGTGTGTTTATTTGTGTTAGCGTGAAACTTGCGATTACAAGTAATTCCTGTTAGACATCGGTGTGTGATGTGACACCAGTGATAACTGAGAAGTCAGGGATTTACTTTTCACAAAAACATCACTGATTTCTAAAGAAAATACAATAAAAAACTTTCTTTGAAAACTTTATCACAGTTAAAAGTACTTTTTTCTTTTTCCTTTTTTATTTGATTCTCCACAGATAGGGATGGAAGCTGTTTTGTATTGAAGTAACTTTGAATCTTTTAGTATTATTTTCCCCCAGCAGATCTAAGGCCAAGAAAAGGTGGAACAAATGACCTGTAAACCAGGGCTGAAACTTTCTTGTGACTGTTGAAAGTCCAAAGTTGCACGAGCGGGTGAAATATCACAGAAACATTTTACGGAACAGGAGTTATGAAAGGACAGCGGGGGTCTCCTGTTCTCTTCAATCTGGGAAAATAAATGTCTGCTGTGGATTCATTCACCTGCGAGTCTCCGCTCCTTCCTCTGCCTCCGGCTCTCAATGCCTCGCTCTTCCTCTCTGTTTTGGGGCACATACAAAGATACAGGCACTAAATCCCCCCACCCCGCCCTGTTCCTCCCCACTCCTCCTGCATCCTTTTCTGTCTCCATTTTCCTGCCTCACCCAGCATCTGTCTAATTCAGTGCTGGGCCTGTGCTTTGCAGCAATATGGTTTTTATGATCACCCTCTGAGTACACAGTGACCTTGAACATTATTCACACACAATGGATGGAGCTGTCCACTCTGCAAGTGCTGTGGGCCGTTTCTGGTGTTGGTGTGTGTGTGTGTGTGTGTGTGTGTGTGGGAGGAGAAGGGGAAAAGAGTGAGTGTACCAATTGAAAATGTGAGCAGACGAGAGAGAATATGAAGTGGAGCGAGTGCAGTAATTCCACTTATAGAATAGGGGAAGGCAGGTGTGTGTGTGAGTGTATGTGTGTGAATGTGTGGACACATCTTAGTGGTTCAAAATGTTTGTTTGTTTTACATTTAGAAGTACATGGTTTTCAACAGAAGTGAAATCTAAATTATATTTAATGACAGAAAAACATATTAAAAGAAAACACCACCCTGGTGATAAAAGTAAAAAAAAACTTATATTAATTAGATTATAATAATATAAATACGTATAATTGTATGAGAATACATCCATTGCTGCAACTGTATGTAAATATTGAAAACAACTTGCGTAAAACATAAATAAAAGTATAATCCTCTTGGATTTTTCATTTTAATGTTATACCTTATGCTGATGATATGTTATTCATTTGTCTGTCTTTAACACATTTGACAATTGTCTCCTGAGATAATCCCCCTAATGTTGGATTTCACAAACGTTTGACATATCATTTACAGAGAGATTTTTATCATCAGCTTTTTCTCCCTAAACCCTGTCTAATTTCTGACTTTGTTCGACCCTCCAAGAACTTCCTCTTTCTTTACGAGTGTGTGCTGAGATCTGACAATTCATTTTTCTGTTTCCCTCGGTGTTCATCAGTGTGAACGTCGCTCTTATGTGATGTTTGCGATCGCCGACGGAACAGCCGTAGAGGGAAATCAAATCAAATCAATTGGATTTATAACCTCAGTTTCTCGTTTCTCAGGCCCAGAAAAACTGAAGCAACTTTTCAAGGAGTTTGACTTACTTTGTGTCCACTTAGTTTTCCATACTTACAAACAGATCAGTCTTCCAGAAGCTGCTGCTCCTCTGTGCCTAATATAGCCATTTGAGGGGTGAGGCCATCTAATTATGATGCCTTCTGGGTACCTCTCGTTGAGAAATTTCTGGGAACATCCAACTGGGAAGGGATGCTGGAGAGGACCCAAAAGACACCAGAGGCATTACATATTCCATCTGGCGGGGGGACACTTTGGGGTCACCCAGTAGGAGTTGAAAAAGCTTGCCATGGAAAGAAAATAACAGAAATACCCTGTTAATGCTGCAGCTCCAACCATGAAATGATCTCCAGAGAGCTGGAAGAGAGTGAATGAATTAGCGAACAACTGAATGAATTAAATGAACCAAGTCAGGAACAAAACCCAGAAGCAAAAATCCAGAACATTTCAAGGGCAAACAATCTTTAAACAAAACGGGTGAAAAAAAAACCTCCACACGGGATTACAGGTGACAAAACGACAACAGCGGGTAACGGCAGAGTTTACCAGCGTGTGGCACCGCTGAGAATTGGTGCTTAATACTATGAACTAAAAATATAAACAACAATAAGTGAGATTAAATGATGACGTTAAAAGTAATCTAGGTGGTCAGTCAGAGGCGGCCCACATTGTGGCTCGTACTTTTGACTTAATGTGAGCAGAATGCCGATTCAATCCCTGGTCACTAGTCACTGGTTTTTCTCGACTTTAGATTTTTGACTTGAAACTTAGAGAATTAAATGAAGTCCTTTATTATTCCTATTTATATAGAACACGTTGCCCTCCCGGATCAGTCGTCTGCAGAATTACACTTCTACAGTGATACTGTACTGCTCCTTGATATGTACAGCTGACCGAATGAGTTGACTGTTCACTTCAGAACACACACACACACACACATAGACACCTTGCACCTTGTTATAACACCAATCAGTCAGATGTCAGAGGCAGAGGGGGTTTACAGCAGCTTTATGGAAGGTGAAGCAGCCATCGGGGGGCCATTCTGCTGCTGATAAAAATGACTCATATTATGGCTCGGTGCGTGTGTGTGTGTGTGTATAAAAGTATATGTGTGACATATTGAGTGATTGTGTAGCTCACCCAGCTGCCCGCAAACAGTGTCTGAGAGTGTTTTTACTTGTGTATGTGTGTTTTCAATAAAACCAAAAAGGTAACGTTCTTTCACTTGTAGGAAGCCAAACTGTATACAAAACTTGAACGCTAAAACCTGTCCTTTTAACCAAAGGTGTAGCCTAGCATCAGCAGGAGCGTATGTTCTTTCCATGTTCCCTTTTAAACGTCTCACTAAGACATTAGAGGTTTCTTTGCTGGTGTTGAACCAGACATTAGCTGTTTATAATGATTTACTAAGATAAGTTCAGCGTTTATTTTGTCATTGGCTATAGATTTGGGTTTAGGCTTAGTAGTGGTATTAGGGGTATGTTTGCATCCTCGATGGTTTGATTTATGGATGGACCCAAAGCTACCTCTGAGGTGGAGTCTTTATAAAGTTGCTTGAGATGACAGTAATGCCTTCGTGATAAATGTTTTGATCGGAGGGGAGCTGGAGCCAAACTCAACCTTACGGTCATTCGTATAGTGAATAATTAATCTAATCACGCATGTGTTTGGGCTGTGGAATGGCAACAAGTATCCAGAAAGAAGGAAAGCATACACAGACAGACAGAAAGAACACTCCTTACAGAAATACAGCCAGTTTCCAACAAAGGGCTCAATCCTATTATTCTACAACACTATTCACTATCCCATGTGGGCCATCAGTGTTGAGTAAAAGTAGACTGGCCCAACATCTTTGTCTACTCTAATGTGTGCAGTTTACACGGGAGATTCTTGCTGCCGCGGTTCAGTCTTAGAGACGGCACTTTCCCGAGGGAAACATAAAAACCACAGTCGAGGATAAAAGCTCAGCCCGAAGCACAGACCCCCCGGTGAGAAAATCACTCAGTAGAACTCAAGAGGGTTGGTCCATTAAAGGCACAGTCAGTCTTGACCTGCAAAGACCCAACTGTGACATGGCAGTGCAGAAGTACACACAGATTCTGCAGCGATCTCACAAAGGACGGTCATTCGTTCAAACGATTGACGTCTTGTCAGTTAGTTTTTGCCGAATCTTTATGTGAACACAAGCACTTTTTGAAAGGAATGCTACAGGAGAATTTGGTGAAAAAAGAAATCCTAACTCTTTGAATTGTAACTACCCGGTGGCATTTCATGGTGCATTATGTCAGACATTCTTTGAATCACGTTCTTAAAAAAATAAAATAAAATGAAACCCTGTTAGCGCGCCACTTTACCTAGAGTCAAGTTTAATGTACGCTACAAGAAAAATATTTCTTCAAAAACTTACATGTGGTAAATTTAATAAGTAAATTAAAACTTATGTATTTTAAAAACAGTATCTTCAAAAGTACCCTTAACAGTACCTTCAAAGATACCTGGCCAAAAGAGTCTAAATATACAAAAAATAGCCAATGAACAACAGCCTAAAATAGGCTTTTTCTAGGGCAAGTCAGCAAAACCAGTTAAATGGCTCGATCCGATTCTCAGGATTGGTATTGGTCAGAATTTAATGATCCAATTTAAAACAGAAAACAACAGCTTTTTCAGCCCATTTGCACCACTTTGCACAAGAATCTGATGGAAATCCCTCCACCACCGAAATGAATTAGGGAAGAAGACTTTGCTCTTTTCTTGTGCTAACTGTCAAATTAACTAAAGAGAAACCCTCACGTTGGCCTTCATCTGATGATAATTCCAATGTGCATGACTTTAGGATCTAAACATCATGACCCAGGTTGACCATTTATTGGGTTATTTACTGCTGTCTGTGACTGGGGAAGTGATGTGACGTTTCGTCAGCTGACCAGCAGCCACACAGTTGGCCAATTATAGGTAAAGAACACAGCTGTGAAGACTCGGTGCAAACTTCACTCCTGAGGGGCAGGAGGTAACAGGTAAAAGACAGAGCATTCTGCCTTTTACCCGTTTGAACTGTGAGCATGAATGACACGTGAGGCTGCTCCTGTTGATTGGTCAAAGGAAAAGCAGTGATATAGGATTGCGTTGGTTTCATAAGGCTTCACTGTACTTGTTAGACGCAGATATCTGAAAAACCAGAGGCTCAGACCTCCTGGAAGGTTCCAGGAGGCAGAAATGATGTCAGCTTCTGCGTCTTTGGTTTCTTTTCTGCCTCTTACTGTAAGTAGTTCTCTGTTTGGCTTTTGGAGTTTAAATTGTCAACGCTGAAGTACTGTACTGAAAGCCAGGCTCCACTTGTTCAGATGAGAAGTTGACAAACTTGTAGGACCTGCAGCACTTTTGCAATCAGCAGTAGAAAGTGTAAGAAAGCCAAAGAGACCCCACAAAGGCTCCCACCTGTAGCATGTCCAGAGCTCCATGTATTCTTGCAGGATGCTTATCTTTTCATACTGTACGTATCCGTCTCTCTCCGCTTCACTTTGACCACATCTGTGGCACACTTCACCTCAGATCTTGATTGCCAGTGGTGAACCTGCTGGGTCTGAATGGCACTCGTGTAACAACAGGCCACAAAGAACCCGCGATGGTGCAATTTCAAGCCATTTTTCTCAACTTCCCTCCCAGTGAGAGCCCTGGGTTTTTCACTTTTTTTTACTACAAAAACAACTTTAGAATATTTGACACAAATAAGCCCTAATTTAGTTTTGCGTAGGTTTTTCAAGATAAAATGCCAACAGCTCCACAATGGCTGTCTGATTCACATGCATGATTACTTGTCCACATGTTAGTTCTGACAGCAGCTTAACCCCACCAACACCACCACAACACAGCCTTTCTGTAACCATGGAGATGGAGTAAAAGAAAATGTCAAATGGGAACAAATTGTAGTTTGTTTTTCTACCTGCAGCCTTTTGACACCTGTGGCCCAGGGATACTTTTTATATCTGCTGTATTTGTTTGTAGAAGAAAAAAAAAAGTTTTCTTTCTGAATTCTGTCAAATTATGTTTTTTGACAGCCTTTCAATATATATACATATATAGATACTTATATATGTATATATATTTATATATGTAAATTCTGTATTCAATGTGTTCACTTCAAAATTATTGTTAGTTTTCAAAACCTATTTATAGTGAGATAAAACCTCATTGTGTACCTTGGTTTATTTTTGGAGTAGTTAGGAAAATGTATTGGTCAGACAATTGGTGGTAAAATGGTAAATTCTCTTTGTCGACCATTTTACTGGCTTGTTTCAGGTCTTTCTTTGGGTTTCCCCTTGCATTCCAAAAACATACTTTTAGGACAGTAAATTAAGCAGTGGTATGACACTGAATTTGTTTTGTCTTTGTCATATCTAGCCCTGTAAGCCTTTTTGAATTTTGTAACACATGTATCACGCCACACTCATTTTCTCCTGCTCATTTCTCAACGTGGTACCTCACAGTTAGAAAACAAGCCACATAGAGATTCACTATTTCCCACCTCCTGGCTAACGGTAGCCCATGCCTCTGCCTTCTTCATTCCGGTCCTGATAAATGTAGCAGCAGTGTTGATGATAAGCTTGTCAGCCATTGTTCACAAACTTTTCTGCTTACTTCAGGGAGGTGATCACTCATCGTGTATTGTGGTGCGATGCCGCCTGAAGAGTTAAATGTTTTCAACTTCTTTTGTGTCACCTCAGCTGCTCTTTTACTTCATCTGCAGTGGTGGGTTAGTGGTTAAGGAAGCGGACTTGGTTTCCTGAAGGCTTCAAGTTCGAGTCCACCAGCTGCCAAGTTACCACTGAGCATGGCTCCGTCCCCACACACTGCTCCCCAGGTGCTTAAAGCTTTGGCGATGGGTTAAAAGCAGAGGTCACAGTTGGTTGTGTGCAGTGGTGTGCCGTGTCACAATGTGAAGTTGTTCACTTTCCTTTGTCGTGTCGCATTTGAAGCTCGAATCGCACCACCGCCGCTTACTAGCTTGGTGTCGGCCGTTTACATTGATTGTGTTGTGGAGTTGCTGCCTGTCACTTTTGGTGTGAGCCCCCTATGATGCACTATTACAGGATAGTACGACTGAAACGTGTCATTGTTTAACCTGTGTTTTCCTCTAAAGAGGATCCTCTTTTACACCACAGAAAACTACCTAAAGCCAGTAACTGGATGTATAATGTTTCAAAAACATTTGCTAAAATGATGCATGGTTCCTTAAGTCAATCCTGTCCTGCTTCCTTACTAGCTTGTAGCGATTATGTATTCCAACAGAAGATAGTTGTTTAACCGTAGTGCACATGATGAGCAAATGTCTGAGAGTAAATATTTGTATTTAGTCTTCACCTTTAGTGGCACAACAGCTGGCTTCATAATAATGTACCAGACAGATTAGACTGACGAGAAAAATATTTACAAATAAGAAAAGATCTAATTAATAGACTTTCAGGAGGAGAACATTGTAAATGGAGCCACAGGTGCTCCTGAAACATCCCATTGTCACCTTTGCATCAGTAATCCATCAGCACATCTGCTCCGTGTCTCCACACCCGCTTATCTCTGTCCTTCCTGTTCCTGGTAAACACTGCGGCCTGTTCTTCCTTTTATACTCCTGTCTTTCATCATATTCATTTATTCCCTGGGATCCATCATCCATGGCAGGCTCAGCTGGGGACGAGCGGCAGCCATTTTCTTCGGCGAGTCGTCGTCATGCCAACAGTGAAGTAATTTGGCCCGTCTTTGTGGGCGAAGCAGCGTCCACGGCGGCTCCTGCACCACCTGGACAGAGTCAGTTTGTGTGTTTGTTTGTGTGTCCGCAAAATATTATCTCCTGCAGGGGATGATTGCAATTTGACAAATATTAGCATCTGCTCATAAACAAAGGTTAGGTCACTGCAACCTACGCACTTTATCTCAGCACGCGTGTGTGTGCGTGCATGTGTGTGTCCAATATTTGTCTTAAGAATGATGAGGAAGACAGAGGGGGCCGGCTCTGTGGGAAATTGTGATTATACAGAGGGATATGAGTTTTGTGGTTCCATCGCTAACGTGAATAGAATATTTGCTCTATAGATGCCCCCCCCCCCACCCCCCGTCCTACCCCGAGGGCCACCTGACGAGATGAGCCTCCAAACCTTCGCTCCGGGTTGTTGTTGTCTCGGTGGTAATTTCACCTTTATTTGAAAAACCAAACCAAACATGATTCTCTGGCCCATGCCTTTATTTTTTTAATAAATTAGATAACATATTTTTCACGCTCATTCTATTTTTGGGTCCAGAACCATAATAGGTTGTTAGGCTCATTAGTTCAGACCATTGTTGTTTTTTCTTTGATTATGATTTGATAACATTTTTAATTATTGGCAACTAATAAATATTAAATGCAACTACAAAAAAATCTTTGCTGAGAAACTTCATGTTCTGCACAAAGTTGTCAGCCAAGAATCGCCTTTGGGCGATCCTCCTTTTGTCCCCAGTGTTGATTACCAGACCTGTTACCAACTCACCTGCTGTTTGAGGAACAATCTAGAACGTGACTTTCGCCTGTGCGACAACCATTTCCTAATGCGTGTTCAAGAACTGAATTAACCAAAAATGATCAAAACTCATCCACATCACATGGCAATTTTGTTAGACTAAGTCAAACAAGCAGTGGCTGAAATGGTAACCAACCAGAATCATTCTTTCTGAATCCACTCCTATTTTTTGTTCACAGTCAAGAGTTTAATGTAAATTTAGCAAATGCAGACTTTTGTGAATCTCTTGTGGCATTGGCCTCAAAATAGAGCCTGTAATGATGCTATGGTTGGGGGCCCTGCAGGCAGACCGTGGAGTATAATACAGCACCAGCTCTGCACCTGTGTAGATGTGAATATAAGTGTGAACGCTGTCTCTCTTTATGTAACCTCTCTGTTTCTCATCCCAAAACTTGGTTAAATCTTTTTCCAACAATTTAAATGTGAGTCTCCCGTGGCCCAAATACTGAGTACACAAACAGGGGTGAGACTTCCGGCGAATGTGTGGAGCTTGTGGCAATTTGTAACCTGGATTTTATTTGCCCCAATTTTGTTTTTAAACTACTTCCTGTTGGACTATTAACACTGTGCCCAACTTATGGCTCAGTTCTGGGAAACAGGAGCAAACTCCCAAAATAGCACATTTCAGTGTTGTACACTTCAAGACAAATTACAGTTCCAAATAATCTGGATCTGGACCAACTGTTGTTTTTCGTCCGATCTGGGACAGATTCCTATTCCTAAAAATGCAAAATTTAAATCCACAAATTACAAACATCTCTATTCCTAAAAATGCAAAATTTAAATCTACAAATTACAAACACCTACATCTTTGCACGTACGTTATACAGTGTGCACGTGCCCCCGTGTGTTTGTGTGTGATCCGAAACAGCAGCTGCCTGACAACTCCCCCGTCCCCCCGCCCCAGCATCGCTCACTGCGTACACCGTGTTGTCAGAAACATCAGCCGCACTTTGAGTGAACTAAGTTTGAAACCCAACAGAGATGCAGTTAGAGATGGATTCTGTCTTCTTCCCTGTCTGTTTTGAACTCTGCCTGCTGCATCCAACATGGGCTGCACTTTGACTGCTGACCCCTGTGATTCTTTAGTTTTCCACCGCAGGGAAACATAAGACAAAGAATGTTAGACAAGTCCATGTAAAACAAACAGACACGGTTTGTTCAAAAATCCCTGGGAGAAAAAAAAGTTAACTTACAACGCTGGTGTTTCGTTTCTCGTTCTACCACTTTCTGTTCTATCTCCTGGACAAATTGATGCCTTTTTTTTTTCCTTCCCGTCAGCACAACATAATTTATTTCTGCTGATGTTCACACACTGACACATGCCAGAGAAGACAGATTTTCATGGACCATTAATCCAGCTTTTGTGTGAATGCAGACACCTAAAAAGCAGACAAGCAACAGCATGGACAATAGTTTTGTTTTATTTTTTCTCGAGAAGTGTGTTTTCATGTGCTCAGCTGGTTTCCAGTCCTTAATTGGCAGGCAGTACAACAGAACACTGATCCAAAGGCACCAAATCAAAGAAAGAAGCCTGGTCAAAGTCACACGAACAGGAGGGGGGGGGGGGGGGGGGAGTGCACAGCTGACACACAAAGAAAGGTGGTGTACTTTTCTCTAATCACCTGCTGGAAGGCAGCTGGAGGGTGAGGTGACACGAGTCAGGTGACCACTGGAGTCAGGAAACACAAGTGACATAATCAAGACCTCGTTAGTCGTGTGGAATAAGGAAATGTCATTTTTTAAAATTAACACATAACGCTGAAGCAAAGATGCAGAAAAAAGTGTCTCAAAGTTTCTCGAGTTTTTTTTACACTTCTAAATCTAAAGATTTGAATAATGCCAATATTAGAAAATATATGAACCTATTATGATAGCAGTGACTGAACTATAGACTGGGGGTCACCAACTGTATTTGTGACCTCACCTCAGGGGGCAGACACACAATTTTTTTCTAATATTATTTAATTTTTTTAAATGAATTTGATGGCCGGATTGGACAGTTTTGTGAGCTGGATTTGGCCCGCGGGCCGCTAGTTGATGGACATTGTGAGAGACTATGTGAACTGCGATATTTTCAGGACAAATCTGACAGGAAGCTACATTAACCACAATGTTTGCAGGTGATGTAATGTTCTGCGTGGTGAGAAGCATGTTCATATAATGGAAGTGAAGATAAATGACGCAGTGAACAAGGACATGGTTATTTCATGTTTATTTCGGAATCCAATCGTGAGCCGGATTCGGCCCGTGGCCCGCCATTGATAGTCGCTGCTATAGACCATCTGTGAGAAATGGGAATAGTTATCCATTTGAAATCTGAAGGCCAGAAATAACAAGAAACTACTCAAGGAGACTTGCAATTGAAAACCCTGATGTTGAAGGACAACGTTGGCAAATTTAGACATTTCTTTTATATTTGATTAATCAGCTAAGCACAATAAAAGCCTTTCATTGGGTTTTGACTATTATTCACTGTCTCACTGTCATCACGGAACTGCAAATGTTGCCTCAGATGCCAACTGTAGTTACTGTGAGTTGTCTTAGATATTCCTCCTTCCTTCATCCTGATGGCCAAGACCAGCTTATGGTGCAAATGACCAATAGGGAAACGAAGTAGTGGGAGTCATCTGTACATTTCCCAGCACTCGTTCAGTGAGATGCGTTCTCACCATCATGACCTCTGTGCTGTGTATTAGTTTGTAGCTGATTTGTTTGCTACATTTACATGAGCCTCTCTGCCTGACGGCTCTTGGTGGAGGTTCAAATGTCACTTTCTTCTTGCCTGCCAGCCTTCTCCTCTCCTTTCATTTAGTTTTTTTTTTTGTTTTGCAATTTCTTGACAGGGCATGAATAATCCACGCTCATTATCTAATTTCAGTCACTGTGGACATTTGGTCTGACGCTTCAGATCTCATTTCTCGGGCGGCTCTTCCAACTTCTTCCTCCTCGAGTCAAGTCTAGTCTACTTCCCTTATCCTTCATTTCTAGACTTTTCTTGCCAGCCGTCCCCTCCTCCCATTCCCTCCACCCGCTCCCCTCTGACTCACCTGTCTGCTGAACTATAATTCCTGTCACCCCTGCCACAGAGACTGCATGGATCAGTGGGACAGCAGCTGTCACATGTAATTGAAAAGAGAGTTACACCCTGTGTGTGTGTGTGTGTGTGTACTGTGCAGCAGTTTGTGAAAGCACCACCAAGCAAATCTCTGATTTTAAAGCCACTTTCCCTCCTCCTTCTCCTCTGTGCTCGCTGTTCATTTTTCATCCCTCCATCCTCCATCAATCATTTCTACAGTAGCTCCTCTCTTACCTCAACTTTTTCCTCCCTCTGCCTCTCTACTCTCCCTCCAATTCTTCCTCTTCCATCACTTCACTCCTCCCCTCTCTGCCCGTTCCTCTGCGCTCTCTCCCCCCTCTTTTTCTGTTCCCCCTGTTTATCTGTCTTCCTTCTCTCAATCCCTCCATTTCTCCATTTCTCTTCACAGCGTCTTGACTCCTCTGCCCTGTTTTGCCCTTCTGCCTCTCACTTCTGTCTTCCTCCTCTCTTGTCTATTACTATATAAGAGTTCCTCCTCCTCCTCCGTCCCTCTCGCCCTGCCTGCTCTCCCAGCTGCCGTAATACGATAACTGCTTTGTCATGGACTCCCACTCTTCCAGTCTTCTGGCATGATAGATAGCACCTTCAGCCTTGAGCTGGGGGCTTTCTGATGAACGGACTGAGCTATAGCCAATCCCTGCTGTCAAAACATACACCAGCACATCTTTTGCTTTTGCTCTCCCGCCCCTCTCCTGCCCTCTATCTGTACCAATTTGGGCGATTGCATTTCTAAACATTGACTTTACACGATGGCACAAACATGACTGTAAGAAAATTGAAAGCAGTCGTAGGAAAGAATGAAAGTTTTTTTATATAGTCCTTCTCCTACCTTAGCTCACTGTCCCTCGCTTGGTTATTTTACCCATTTGTATAACTATAATAAAAAAGAAATTCTTAATTATCATCCTTTCCCATAAATACATAAATGTATTACTTTCATAATAAATGTATGGGTGGCGTAAGTAAGACACCGAGCAGGAAACCAAAAAGTTTACTCAGTGAGGTGTGACTCCCTCATCTATTCACGGCACATTGGATTGACGTGGCAAGAAACCGAGAAGAAATATTATCAAATTCAGCGCTAAGGTGCATCTTCACATACTTTATTTAACTGCTCGACTTGTTACAGAACAAAGCTTACAGTAAGACTTGTCTCTGTCCCTGATGGCAAAAACCTTCCACACTGCTGACGGTGTTGACTGACTTAAATTAACTGCCCACGATGTGCAACAAGACACCGAACTACAGACGGAAAACTTCAAATACCAGCTGACTGGTGCTTTGCTGGTTTTACTGAGATGTCTTAAAGGAGGATTGAATTGCGCATATTTTTGAGTAGTATTAGCATTTGATTGAAGTATTGAAGCCCACACTAATATATGTGTAGTCACCCCACTGTGAAACAATAAAAGTTGTCAATCCCTTTAAAGTCAGAAATGGACTTGCACAAAGTCTGTGTGTGAGCGCCCTCACCTCAGTTCAACACATGGAGGAGCAGCAGACTCCCAGCATCAATCAATAAACATAACGCAGCTGGAGGTTTTTCATTGTGCAGTCTTGGGGTAAACAAGAGACAGAAAATAAATCCTGCTGTTTTGGCCTTTTCATAGCAGGAAGTTGGGTAAAGTTCGTTGAGAAGAAATAAAGTTGGACATACGAGTGCAGGCCAACGTGCTGTACAGTAAGAGCCGCGGTGAGGCGAGGTGTGACATCTGTCACTCACTCTTCACAGCAGTTACAGCGCTGCTCGGTTCTCAGCTTTTTGTGCTGAGGGAGGTAAAAGAAAAAAAAAAGTTTTCACTGATGACTTTTGGACAATGATGGATGAATCTACAGAACTAGAGATGTATAAATAACGACAAAAAAAATCTACCATCTATTTCCTCTGTCATATATTTGTTATCCTGTTTAAATGTGTCAGTTTATAAGGTCATCAGCAAATCTTCCAGACCAGGAACCAGGGCTTTGAACCTTAGCAGCACTCAGGAGAAACATGATTCACATTTTGACAATTTCAACAGTAGTGAAATGATCCATGTGGTTTTATTTTATTTAAATTTGGAAAACTCTTTGCAAAGAAATCAAACACAGCTATTACAGACTTTTATTAATATAAATTATTAGGATTGTGAATTATTAGGATATTTACAAAAATATTGTTTAGTTGTGTGAAAATTGCTATATAAACATACCCAGCTGAAGTATTACTAACTCAACTAACTGTAATATCATATAATATAGTATAATATAATATAATATAATATAATATAATATAATATAATATAATATAATATAATATAATATAATATAATATAATATAATATCTTGAAATTAGCTTAAAATATGGGCAAACCAGTATCTTAAGCTTAACCTAATGTGAATAAATTAGCCTGTTATTCCAGCATAAAGACAACATAGAAATGATTTAATACCAACATAGTGCTCAGTGCTCTTGCCTTGTGATTCTGATGGCTGGGTTGGACCTGTTGGTCTCTCTGTATGGAGGTCGTTGATTATGAATTTTCTCCAGTTTCTCATTTTGGCTAATTGTTCATTTTTGTTGGTCTTTAGATACAAATACAAATATGTGTGTGAATGGTCTCTTTATCTGGTCCTCTGACAGACTGTCATAGTCATAGGACAGGGGTCTCAAACTCCTTGCCGCAGGCCACTTTTGGCCCACAAGCCCTTCAAGTCTGGGACACATCTAGATGTCAATAACTGTGTCATTAACACAGTTGTATTAAACAGTATTTATAGGATCAAGCAATGAAATAACTTTTTCTATAATATCCAACCTACTGTAATTTGGTGAGATGTCAGTAAGGCAGTGACCCCTAGATCACCTTGACTTTAAGGATGAGCCTGCTGCTCCAGGTGATTTCTGGGAATTAATTAAAAAATGAATAAATATCTTCAAAACAAAATGCTAAAGACACATATTGCCTGACTTTAAAAAAAACAAAAAAACAGTGGATAAAATGAGAAGAGAACCTGCATCGCCCGCTAGTTATCGCAGTTATTTGTCAGGGGGCAAAAAGACATCTGTAGATGTCTGGACTTTTCTTCACCTTTTCCATCTTCGTAGCGCAGCTCTTTTTTTTTTTTTTGCACCTTATGTCGCAGTCCATTTATTCAGACTGCTGGTAAATTAGATGAGAGTCCTGCTGTTTAAGGACACGACTGTTAGTGAGTCAAACAATCAAATTTGCGAAGGCCTCAGTAATTGCGTGACACATGACACCCTGGATGTGGAGTTAGTGTTGCCAGTGAGTCAAATTATTCAAATATAATTTGATCAGCCATCACGTTTTACTCAGATGCATCAGCAGAGTCCTGCAATTCAGCACTCCCAAAAGTAGTTTGTATCTAATTTGCAGAAATCACATTCCACGTTGAGTTTCGCCAACCAGACCTGAAAACTTAAAATTCATCTGGATGTAAAATCTCTACATGTCAGAAAGATGGATTTGGCCGGCTGCTGTGAACTAGACTTAAATATTTATTTTCCCTCGTTTTTCTTCTGATTTTCTTTTTTTTTCATCTGCATCTCCTTTCACCTCCACTTCACTCTTGCTTCCTCACCCCCCACTCTCCCCCCACTCTGATTTCAGTTCCCTGTGCAGATCCATTCACTGAGTTTCTCTTAGGCTGTGCCTCCCAGAAGGAGGTGGTTGTTTATCAAACACACTGGCAAAAATAGAAAATTAATCTTAGACCTCTTATCCATCTTGCCAAAAAGAAGGAGAGAGGAAAGTGGGAGGGGTGGGGGTCTACAGCTGTGGGGCGTGGACACGTCAAACGTCCTCCAGCTTTTTTTTTTATAAATTTGGATTTATGCAGTTGAGGTTCGGATAAGAAGATGGGCTAAAGTTGGAAGTGTGCAAGAGCTGAGTCAGCACATTTGTGTTGGGTCATCAATGGTACAAAACAGTCACTGTAATATTGACAGTAAAATAATCCCTCCATTGTCCCCCCACCCTCACCCCTCCACTGTCACATGGGTGATTTAAGAGGAACGTAAAAAAAAAACTATATACAAATAAAAATGACTTGACTTGACTTTACTAAGACAACCTGTGGACCAGTCCTACCCGCGGCACCATAATGGGCTGAAAGTGTTTGTGTTCGTCATGGTTGCATTCTGTTAGAGTGGCTCCTGATTGATATAGCTGATCCGTTTCGAAGCTCACCCTTACGCTTAACTACTCCCTTTTTCTCCCCCGTCTCCCATCTCACCCTCTGCATCTCCCAGCTTATGCTTGGCTCATTCTCAAACAGCTTCAGGCCCCAGTGAAATTAGCCTGAGTGCCATGTAATGAAGAGCATGCCAAAGGAGAGCGAGGATATGAAATATCGCACAAACACAACCATGCATGCATTGCGCACACACAAACACTCACAGTGAACTCCATAGTGACCCAGACAGGCCTTATGAAAGATTTGGAAGGATGACAAGAACTCTTTTTTATTTTCTGTA
This sequence comes from Cynoglossus semilaevis, assembly GCF_000523025.1. Classification (NCBI taxonomy): domain Eukaryota; kingdom Metazoa; phylum Chordata; class Actinopteri; order Pleuronectiformes; family Cynoglossidae; genus Cynoglossus; species Cynoglossus semilaevis. Next base: position 11,442,032 of record NC_024315.1, read on the forward strand.
CTCCCTGAATGAAATCACACTGATTTTACAAAATCGTGTCGCGCTCCAGAATACTATCTCCATTAAACTGATTGGCCGGGGAAATTCAGGTGAAAGCCTCAGCGGACTATTGATTTCCCTTACTTAGAAATTCAAATTTAATTCAAGGAACTAAGTCAAAGTTGACATATATTAACAGGAAGAAACGGCGAGGCAGAAGTGAACTCAAAATTCTCAAAGTGATCAGACATGATGAGGGAATACAAATGTGGACTGTTTGATCTGTTTGCTCTGATTATCAGGGCTTGATAACGGAGCCAGGCAACAATGGCCGTGGGGAAGGTTCTAATAAGGAACGAAACTTGCGACAACAGGCTGGAAAAACAATAGATGTTGTTCAGTGAGGTCGAAGAAAGGCGCCGGGGAAGATGAATGGAAAGGACGACGGCGGAGCGAGCGAGCAGAGCGACATGCAGAGGGAAATATTAGGTTGGAGGCAGCAGATTTGGGGCGAAAAGCAGTGATGAAAGATGTGGGAAGATGAATACAGAGAGAGAGAGAGCACGGTGCTCAAAGGCAAAGGTTGGCTCAAAGGTTAGTGAGAAAGGGACGAGCAAGACCATAAAAGAGAGAGGTGGAGAAAGATGTCAGAGGGGGAGGGAAGGGAGGCGTCAGAGAGGGGAGTACAGTTAAATACGGAGAGAGAGACGCTGGAGGAGGCAATGATGGATTGACAGAGCAGCAAAATGGAGAGGTGGGGTCAGTGGTGATGGATGAAGCCCCACCCTCCTGTACAGACCCGACACGTCGATGTAGCCGTCTTTGGATTCTTGTTTGTTTATTGGAAATATAGAATATTGCAGCAGCTGTGTGTACACGATTTTGTTTTGTTTTTTTATCTTCTTCTCACCACATCCGATCATTTGCCTCCGTCTCCTGTGATCCTTTGTCTTCTTATCTTTGTCTCGGCTCGCGGCGTCATTCGGTTGTCTTTTTGAGCTCCGATTTTTGTCCATCTCCATCTTTGTCCAATATCTCCGTTATCTGCCCTCAGCACATGTTCACAGCATCTCAGCGAAGCGTCCAGCCTTTGTCCTCTCTGCTCAACATTTGCTAGTCGTGATTGACTCATGAGTTGACCAGGGCAGCCCATGGCCTAGTGGTTAGGGCTGAGTGTGGTATGTTGACCTGGTAACAAATCCGTTGATCTCCGGGTGCTTCTGAAATGTGACCACGCTTTCCATTGTGATACGATGATGAGAAGCTGATTCTGATCACGCTGTCTGTCCAGGTCAGTTTCATAGAGAACTTTGACCTTGTCAACTTTGCAAACTTGAGATCTGCCTCCTTCCAAAATTTCCATACATCACAGCACAGCTGTCTCGGTCGCGACCCTTTCTTTTACTCACTCTGTCTGACATCACCCCTTCTGCCCTTCTCTCTCTACCTTACCCCCCCATTCTTCATCTCAAAGTGCAGAAGGACCTTTTCAATATGAGACATTGTCATTTTCCTTCTTGTCTAGACAGTTTTCTGATCAGTACCTCATCTCTAATGAAAGGTCACGATGTGGCAATCAGAAATGACTGGAGGGCAGGTGGATGAAGGCGTCCGGTGAACGGATGGAAAAGTTTGAAGTCGTCCGCACAGGTGGAGCATGACAATGACTCTGAGTCTGAGTTGAAATGCAGCGGCATGAGGTGACTTGACTGGGTAAAGAGACAAAAGAGGCCAAATTTAAAAATTTAAAAAATCAAATAAATGTGAGAGTTCATAAAACACAGAACCTAATGCCCTCATTTCTCTACTTAAACCAATGTGTTAGAATCTGTATGCACAGACTTCATGCTGCCAGTCTGGCTGAAAATGACTTTATGAATGTGTTCAGTGCACTGTTAGCACAGAGAATGTTTCCTCACATCAAGTGGTTTCATATGTAGTGCAGTGACCGTCAACTGGTGGCCCGCGGGACGACTCTAGCCCATTGAACCTGCTAAATGCGGCTGTAACTGGATTTCAAAATAAATATCAAATGTGATTTTTATTTCACTTTACTTGACTGTGTAGCACCCAAGGCGTCTGCCCAGAAGAATTCTGGCCTTTTAATATATATAGTTAGTGACCGGTGATGTAGTGAATCACTTGGTATGTTGCTTCATATCATTACCATAACATGAGGCAATTAGTTTTAAATAAACAGCAACCAGTGAGAAATGTGAACGATCTTAAAAACAGCTGAAAACACAAATGTTTTTCTAATATTTTCTCAAAATCTAAAAATGTAACCCTTAGTCCAGACATCTATTTTTGTTCTTCAGATGTAAAAAAAAAAAAAAAAAATTCCAATGATAGTTCAGTCGGTTAGTCGGTTCCATAGTGTAGCTGCTCTTGGAGAGCAGAGAGTCCTGGGTTTGATTCCCAGAGGAACCTCATGCTTGGTGCTTGCTAGGGGCAGCCTGTTAACAGCATAGCTGCTGCTAACACAACAATTTCCCAAACATGGGATCAACATAGTACAAATGTACAGTATTTATTTTTATTTATTTTAAGTTACAGGATTGTTATTGAGACGAAGGTCGTATATCAGACTGTAACCAGTTAAACTCATTTGATCATTACAGCACAGAGAATGTTGTTGACCAGTATAACAAACATAGGTGTTCTCCACCCCCATCAAGGCTCCATCTAATGTTACAACCTAATGATGTCCCATTCTGAATAACAACTCCTTTGAATTTCTTTCACCGTGTCAGTCCCCCGACAGGAATCTACCAAACCAAATATGAATATTGCTGCAATATCTATTTCCGGATCCCCATTAGCTGCCATTACACGACAGCTCTGTGGAGTCTCAGTGGAATAAGTGACACCTGAGTTTAAATCTCTGATTTCCTAAAGCTTTTAAAAATCCTCGAAAAAAAGAAAAATGTTGAAAATTCACGGATAGACAGAAGAAAATTATAAAGCCGACAAAAAGCAGGGTAGCAGGAGGAAAAGGGGTAAAGGCTAAAGGTGGAAAATAGTAGAGGAGGAGGTGAAGTGAAAGGGAGCACCATTAGGAGGCGGTGGTTTCATCAAATAAATACTATTACATAGGCACTGAATTAAGGGGTCGTCCTGAACGCTGCAAAAAACTGAGAAAAAAGAAGAAAAAAAAGAGAGTGGGCAGAAAGAGTAACCTGCCTCTTGTTGAGCTTACTTAGTCTGGACAGCTAATAGTGATGAATGTCTTGAGTGGGTGGGCGGTAGAGAGAGAAAGAGAGGTCCAGACTGGGAGCGCGTGAGATGGATGCCTGATTGATGGAAGGAAGCAGTCCAGGCCAGAGGATGATGAAAGAGGGCAACAGAAAGGGCACTTATTGGCCGAGAGGGAGAGTTGAGAAGTTCAGCTTGATGGAGTCGGCCGAGGAAAGACGGACAGAATCGGCCGGCGTAAAGATCACCTCGCTTGAATTGAAATGCTCGGGCTTGGCACGTTAAATCCAGGTCTCCATTATCATTCAGTGGGTGCGAACATCTCACTGCAAAAGTGCATTCTGGGATATGAAATTAGAGTTGGGGAGCCGATTTGGTGTCACGCCCACTTCATGAAAGTTCTTCTTATAGTACTGTGGGTGAAATGTAAATGGTGTGTGTGAGAGTTTTTGGTGCGCACACACACACACACACACACACCTTGGAGATAAGCAGTAATGAGCTGAGCCTCACCTTCTCTACACACCTTCCCCAGTCCGCAGCTGTGTATCTCAGTATTGCCACACTCCGTCCGTTCTCTTATCTCCGGGCCTTTCACCTCTATTACTCTTCTCCTCTACGTCTTCTCCACCCCCTCCCCAGCCTCCCAGCCTCCATCTTTGCTCCTTCCACCCTCCCATCAACTCTCTCCCCCTCCCGCTGCACCTCTCTCCTCCTTATCACCAGTCTCAGTCTTCATTGACATTGAAATAAAGTAATAGGGATGCAATTTTAAACATTTTAATAATCACGCTTTAATTGTCCGCCGCTCATCATCTGAACGTACTCCTACCACCACCGCTGCCAGATTCCCTGATACACATGTCCACACTGTCATGGGATCACATAACACCAGTAAAGTGATGGTATCTGCAAAATTAAAGCTTCCAATGTTGAGTAAATTGATGAAATACCTCCAGAGATCGTATCGTCTTCTTGGCACATATATGATAAAAAAATGGTACAATAATTAGGATGTGAGTCAAGACCCTTCAGATTGTACAGCTAATAGTTGCCTGTAGCAGGTGAGCGTAAAATAGGGAACTAATGATTAGCCCGCTGGGATGGAAACAAAGAAGTGCAGATTTAGAACAGAACTGGAGAAGATAATTAAAAGTGGAGTTTCGTTTTTCATTAGAATCTGACAGTGGGCTGATGAAATATATAATAATGATGCTGTCTACCGCAACAGTATCAGGATCACAATTAACCTTGTGGTCAAGATGAAGAGACTACAGCAGGTAATTCTTTTATTCATTTTTAACTACTTTGTCTTGTTCGCTCAGATCACAAGGCAAGGAGTGGAGGTGGTCCGGTCGATGTCGAACGAAAGGTGGCGTCGGACCACAGACAGGCTGACAGTCAGCTAAAGGGCAACCAAAACATATTTGCACCTGCTTTAATATATAGCCTTGAATTATTGCCCAATTCTTTGATTGGCTCGCTGAGGCAGGGCCCACATAAAACCGTCACGCAGAACGGCCATCGATCCGAGCGAGGGATGTGAACTGATGACCTTCTGGCTCTGAGCAATGCCAATAACCTTTACATCAAAGTGTGGTCGTCTGATACCAATTCTGGGACATATATAATAAATATGATACGCTATACGCTAGTACAGGGTGAAAGAATGGTTACAGACTGAGGGCCATGGGTTTGATCCCTGGTAGTAATGGTTTTCCTGTGTGGCGTTTGAAATCCTTTTCATGTGTGCATGGGGTTTCTGCATATATTCTGTACCATTTTTTGTGTATATATAGACATAAGAATTGGTTGGCGACAACATTTGAACTAAATTCAAGCAACTGTTTCTCCAATATTTGGGCTAAAACTGGGAATATTTTCCGTCTTCTTCTCCAGAGGTATTAGCATTCTTTTCTTGCATTATGCCACCTCCTGTCTATTCAACTTCCTAGATGCGGTTAACCCTTTTCATAAGCTGTCAGCTAAGTTCATCAACTGTTCTGCCATATCCCAGAATGTCTAATAGAGCTCTGTAGCCCAGCATATCCATAAAATCTTGGTGAAATCCTCACTTTCTTTTTTTTTTTACATCAAAAAAGAACAGCAGATGTGATTTCTGCCCTAATTTGTAAGCTAGGCTACATCAGTGTCTACAGTGCGGCTTCTGCTGTTCCCGCCAAAACAAGCACAAAGTTCTGTCCTTATTTCTGAACTTCTGTTTCAGTGTTAACTAAATCCAACAGAACAGAACTGTCAAGGAACATCATCTGCAAAAGTACAAACAACCTGAGGGTTGTCAAAGTTGGAGTTGCCTCACATCTCTGTTTTTACTCCGTGATATGTTTAGATTGTGTCGTGTTTAGACGGAGGTCAAGGCCACAACTGCCTCATTGTGTTTCATTCTATTTTCCTGTAAGACTCAAGCCGTCGCTCAGTGGAGAACTTCAAGCACAGACCACTAATCCCAGGTCTGTCACTGTGCTCAGCTTTTTTTTGCATTTTCATTTGAAGAAAAATAATTCTCAGATCAGAAGATGAAGTTAGAGGATTTAGATGGAAGGGAATTTTGCACTGATGAAGACTCCAGAGGTTCTTTCAAGTGTGTGGAAACATTTGCATTTTTTATTTCATGGTTACGTGTCATTCTTAACTTTTCTTTTAACAAAACGTGAACGCCATTTGTTAAAATCTAGATTAGCTGAAAATTTGTTGATGTTTTCTAATACGTCAACTGTGAATTTTTACATTTTGTTTTACATTATTTTTTTTAACTACAAATACTACAGTCCGAACAGCTAGTACATTTTTTTTCCACTTTTGAAGTACTCAGCAAATAATCCCATATGAGGTCCCTTGGAATTAAAAAAAGGGGTTGTCTGAAATGTCTAGTTATTAATAAAAATTACTGATAAAATATTTTTTCAAATTATTATTATTATTGTTGAAATTATGATTAAAAACACCACACTCAGTCTTAAAGAACTGTATTTGATCACTCTCTATTTACAATGCAGTATAACAGAGACAAAAAATAATTTCAGAAAAATAAAAAAGTCTCTTGGTTTGCCAAAAAATTCTTCTCAAAGTGGGGATGCAAGTCCAAAAAAGTTTGCAAACACTTAACTAAGGCGTTTAATATATTCATTTTTAATATAAAAATAAATAACTACTTCTCAAACATTGAATTATTTTTGACAACTTTTATTTGGACTGTTTTTTTCTTGGTGGACTAGATGTGGCCCCCGACCTGGGAGTTTGACACCCCTGTGTAAAAAAACAACATGTTTATGTTGTGTATAATATACATTGGTGGACTAGATGTGGCCCCCGACCTTTTACACCCCTGTGTAAAAGGGAATGTTTATGTTGTTTACAATATAAGTTTTAACCAATGAATTAGCTTGATTTTTTGTTTTAACTGTTCTTTGTTGCTGTGTGACTCTCTGTGTGTGGCTTCAAATCCATTATTTTAATCTCACCAGGTTTGAAGAGAATCTGAATGTAAACCACAGTAAGAAATTGAAACTGGCTGCTGCCAGACTCCTGCTTCTGTTAGGGCCCATGTTCACGTTAAATCTGAGAAATCCTACTCCTTTTAGGTTTGTTCTTTTTTACTCCTTCCTATCATTTCTACATCTTCTACTCCCACCGAGCCTTCTTATAACCCTCACACTTTTCGATTGCTCTTTACGCTCTCATCAATCCCACTTACAGCTGTGCTGCAGCATCACTTCAGCCCTTTCTGCATACACCCGTATCCTTCTGGCATTTCCATCCCTCCCTGTTTTTTCTCTTCCGTCTGGTCCCTCATTTCTCTACATTTGACTTCACCCCCCAAAGACGCCCCCAACCTCTTTTTTTCTCTCCCCTTTTCCCCAGTGTGTGTGTGGTGGCAGAGTGTGTGTGGTTATTTTTCAGGCAGCAGCCCAGAAGATTGGACTGTCATAATCTATGGTTCTGAGTTATAAGTGTTTCTAACCCAAACCTGGGGACAGGAACATTTTTCCTCCCGTCTTCTTCTTATTCTTCATCCTCACCAACTCCCTCACGCTCCTTTTCTCCCTCTTGCGCTGCTTTTCACATCATCTTTCACTCGCTCCCCGTCACACAGCAGCATAATCCATTTTGGACAGTGAGCATAATTCAAAGTCTTGCACCTGATCACCACCTATGGGGACGCAGCATCTTGCTAAGTTTCAAGTTTACTTTGGCTTTCATCTGAATGAATGGCGCGTTGGCTTCTTGACCCTTTATGGCCTTTTCAGCAGCCGGGTCATCTGTTGCTTTGATGTCTTTCTCTAATCAAATTGTGTTCTAAATATGTATGTATGCATGTATATGTATATGTACTGTACTTTGCTTTAGTACATCACAGGGCACAGGGTAGTGATGGAGCAGAGTGTTTGGTTACCAATTACTTTTTCCCAATACCAATACTGATATCTACGGAGCGCCTAAAAGGACGAAAAAAGTGAGCATGAGATACTTTCTTGTGCACACCATAAATTATCATGCGCACACCAGAAAGTATTGCATGCGCATGTGATGTCTGGGAGACCATCCACTGCATGTGAGCATGAGATACTTTCTTGTGCGCACCAGAAAGTATCTCGTGAGCACCAGAAAGTATTGCATGCGCATGTGATGTCTGGAAGACCATGCACTTACTTTCTTGTGCGCACCAGAAAGTATCTTGAGAGGAACAGAAAGTATCTCCTGTGGATCCTCCAACTTACCTCCAAACATAATCAACATCCCAGGAACACGTGCGTACAGGGGAAAAAGCCAGGGCTGTTTTAACTCATTGGAGCCGATCAATTAATTAGAGAGCTGCAGTTTGTTCCCTCTGATGCACGCCCAAGCAGCAGTAAATGGGCGCGAGCAGATTGAATCCCTCGCCAGATCGAGGAAGTGGATGGGCGTGGGGTGGGAGAGCATGAGGCAGAATGTGCGTCGCCTCTTTGCGTTTGTCAAAAAGAGATGCAGGATAAGTGCACCTTTTAAGGCTTTCATGTTTTCATCTCCACCAGCAAACGAAGGTCGTCCACTCCACGGAAAGATCGGAGTTCGTACAAAATGATACATGTAGGATGTGATGGGAGAAGTGAGTGCGTTTTAAAAGCATTTCCTCCTTTATTCTGCTCTACTATCACGGTCTCTCTCCTGATCCATTTTTTTTGAGTGCATCTAAATATTTACATAACCTTGGGCTCTGTTTTTGTTGAGACATACTGTTGAAGCCTTAGACATTTGTACCAGATAAATAACCATTGAGAGGAATAGGAACCCACATGTCAGGAGTGTGTGGTGAACGACTCACTTCCTCTCTCTTGTATGTCTCTAATCCATCAGAGTGAGAGCTGTAAGGACACGAGGAACTTCATGAATTCTAAACCACTGCACTTAGCGCCCTGGCCCCTGGTAAAAGCAGTTAATGTGATTCTAAAAAGTTAATATCCTGCTGGAAAAAAACAAAAAAACAAAAAACCAAACAGTGGCCTATTTATAACTTTGAATAAATCTGTCACAGGTTTTACTAAAGCAATACAAATGCCACAATCAAACACCAGGGGGGCAGAATTTTTTTTTTGACATACACCCTAAGGGGGACGGACATTTAAATAAAATTAAATTGAAAACAAAAAAAATGTCTAACATCATCAAATGATGTTTATTTTGAAACCCAGTCACGGCCCAAATTTGACAGTTTAGTGACCACATTTGGCCCGCAGGCCACCAGTTGATCATCACTGGTCTATACTTTTAAAGTAAAAAAAAAAAAAAGTTTCCTTTTGTCCTCCAATAGTATTTCAGGTAAGAGTCAGTGACGATATCCATTTATCTCCAGCACTAATCCCTCCACCTCTGTACCAAAAGTACATTGTACTTGAAAAGAATCTGCTGGCCATGAATTATCTGCACAATAGATACAACACAGATCCAGAAGCGAAGGCGGCGCGGAGGGTCACGGAGACCGAAAAACAGCGAATGGAGGGATAAAAAAATACAGATTTATGAAGGGTTAGGGAGGTTTTATGAGATTTGGGAGCCACGTTTGTTGCGAGAGAGAATATGATTTGTGTTATCAGTGGTAAACAAGATGTTATTTATGAAATAAGGTGTTTGGCTTTGTTCTGCGAGCGAGGCGAAAACGCACAGATTAGGACCGGGCTCCGTGCCTCACTTTCTTTTTATCTGTTGTGATACTGTTCAAGGTAAATTCGAAGTCGTGCTTTAGTTTTGGAAATAAATTGTTCAGAAGTCAAGGCTGGGCCGGCGACATGTCGGCGGTTGTAAACCTGCTGTGCCTCCTGTCAGCTGGGACTGACGCCGATGATCCAACCGTGAGTTGACAAAAATGAAAGTGTGATTCCTACACCTGTGTGTGTGAACTAATGTTATTGTCAAGTCATTTGCTGGTGCCTTAGTCATCATAGGATGCCTAACCATACCTTGCACCATTGGTTTTCAAAGTGAGGGCCACCAGGTAGAAATAGAGGGTCTCAGTTGGAGGGGAGATGAAAAAAAAAACCCTATACAATTTAAAAAAAAAATGACCACTTGTCATGAACCTTCCAACATGTAAACCAGGGGTGTCAAACTCATTACCAACAGGGGGCCACACAGTTCCCCTTAAAGGGCCGGTTATAAAACTGTATAGATCAGGGGTCCCCAACCCCCGGTCTGCGGACCAGTACCAGTCCATAGGTCAGTTCGTACCGGGCCTTAATTTTTACTAATTTACTTCATTCAAAAAAGTCATATCCTTTTAAAGATGAAGATAATCTGGCAAAAGATAATCTAATTTTAAATTAATAGGTCATTCAAACTCTGATACTATCAGAATAGAAGTATAAAAGATGTTTTATTTTGAAAATGTAATGCTCAGTGCCTCACTACTGGTCTGTACTAACGGGTGGTACTGGCTGACCAGTCCTTGGAAGAAAAAAGATTGTGGACTGCTGGTATAGATGTAACTACTCCATAACAGACTAAAACCTGTTTCTGCAATTGATTATTATGTGATTGATTAGAAAAACTTTTAATTATCTCGGTTAAGAAACTCTGCTGCATGGACTTTACTAAATGCTTTTTAAGCTCCCGTGGGCCACACAAAACGGCTTGGCGGGCC
>NC_024315.1:11454838-11493067 GCF_000523025.1 Cynoglossus semilaevis
CCTGTCAGCTGGGACTGACGCCGATGAGTTGACAAACATGAAAGTGTTATTCCTACACTCCTGTCAGCTGGGACTGACGCCGATGATCCAACCGTGAGTTGACAAAAATGAAAGTGTGATTCCTACACCTGTGTGTGTGAACTAATGTTATTGTCAAGTCATTTGCTAGTGCCTTAGTCATCATAGAATGCCTAACCATACCTTGCACCATTGGTTTTCAAAGTGAGGGCCGCCAGGTAGAAATAGAGGGTCTCAGTTGGAGGGGAGATGAAAAAAAAAACCCTATACAATTTAAAAAAAAAATGACCACTTGTCATGAACCTTCCAACATGTAAACCAGGGGTGTCAAACTCATTACCAACAGGGGGCCACACAGTTCCCCTTAAAGGGCCGGTTATAAAACTGTATAGATCAGGGGTCCCCAACCCCCGGTCTGCGGACCAGTACCAGTCCATAGGTCAGTTCGTACCGGGCCTTAATTTTTACTAATTTACTTCATTCAAAAAAGTCATATCCTTTTAAAGATGAAGATAATCTGGCAAAAGATAATCTAATTTTAAATTAATAGGTCATTCAAACTCTGATACTATCAGAATAGAAGTATAAAAGATGTTTTATTTTGAAAATGTAATGCTCAGTGCCTCACTACTGGTCTGTACTAACGGGTGGTACTGGCTGACCAGTCCTTGGAAGAAAAAAGATTGTGGACTGCTGGTATAGATGTAACTACTCCATAACAGACTAAAACCTGTTTCTGCAATTGATTATTATGTGATTGATTAGAAAAACTTTTAATTATTTCGGTTAAGAAACTCTGCTGCATGGACTTTACTAAATGCTTTTTAAGCTCCCGTGGGCCACACAAAACGGCTTGGCGGGCCACATTTGGCCCCCGGGCCTTGAGTTTGACACGTATGATGTAAACAATCGTAATCATCAAATTCTCAAGTTTCCAATGGTACCTGAACACTCTTCGTGTGACAGCTGCAGTTTTGGCATGGTGACCTCATAATCTTTGCTTCCCAGTGCTACAACACAAGGACAATTCATTTTCTTTCTTTATTTTTAGTGAATTTTCTTGCGCTATTGTGCTGTTCCTGTTTCACTGTTATTCCAAGGAAACCAGTGGTTAAATACCTCGCACAAGAATGAAGTTTGCGTCTTCTCCTCTGTGTGAGAGAGTTTCCTGATGCAGACGTCGACATAACAATGAAGATTCAGGTTCAATCTTCGTTCGTGCAGTTAGAGGTCAATGTCAGTGTGAATCACTGACTGTCTCATTGACTGCCTGGTGACATAGAAATGTATAAAGATGAGTCACAGTCAAGTCTACTTCGCTCACTTTATTTCTTTTGCGTTTTGATTCTGTGGGTTTTTTTCTTTTGCGTCTCCGTGTTGTCGTTCTTGTTGTTGGACATAAGGCCCGGGTCAGTGATTAAGGCTCCCCGGTGCCCTGAGGGTCAGCCATCTGTCAGTACACGGCTCACTGTTGCCCCCGTCGACGGACTGTGTGCCCAGTTATTAGCGTAGACATGGATCTTGCTGCAGGGTCGCTGCGATCATCTGAAATATCTGCAGGCCGTTGTTAAAGGAACTGGACTGGACGGTGCACGATGAACTACAAATTAACAGTGACTTCTTCTCCCAGCTTTGTCCGGTTGACCGATTTAACTCACAAACAAACTCCAGGGTCACCACATGCGCAGCATCTGGACGAACGCTTTAATTGCTCTTTTAAATTGAGATGTTGTTCTGCGTAATATTTAATCATCTGCATGTATTTAATCATTTCCAAAATCTGTGACCTTCACGTGATCTCACTCTTAGAGGCTAAACTAGGGTATCAGGCATGTGACTGAGATGGAATTTTGTCAACATCCCATTATTTTCCTCAATCCAATCCCCTTTTATTTATACACTAAAACAGAATTTCCCCAACGTGCTTCACAGTAAAAATAGACTTGCAGATCATCTGCATAGAGGTGGATAGCGATTCTCATCCGTTTTTTTTTCATTGCACGTTTGTTTTTACATTATTAAGTTATCTATTTTGAAGTTGCTGGTTTAATACTAAGAAAATAAGATAAACAAATAAATTGATGTTACAATACGCGACACTATTTGTAAAAATTGCACTTTGTACATAACTGTGAAAGCAAAACTTTCTTTGGTGGTACCAAATGAGAGGTATATCACGTGACCTAACCTGTTAGGCCAGCTTCTGCACCTGGGGCTTTTTGTAGAGGGGTACCTAACTGTTAACCAAGGACTACTGCATGTTTGCATGTATTCTATCAGTGTGTTAAAGACTTTAAAAAGAATCAGGTATAGTTGCAGATTTTTTTTTTAGCCCACACATAAAATAATAAAAAAAACCAAAACTTTTAACTTTATTGGAACTAAGACGTTTATGAAAACTTATAACAAAGCAAAAAAATATTTTTGTTTACAATTAGATATTTTTTTGTATCAGCAAAAAAATATTTTTGTTTACAATTATTTTTTTGTATTCAATGTGTCATATGAAACGTTAGATGTTTGTCACAGCGTTTTGCTAACAACAATGTTCATTCCAGAAATAACAACAAATATGCCCAACATTTTTAAAACACTTAAAACAGCAAATACAATACAAATCATTTAAAAAGGGCCAAGAACCATGTTGTGACCTGATGGCATGTCCTACATTGTCCCACACAAACGTAATCTTTTTGCTACATTTTATTGATTGAGGCCTTTTCTGAGCCAGGCACCAGTCCAGACGTCTCTGTCGTAAATCTCTCCATCTTTCAGGCTAATTCTCCTTTAAAAACCCAATTTGCTTCCATGACTGTAATGAGTGACAGTCTAATGTCTGGCACGGCAGATGAACAGATTGGGTGAATGTCCTTCCAACTGGATTCCCGCTCCAAGAAAATGCAGATGTTGGCATTGTTGCAGTGGGCTCATGTGAGTTCCAGCTGTGTTTATCAAATGTGAAAGACGAGGACGGACTCCACAGTGGTTATCTTCGATGGTATTGTCTGAAAGGGCTCATTAGATGGTGTGTCTTCTGTAGTACCCCCCCGCCCCCTGTACTTTGGACTGGTTACATGTTTGTCCATATGAATATTTATTTCTATCTCTGTTGGATTGGTTCCCCTTCCAATTCTGATTCCTTCCATTTGTTTCTCATTTTCTTTTTTTTTCTGTTAAAACCTTGCTACTTTTGTGTTCTGACTTAAGACCCTCTCAAGTCAAGCCCCTCAGCCACTGTTCCCGGTCTTCCTCGCCCCAGGAAATGTTATAATCCTTTTCCCGAACTCCACTGTTTCTCTCGTGAGACTAAAGGGGTCAGCGTTTGAGCAGGCACCTGCTCTCAGTGATATAAAATACTCGACGGTTTGGTGGAATTCCACTCGTGTGTTAGTTTTGCCTCTTGTTCTCTGATTGGTCCAGCGGACAGTAAGGAAGTGGACATGCTCTTGGGTGACAAACCGTCTTCTCAGAAAGTTAGTGCAACAAACTTTTTTTTTATATATAGTTGACCTTTAATATAACCGGCAAACAGACAGGTCAAAGGTGAAGTCATTGGGGACAACTGATAACTTTGAGCACTTAATATTAATAACAATAATAACACCAAATATATTTTTTATTATTATTGTTATTATTTTATAATTCCAAGTTTTTTTTTCTTAAATGAAAACAACTTTTTCTCAAATTCTGGATCATGTGTGGAACGTTGTGTGAAGAGCCGTGGAAATACTGACCAGAAAAGACACGCGCTCCATCTGTAAGAAGCACGTTTCTAATTTGCGCTTTGAAATATATATTATGCAACTCGGCGAACCCTGTAACTTTTTGACACCGCCAGGCTTCAGAAGGATTTTCACCCTAATCCACACTTTTCCATCAAAACACACTAATGATGGTGGAGCAACACAAAAAAATCAATAGACATTACAGGCATGCAGTGCCTGTAATGTCAGATGTATTATGGCTGCACTGATGAGTTCAGTATCTGGATTTATGAGCAACCTCGTGTTCACCCGCGGAGGAGAGACGTGATCTTTCTTCTCACATTTCTGACATCTGCATCTCATCTCCCTCACCCTCTCTCCCACAATCCCTTTTCTCTTTCCCATGTTTTGTGTCTATCAAACATCAAAAGGAGTTCTGTTTGTGTAAAGGAGACGTGTCGGCTCTGCTCTTCTCCTGGATTCCTTCACTTTACCAGGCGGCGTTGCGAGGTACACTGTCAGTCAGAGCCTGAAAGAAAACAAAAGCGTGCTGCCTCCGCGCACGGAAGCAGCAATTTTTTTAACTGTCAGAAAACAAAATGGAACAAAACTTCTTCAGTTAAAAAAAATTAGCCCAGGGAACAGAGGCGCCTGTCATTTTACGGTGGGAGTGCGTGAGCGTTTTTGCTAAATGTGTGCGCGTGTGTGGAAAGTCACAGGAATAGAATTTGCTGACTGCTCCGCTCATTACGGTGCTTTGTCTCCTACCAGTAGGATCACGCCACGCTGACAAGAGGTTTTCACACATTTGTCTGGCCTTACACTCACCTGGAAAACATGCTGACGAATGGGAACGAGTTGCAGCTCTTTGATTAAAAAAAAAAAAAAAGAGAAAAGAAAAACTACATCACCAGTGCAAAAAAAAAAAAGTTAACTGTAGCATAAAATAGTCCAGAATAAGTCAAGAAAAGTCTACATTTATTAGAGCTTTCCATTCAATTGTTTTCATGTAGTTATTTTTTTCAAAAATATCTGATAACTTTGTACATTTTTATCTTATAGAGTTGGTAGGTTTTAGTTATTGGTCATCTAAATCACATCGGTCAAACATAAGGCCCAGGGGCCAAATGTGGCCCGCCATGTCTTTGTGTATGGCCCATGGGAGCTTAAAAAGCATTTAATAAAGTCCATGCAGAGTTTCCTAACCTGAAAAATTAAAGTTTTTTTTTCACTACACAGCAATGAACAATATTTGTCACTTGAATAAATAAAAATCAATTGCAGAAACATTTATTAATACGGTAAGGAGTAGTTACATCTATACTGTCTTACAGTTACTATATATACAATATATATACAGTTATATATATATATATACACATATATATATAATCCTGTGTCATCAGAAATTAATTCATCATCACCATAATTGTTCAGGTTGTTCAGAAAAAATAAAAAAACAACCAAAGCAGAAGAACGTTTTCATGATCAAAAGCGCGTCAATCAGCCAACCTTTACACAGAAAAGAAACCTTTTAGTCAGTTTCTATCACAATAAATCTATCACAGCACACCTCTACAACTGAATGAAACAAAAAAGATGAGCAGCTAAATAGATGTAGATGGCAAATGTTATACTCACACACACACACACACACACACACACACACTCACTCACACAGGTGGAAGAAAGCCAGTGGAATCACAGAGCTAAAAGCTTGTTCATATTTGGCAGCCGTGAGCTGACAGGCAGGATTACCTGTCAGGAAACGTCTGCCAAGTGAATGACTGTGTGTTAGAAACACTCTGGATTTGAATGAAACAGCGAGAGGAGCTGAGACGTACAGTAAGACGCTATGCTAATCCGCAGTAGACGCTGTAACCTGTTACGTGATGATGTAACGCCGTGCTGTAATTAGACCGTACGATCAGGACGCGGAGCCACCACAAACACAAAGGTTCATACGAGTTTGCCAAGTTTGTAACTTTTCTCTGAACGTTTCCCCAGCTTTTCTTTTCAAAACCTCCATTTTTCTCCAGTCTCTCCTTTTGTCATTTCCTCACATCTGCTGGCGAAACGTTTAAAGCTGCAAATTTTCTCCAAAACTGGAATTTGAACTGGAATTGTACTCATTTGAACCAAATCCAGTTTCAGTTCATTATGTTTTCAAGCGGGAGGATTTGTCAGTTTTCTCTCAGTCTGATCACAGAGATTCAAATTCGCCCTCTTCATTTCCTTTTCCCTACCTGACAGACTGCGACTTCCCTCCGTGTTTTTGATCAAGAGTTCTGATCGGCACAGGTCTGTTCAGACTCATCCTCTGAGTGAACGGGCTTTTAGACTCCATATTAGTTTGAAATTGTCTTTTGAATAATTTCACGAATTGAGTTCTTCTGATAAATCTGTTCCGTTGCTAAAAAGTAAAAAAATAAAAATACAAAAGCAGATTTTGCTTCTCTGTTCTGTAATTGATAAAAACTTAGTAAAGTTTTAAAAAGTATATGACATGCAGGTTGATTTGCAGTCACATTAATAAAACAAACAAGCTTTTTTAATAATTTGTGCACATATGTCAAACTTAAGGCCCGCAGGCCAAATGTGGCCCGCCACATCATTTTATATGGCCCACAAGAACTTTTCATGCCTGTGTTTGCTTTCAGAAAATAGTCTTGTTTCACAATATTGACAATTATTTTTTTCATTATTTTAATAAAGCGTTCAATAATCAAGATTGACACTGATGCACTGTGTATCTCCAGATTATTAATCTAAAAACGTCATTCTTTGATTATTGTATTTAACAACTGCTGTAACAGGAAAAAAAAACACAGCTCCTACTGACCAAAAAAGAATCAAAAGTGCAGTAGTGAATTGTTGAATTTGAATTTAATTCAGTTTTTGAATCACGCAGATGTGCTGTGTATGAGACCATGTGGTTATTTGTCGTGAAGATAGACTTTGTGTCTCGTATTAAAACAATAGGAAACAACAGTCGGGTGTTTGTTGGATCGCACAGTTACAGGAAAGAAAATGATAAGTAAACAACTGAAGGAGTCTCTCTCTCTCTCTCTTTCTCTCTCTCTCACACACACACACACACACTAGTTTTGGAGTTCTGTGACCACCTCACTCAGACATGTATTCTCTTAGCCCTTGCTTTAACCTTAACTATGTGACCACCTCACTCAGACATGTATTCCCTTAGCCCTTGCTTTAACCTTAACTATCACAAATATATGCTTGATCTTAATCTTTACTCCAATGGTTCCCAACCTTCTTTGACTTGTGACCTCATCACAAATCTCTGGCTGCCCCACAGACATTTATTTTGTCATTGGTGTGGAACCTGATCTCTGGCTGCCCCACAGACATTTATTGGACATTGATATTTATAATATCACATTCATTATACAGTTGTTGAAGACTTTTTGTGGTTTTAATCATAAATTATCAAAAATATTTTCATCAATTACTAAACATTTCAGTGTGGTTTGGGTGGTGGTCATAGAGGTTTTAGATGACCCCATTTGAACCCCACATATGTTGAAGACACTGCCTTACTCTTATCCAACAGTTATTCCTAAACTTGGAAAACTGGGAATTGAACCTCAATGGTCGATACCTGCAGGTTTACCCACAGGGCTTGTGCGGGGGAGAGAGTCCAATAGTATCAAAAATGTCCCAGATATAACCAGTAAATAAAGGAAGCCTTACCTTTAGTAAACCACATGTGGTGTATTCCCGTTTGCGTCTCAGAAATAAAGCTTTGTCTCATTAAGGCGAACCCCTGACAAGATCGGTTCCCATCAGAAAAGTAACAGACACAAATGCACCCGCAGACCGAGGGTCGGGCAGAGGGTGGTGGCTGTTCCTCATACTGCGTGCGATCTGAGAGACATAAATATGAGAAAAGGAAGAATCCAAAAGGCTGTGCTGACAGCATGGGAAGATAAATGTGTGTTTGCGTGGCTCTCTCACCGCTGTATCTCAGGTAAAGAAAGGCACCTTAACTCAGAGGCCGGGGCCATTATTTTCCAACAGTTTTATATCACGCTGCTTTGTAAAATGCTATACATTCACTTGCCGCCTGTGGGCTAATCAATTGCCCATGTGACACAAATATATCACCTTTACATTTGAGGTCAGAGTGAAATCGATATTTGTAAACACAAATCTAAATGTTTGTGTTAAAACCGCCATAAAACACCACGAGCGTCGCTGGGCTGTCACAATATGTGCAGCGTGTCTAGCGCTTGGACTGATTGAGGTCAACGGTAACGAGCATTTTCTTCTGAACGTAATGACAAGTAAAGCACTCTCAACAACGTGAAGAACTAAATTACCTGAGATTGATGGTTCAAAAGATTCCTGCCACCCGCTGGAGCTCGCTGGTAATAATAGAGCATGGTGGAATTAGGAAAAAAAATTCCAGTCTCTACCAAGTTAAACTGTTAGGAAAGATCAAGGGGATATATGAAAGCTCCTAGATTTTATTTATAGAAACGTATTGCACTGTATGCTGAAACATACCTGGGTGGCCGCCAGGTGGCGCTCAGAAAATTGGAAGGAAGATAAGTAAAAATTTGAGAAAAAAAAAACCCCAAATGTAATTCTTTTTGAAGACACCCGAATGTTGGCATGACCAACGCCTCATAATCTGTCTAAAACCTGACAGTTTGCACCTGTTGTCAAGCTGCTCTGCTCCTCAAGTTAGCATGTAGCTAACATATAGCTAGCTAGCTAGCACAAAATGGACAGAAGCTAATGCTGTTTGGGGGGGATGTTTCTCCACTTCAATATGTATCAAACCTCCAGTATCAAAAGAACATTAGAAATGGATTTTAAAAGTGCCTTAAACTTCATAATAAACTAAATAACTGATAAATACAAATAACACGTGTTTGTCATTGCATTGGCCTCAAATGTGTGATGTAAACATCAAATGGAAGTCAGCTGTGTAGACTGGAACAGCAGTGAATGTGGAATTTTAACCTTTTTTTCCATAAAGTGCTACAGCTATGGTCTGGAGCTGTCCGTGGTACCATTTTCTTCAGGTTGGCATTGGTGGAGCTGTCCAAGGTGCTGATAGTGTCAGCCAGGTTCACACGGCCAAAGGAAGGTTTGTGAGTCATACGATGCCCTTTTGTTTGAATGGTGCTGTTTTGTTTGGCATCAGTGGTTAAACCTGTTGTGTCTAATAATAAAAATAACAACAACAACAACAACAACAACAATAATAATAATAATAATGTGAAAAAGAAATAGAATCAAAAGTATAGAAGCTGGCCTTGAAACATAAAGATTCTTCTCTCCATGCTGGTTCATTGTTGTCCATTGTAGTACCTGTGGGACTAGGTGTTGGACTGGAGTACGGGCGACTCATACTAAAACCGGAACCCCCGGGATTTAAGACCCAGATTTCTTGTATTTTATTTATTTCTATCTATTTTATTTGCAGCAACACGGTCTCTGACTGGAAACCATGGGGATTTGACTCACACAGACTTTTCAAAATTTTCTTCGGTGTTTAAAACTAGAACTTAAAGAGAAGTGTCGACGTGAGCGCTTGGAGTTGGCTTAGAACATCAGCAACGTCAGCGCTAGGATACATGATCTTATATACCATCAGGGGCAGTGGTGACTAAGGACATGGGTCCGGAAGGTTGCAGGTTCGAATCCACCAGCTGTCAAGTTACCACTGAGGTGCTCTGAGCATGGCACCGTCCCCACACACTGCTCCCCCCCTGCTGCCCACTGTTCACTTTGGTGATGGGTTAAAAGCAGAGGTCACATTTGGTTGTGGTCAGTGGTGTGCTGTGTCACAGTGACCAGGAGTTCACTTTCCTTTATCTATTTATTATCTGTACATGTCAGTTTATTGGTTCCAGGGTTGTGCCACATACTGGAATAGTGTTTAGAAGTGTTGCCTTACAGCAAAAAGGGCACTTGTTCCATCTACCTTTTACTAATGTATTTGCCAATACAAAAGGTGGACACTTTGGACGAGTTCAATTCACCCTAAAGACAGTGACAGAAGATATTGATATGATCCTGATTATACTCTAGCAAAGTCAACATCTATTTGTTTCACACTGCCATTAATTAAACATTGATAACAGTATGGCTTGTTTAACTAACTGTTAGGCTAATATAGAAAGAAAAAATAAAAGCTGCTTTTCCTTTTTCTTTCTAAAATTCAACAGATTCTATATTCTAACTTAATAATAGTAATAATATAAAGCTGATTTGCCATGGGTGTGAGTTTAGAAAAGGTAGATTTAAAGTTGCCCAAATGTGAGGCAGACGTATCTAAGCCTCAGGCTCCATGAATAGACCAGGTAGAGGCATTATGGTTGAGCAAAGATGGACTCTATTTTTTTTTTTTTTTACTCTTTCTGTCTTTTTGAAGCCTCTTTGCTCAGCGCTTCTATTCACATGTGATTTATTTAGTTCTGTCCCCCGAGTTCTGAAGCACAAGTCAAAAAGTCTGAGCTAAAATGGACTTTGATGGAGATGGAGATTTAGATAGAGAGAGTACGGAGCGGCTCTCCCATTCTCACTACGACTATGTTATGACTCTGTGTTCGGTCTGCAGGTGCAGACACACAAGGATTAATCCAAGCGCTGCCATAATGAATGGACAAACAAGCAGCTTCCACACACACACACACACACACTGTGATCAGAGTGGCATTTTTTTTTTTTGTTTTTTTTTTTTAATGAGAGGAAGAGCTGCTTCTCACTCTCCTTGTTTTGTCTCTCATGGCCTCCACTTGCAACTCCTGGCAATCTGCTCATTGTGCCGTGATATTAGGTGATTAAAAATCACAATATTGGAAGCTGAGGAGCGCAGAATGAAAAAGACATAAAAGAGAAAGGAATGCTTTGGTTGCTTGACCGGCACCTGAGGAGGATATGGAATTTGCCAGAAGCGTCTGGCCTTGCTATTGATATTCTAAACAGCTTGCATGTTGAGAAGAAATGCTCCCTAAAATAAAGAGAGGAAAATAGATAAAAAAAAAAAAATCACAATAAATCACAATAACGACCCTGGTTCTTCTAATCTCAGCTGCTTAGAAGTCTGGCTGATGGCCAGGGTTTGGAAGCATAAACAAAAGCCCCTTCACACCACGATGAACCAATAACTGGTGATTCACTGATGGCCTCTTTTGCCAAATATGGTCAGTGAGGTGTAAAGATAACTGGTAGAACTCAGCAGGTGTTAATGAGAAACCGATGATAAAGAAGAGAATTTACTCGACTACTCTGCCTTAGAATTCATAGTCGAGCGCAGATCCAAAGATTCACACCTCTGGTCAATTTAGAGTGACCAATTAACCTAATCCAGGAATCGAACCAGTGACATTGTCAGTGTAAGGCAAGCACTCTAACCAGAGGTGCCTATCAGTTTTTTTTTAACATCCCTAAATAATTTCCCCCAGTATTACAGTAGAAGCAGTAACCCCCCCCCTTCTCCATAAAAAAATCCCACCCCCACATTCGTTCCCTGCTCAAGCTCAGGGATAATGAATTTAGTTTTGCGAATAGCCGTAATTTGAACCAGACAGAACACAAGCCGTATGAGACAACAAACACAGCGGGTCCTTCACGGTGGGGAGCCGCCGAGGGGGTGGGGTGGGGGGGGGGCAAGAGCGTTGAAAAAAAAGATAAAGCAAAAAAGCAGAGAAACCCACGGCTGCTCAAACACAAGTATGATGACGATGATCAGAGAAAATCATTTATCCTGAGTTTGTTTCCAGTCAGGCAGCAGGTGGGGAATTTGATGAAAGCTCAGACTTGACCCCACTCCCCTCGCTCCTCAAAAACCATTTTCACCGCCTCCATTTCGGCGGCGGCGGCAGCAGCTGAAACGAGTACAAACCTAATAATGTGCTGGGCTGTAATGGAGAAAACACACCTCGACCTTGAAGCGGCGTCGGATAAAACTCTCTTTTCTCATTGTTTTCCGAGCGAATAACGCACTGTTCATTACAGACGCTAAGATTGAGAAATTGTTGACTCGTCGCACACCAACTCACCCATTAGTCTTTGGGAAATGGCAAAAAGCACCAACAGATATACAAATAGCTTTTATTCTTTTTACTTCAGGTTCATTTCTTGTGAAAAAAAAAACACTTTTTCTTTTAATGATTGAATACGAATCTTCTCCAAAATAAATTGGAGCGTGTGCCTCCTGAGATTAAATCTGAGATAAACGCCCCGAATATTGTTTTAGACACAGTTAACTTTTATGTCAGGCGTACATGAGATGCAATAAAACGGTCCTCGATCACCGCTCAGAGAGGGAAAAATGCAGAAAAATACATCAGATTTTCCATCTCAGCAGGAGACGTTTGTGTCAGGTTTCTTTCTGTTATGAAGCCGGTGCAGTTATTTACAGAACTGTTGAACTGCCGCATTCGTTAATATATGTTTCCTTTGGTGGATTTAAACTTTGCTTTCATTGTTTTTTGTCAGTGTTTAGAACAAAGTGAAGGAATGACGGTAGAATTAATTGTAGTATTTCTTTTAGGTTAGGGTTTTCTTGTGGAATATATGTTTAAACGATGATGTCTTCAAGAGGGCCAGAGGAACTGCAAGGGGGTTGTGAAATTTTTTGGATGACACATTTTTGAATATATATATTTTTTAAATAATGCACATTAAGTGGCGCTTTGGCCCAGAGGCGATGTCTCTGTCATTGGTGTGGAACCCCAGGGTTCACCTCCTGGGGAAGATCGAATCCCAGTTAGGGGGGTTGGTACCTTCCAGTGGACTCACCACCTGCAGGAAGGTTTAGGGGGGGTTGGTACGGTGCGGTGTAATTTGGGTGGCGGTCATGGAGACCGGCGCCCTCGCGACCCGGTAACGGATAAGCGGATGAAAATGGAAGGATGGGTAATGCACATTAAATAAAGGCCCACATACACATGTTACTATGTACTACCACTACTGTACGATGAGTAGTTTGGTGTTAAAAAATGTCTCTGGGGTCGCCAGAAATTTTGGATTTTAAAAATGGGGTCAAGTTTGCGAACGACTGACTTAGCAGGGAAAATGCTCCGAAAAGTTAGAAAATTTAATAAATCAGAAAATGGACTTAATTAAAAAAAAGAAAAGAAGTAAACTTGCTGTTTTGTTGGTAGAGTTTGTGGCAGGAATGATGTGTCAAAATATTAAGAAGAAACACTGTTCCTCTGAGAACCCTGCTCCCATGACGACTCTTGTTCTGGGCCAGGTTGTTGGTGACAGATTTAGAAAAAGGTACGAAGGATACATGTACATCCATGCAGCCCGCTTCCGCCTCAGCTCGTCTCTTTCTTTTTTCCCTTCTTCTTCAACTGTTAAGATTTAGGCCGTGCCTTTGTCGTTTCTAAAATTCCCATACAAAAGCATTTTGGATTTTCAGTCTCACATGGCACCCTCCGTCTGTTGCCTCTTTAGCTCCCTTTTTTTGAAAGACTTGTTCTTATCCTTTCCATTTCTTTATTTACCTGCCTTCCATTCTTTCCTTCATTTTTTCTTCTCTTTCTGTTCCGCCTTTTGTGTTGAAAGAAAGGGATCGAATCGACAGGCGGAGTCAAATCAGCCGACGAATCAGCTCATTTGTCTGATGGTGACTTTGCCCCGAGTCTTCTCGCAGCTGCTGCCTCCAGGCTCGGCGTGATGCTTTTTCTGAAACACACCGCTGAGCGCAACCCCCGTCCCACCCGCCCCTCACACACGCACACGCAGCGACCTCTCCACACATGTGAGAGTAACAGTTACCAAAGTCGGTAAACTGCTACTTTTCCCTCTCTCTGTTTTTCCAAAACATTTATTCCAGCTTTTAAATCCTCGCCCATTAACTTTGTGTGTTTCAAAAACCAACAGAGGGTTCTCCAAAGACTGAGAAGGTTCTCTCTTCAAAGAATTCATCAGGTAGAAAAACGGAGCTGCTGGCACATTAGATATCGGTTTATTGAGGGTTCAGTGAACGTGTGTCTCTAGGGTGGAGAGAAAATACAAGTGCTCAGTAAATAAAATGGGTTTATTTTCACTGTGATGTGGCGTCTTCGCTCCAGAATCTCATCAAAGAACGCTGTATGCCATGTGCGTCAGCGCGGTACGTGCGGAGAAGTTAGTGACGTCCGCTGGGACATTTGAACTTGCCCTAAAATTTTTTCATGAGGGGGGTGTGTCTTGCTGATACTGTAGTAATCAACTGGTGGCCCGCAGGCCAAATCCTGACCACCAAAACGCAGCAAATAAAACATGTAAAATAAGTAACTTTAAAGAGAATTAAATGTTAGTTTAGACGTGTGGTCAAAGAGTGGTTTTCAAACATTTTCTGCAATGGTTGATTGTATCTATGCTGTACGCGACCCTGGTGACCCCGCCCTGGCTACAGGACTGCTGGGATTGGCTGTTTGACCATGAACACGATCAGGTGGTAGGAGATTAGGGCAGTATTGATGTAAAAGTTCACAGCGGTTGGAGCAGAAAACCTTTCAGCCTCCCCGTATATATATCTCACTAAGACAAAATGCCGGTCTGACCGACTGAGCCCCAACCATCCCCAACTGCTGGTTGGCTTTGACCAGCACCTCCGCTCCAGCGTGCCCTTATGGCTGAGGTGTCTAAGGTCAATGTGAGCATCTGTTCCCGTTCCCTCCCACTCATCCCGCTACATCCGTTGGAGCTGACGGCGAGAGGCCGCCGTTTGTTTAAGAGCTGCACACGAGGACCAGGAAGCCATTCTTACACATAATCCGAAAAGCTGGAATCATCCTGTTCCTGGCAGGGCTGCATGGCAGTGCATCCCAGTGAATGTGAATAACAGTTAGGTGCTGTGACAGGAAGAGAGTCTCTGCACACCTCGCCCAGCCCTGCTGGCTCCCCACTGCAATAGCTACCGCCTCCTGCCAAGTCATTTATTAACCTCAGTGAAGAGACTGCGTGAAGTGAGAGGAAGATGGGGAGCGGAAGATGAGGGAAGCAGCGTCTCTGTGGGAGAGAATGAATAAATAGATGGGGGAGATACAAAAAAAAGGGGTGGGGGAGAAAGACAGATGTAGCTTGTGAAGATGCATCACCGGTTCTTGTCCAAACATGGTAATCTATTCTTATTTATACATCTAGATGCCACCGTCATCAATCACACTTCTCATGGTTCCTCCTCGAATCAGCTAATATTTGAATCACATCGCCGACAGAGTGGAGCCCAATGTCAGGCCTGAGAAGCACTGGCAGCCGAGCGGCGCTGAGAATCCAAATGACTGCTGAGGAGGCACTCGGTTTCTCCACGGACCGGCTGTTTGTGTTGGTGAGTGTGGAAGCGGGCTGAATCTTAAAATTCAAGCAAACAGAGCAGATAAGATAAAAGTCCGGCCCCAAAGTGAGCGTTAGAGCCAGGGAGAAGCCGAGTCGGAGTTAAGGACGGAGTATGACGTTACGGTGCACGCAGAGAGGCACACAGAACTTCTGGACGGTGAGAGGAAAACAGTAAGGAATCATGAAGGAGGGAGGACACGGGAACGAAGGAGGAGGACGTGGAGGGACAGAGAAAAGGCCGTCTCTGTTGGATGGGAATAGTGTGGAATCTCAGCTGTCAGCCAGAGGAGTGGGGAGGCTATAGAAACACACACATGCATGCAAATGAAACAAAAAAAAAAAAAAAACAAGGCTGCCCCCCCAGCCCCTCACCACTCTCTCGCCCTTATAGTGAATGCATCGTACACTCTTAGACACACACACACACACACACACACACACCCTCAGAACCCACTGATCCCACGGTGAGAGTGAATGTGAGGCCATTGCTCACAACTTGCCACCGGCTCTGCTTCCCATCTGTAGATGGCAGTGTAGCACTGCAGAAGAACTCTGCAGCGCCGTCACGCACACACACACACACACACACACACACACCCTCAGCACCCACTGATCCCACGGTGAGAGTGAATGTGAGGCCATTGCTCACAACTTGCCACCGGCTCTGCTTCCCATCTGTAGATGGCAGTGTAGCACTGCAGAAGAACTCTGCAGCGCCGGCACGCACACACACACACACACACACACACACACACCCTCAGAACACACTGATCCCACGGTGAGAGCGAGTGTGAGGCGATTGCTCACAACTTGCCACCGGCTCTGCTTCCCATCTGTAGATGGCAGTGTAGCACTGCAGAAGAACTCTGCAGCGCCGGCACGCACACACACACACACACACACACACACACACACACCCTCAGAACCCACTGCTCCCACGGTGAGAGTGAATGTGAGGCCATTGCTCACAACTTGCCACCGGCTCTGCTTCCCATCTGTAGATGGCAGTGTAGCCCTGCAGAAGAACTCTGCAGCGCCGTCACGCACACACACACACACACACACGCACACACACAAACAGACCGACTGCGTGGAGTCACACATACATGAAGGAACGCAGCTCCAGATGCAGACGGTGTTTATGTTCACACTCGGCGTGTCAACTGTATGTTCAACACGTGTCCGACGTCGCGTCCGCCTTATTGCTCGGAAAACGGAGCGTGTCCCTGCCTCCTGACAGTTCTGCAGTCTCACAGGACAAAGATGTAGGAATGATACTTCCTGTAGTTACACACACACACACACGTGTCACTCAAGATTTGTGCAGAGACATAAGGAAACACAAGTCCATCATGCATTGCAGTTTTTTTTTTCTTCATCTTCGGTTGATGTCGTCAGTCCTGGATCAGATTACACTTTAAGTGTGTGTGTAAATGTCACTCATGCCTTTTCTTTCAAACACACTCAGCGTCTCCTTCCTTCCTCTCCCTTATTTCACGAGCAGACACCCTCAGCCCTGGTGCAGATATAATATTGACATTGCCTTAGAAAACGATAAAATCCCAAAGGGAAAGATTCCATACTACAAGTGTAAGAATGTGTGAAAAGCAGATAATGAGAGAGAGAGAGAGAGAGAGAGAGAGAGAGAGAAATCGACAGTGAATCATGCTCAAATCCAACGGCTCGTCTCTCTCCAGCTGGTGGATTTGTGTTCAGAGGCGGCGTGCATGCGTTGCGTGGCATTGACTGGAGGACCATGGGAAGGTTGCTGAAATAGATGACACGCTCTGGGCTGTGGGCTGTGGGCTGTGGGCTGTGGGCTGTGGGCTCCACACAGACACACGCTTGGAACAGATGCAACCGCAGCACTTCCTTAATAGTCTTTCCTGCTTAGTAATAGTGGGAACACACCTGCAGGGTGTGTGTGTGTGTGTGTGTGTGTGAGACTCTGTGACTCACACTTTTGATGTGCACGACGGTCGGGCCAGAAAACTCGCACAGTGTTGTGTGGCACTGTGTGTGTGTTTGTGTGTGTGTGTTTTATTCATTTTTAAATATTTCTGCATTGAAGTTGGATAATTGAAAAACGCCTTTGATGACAGATACAGCCTAGAGGTTGCACACTGCAAACGTACAAACTAAACTATATATAAAAATACACAGTACTTACTTCAATATTTGTCCTCTAAAATGCTGGGCTTAATATGGCGGTCAGTGGTTGCCAACCCCTGGTCCAGGGACTGGTGGTGGTACGTAGGTCATTTGGTCCTGGACTACAGTGAAAAAATGTACTTCAGTTTTACTAATTTACTTCATTCCAAAAGATCAATTTACTTTTCTTTCAAAAATAATCTGTCAATGTTTCAAAACAACCGGTCATTCAGACTCTGCTACTAACAGAATAAAGTCTAAAAGATGTTTTATTTTGAAAATATCTATGATCCTTCAACGATGGCACCAGTTCAGCTGATACCGTCTGATCGTTCTTTATATTTTGAAAATATCTATGATCCTTCAATGATGGCACCAGTTCGGCTGATACCGTCTGATCGTGTCCGTGACAAACACAGCAGACGTTTAGCGGGAGTAAAACTAAGTTTGCTGTTGGAAAATGTGTAGTTTGAATTGATAAAATAATCAATTAATCGACCGGGCTTTTAAACTTGTTGCTAGCTGCTCCGTATTTCCCCCCTTTTTAAATGTCTGTCACCTTCATTTTAGCCCTTTTTATTTCTGTTGTTAGAGAAAAAAAACCTCCGTGAAAAAAAAAAAAAAAAAAAAAAAAACGACCCTTGTCTGGCTGTGAATACTGGAGTACAACTGTTTTCCTTCAGGTCCTGAACTCTTCTGCCTCTGACATCATCATATACAGCAGCACCAGCCAAGCCAGGGCCCTTTACTCAGCCATTAGTTAATGTCTCAGACTTGGAAAGCCATGCATGATTCATGAGCCTGTTCCTAATTTTTTAGTCCACAAAGTCATTTCCATACATTCTTCCTGTTTAGCATTTCAGCACGGACTGCTCTTCAGGTGTCAGAGGCTGAAGTGAAACCCACTTCAAGTGAAAGATGTTTTTCTTTCCCACCCTTTTCTTTGTCTCTCCTTCACATTCGAGTCCTCACCCTGCTCTGCCCTTCCACCTTTACATTCTCCACCCCGACCTCCCGCTGTTACACCTTTATCGTCCAGGAATCTGATTTTTAACCTGTCCATTCCCGACCACTGCCTGGTGCTCGTTTCCCTGCGTGACCTCACGTCTTCCTTTTCTTCTTCCTTTCCTTCTGCTCCCCGTCTTCACTTGATCTTTGCAGCCATCCCTCACATCCATCTGGGCCCATTTTTATTTTTAATCCATATTCATGTAATTTCTATATGGCCGCCCGAGGCTGCTGTTAGAGACTGTTACTTTGTGTTAAAGGTCTTGAAAGCCTGCCTGATTTACAGTAATAACTTGGGATATGTCCAGAAATACCATTATAAGCATGAGTGTGTGAGCCTGCACACCCAGGCACACACACACACACACACGCCAAGCGAGAGCTATTTCCCCCCCTGTAATATCCGCCACCGTGGTACTTTTTCAGGCTCAGATGCTGTTACAATCAAGCACACATCCCACAAAACTGTCTGGTAATATATCCCCACGGGAGTTTGTTAGATCTGTTGCTGTTGTTTGTCTGTTTTATTTGAAGCCGGGAGGTAAATGAAAGATGTTTATATAAAAGAGCAATCAATTTCTGCCGCAAACAGGCATAATTTATTGAATTTACCGAGGTACAAGGTACAGATAGAAGTGAAAAAAAGAAAATCAAAGATTGTTTGATGCATGAGGTGACGTTGGTTAAACTGTGTAGAAAAGCATTGGGATTTGATACAAATGAAGAAATTAGTTCTTAGCGATACAATTAGCTGCAGTCAGCGGGGATCTCAGGATTTCACCGCTCATCGCCAGTGGCTTTGGTGGCGTGAAAATATAAAGGAGCTGAAACAGAAGAATGGGGAGAAGATGGTGTCTGAGTGGGACACATCAAGTCAGAACATGGAGATGTGGACATTTGGAGTAGTCGCAGTTAAAGATATGAGATATGAGTCGCAGTTAAAGATATGAGATACATAGAGTTGGGACGGCAGGCTAAAAACCATAGAACCAACAGCGTAATTATAAAGTAGCAGGTTGGAAGTCATCGAAATGATCTGGACTAATTCTACTAAATAAACTAAATAAAGTACTCGTTAATGAATACTCCAACATAACAGTTAATCCCCACTGAATGTGTGGTGACCCTTTCTCTTCGCTATAAAGTTGCACCGACACAAAAATTACTTACAGCGCTTTTATTAATGGTACTTGCGGCGTAGCTTAATTAAGCCGTGTTATAGCATTTGCCTCTCAATGTGTTAATTTAACACTAATTTGATCAAAGCTTGTCCCAATGTTCGCACCGAGGCTCGAACCCTCCCGCTGAGATAGAATGGTTATTGACTCGGTTTCAGGGGGAACACGTCAGTCCTCAAGACGCTCAATTTCCACAAAATGTGATTAGCCATTTATTTGAACAAAATCCTCAAGGGTTATTGGTTCAGAAAATATCAGTTAACAAAAGTGTTGTGTTGCTGCTCCGGGGTCAGTCGATGTGGGACCATTAGCTGTGGCGCTGTCATTTGCCTCTTTCCCCCCGAAACGAGCCTGAAAATGATTATTGTGGGTGAAGCAGATGGACTCCACACATCCACAACTAGCAATTTAGCAAACACTGGGCCATTTAACTCTTGAACACACACCTAAGATGTTTAAAATACGTTGAAATGCCAGGAGCTCCTCCATTGTTCTTCCTCTCCTCGTTTTGGAACAGATCTCAAAGCAAACTTTTCTCACTTAAAGTATAGTTGTTTTGGCAGTTAAGGCTATTGACTCTATAGAGAAAGTAAATACACAGGGACCTGGGGATATGGTTGACTGTGGTGCTGGTGAGTACATTTTTGTATTGCTGTACATGTAATACTCCCTCACTGCCTGAATGTTTTCAGGGTCCTGTTCGGTGTTGGGGTCAACCCCAGGACAGAAAGTTCCCAAAAAATCAACACAGACGAAAGCATATGTAGCACAATAATAAAAAAAAAATGTATGGTGTACAAATGGGAAGGAGATGTAAACAAAGCTGTCATCTGCATATAGACATATTTGTCTGCTTTGCTTGTGAAATTTGTTTTAAAGCCATATGTCGGTATGATTTAACGAGACTTTTTTAAGAAAGCTAATTGGCCCAGGACTTGGTGAGGTGTGAACTCCTCACCTGTCCACTAGGTGTATTCAATGCTAAGACGGTTTTATTAGGAAAACCCACTGGAAAACAAGTACGTTTTAAACAGAAGGGCCGTGAGATTGAACAGACATTCTTTTTGTAAAGCAGTACCTCTCAAATAGTGGGGCGGGCCCCCATAAGGTGCCGTGGTGTGTGTGTGAAGGGCTTCCAATGGAATATGGAAATAAGTGTACCACTGCTGTAATGCTTGAATGATAACAAGCCTCCAGTCACTAGGTGGCAGCAACTCATACAGTGGTTTGTACAGATAAAAGCATATACCAGTATATGTTATTAGGTTCACAATAGTTTTTCAATTCACAGGGGTGTAGGTCTGGGGGAACGACGGGGGGCAAAAAAACATTTCTGTCCCCAAAGGGGGGCATGACAGAAAATAATTGAGAACCACTGTTGTAAAGCAAGATAACAACTTTTTCCACCCCAAATTTAATTTTTACGTTTACATTACCGCTCACAGAGGAATATAAACTGCACTGTTAAATAGGAGCAACAAAGTATTGTTTTATATATGATCACATCTATTTATTTCCCCCACACAGGTAGAAAGGTCTTTTAACGATCACCCCTGAAGCTTCATACTGCAACTGGGCTGACAGTAGTTCAGAGGTAGAACCCCTTCATGTCATGAAGTAGCTGCGAGTTAGAGTCCACTAAAGACAAAAACTACTTCAAATCACTGACGTCAGCTGTGGAAATGAAAAAAAAAAACAAAAAACAAAAAACTGACTCTTCTACTTTTACAAACACATACAGAGACAATAATAATAACAATAGCCTGCGCACATCTGCAGCAGTGGCTTTAAAATGCAAATGTAAAGTGTCACCCTCTGGACTATGTTTTGCTCAGACTGCGTTTTTTTTATTTTTTATTTCTTCCTTTTTTTTCTGTTAAAAGAACCAAAGACCTGTAATTCACAGAGAGATCACTTTGATTTTTTTTCAAGCGTCACCACTTTTTAGATGGCGACTAAATCCTGGTTGATTCCTCAGCGAACTTGTTCTCGGCTGCCGGTGATTGCTTCAACTCAACGTACTCGGTATAAATTTTACTCTGCAAACACATATAGAGAATTTACATAGCACTTTCTTTTTTCCCCTTTTCTTTTTTTAAATTTGGACTCTTGGAGTTCTTTCTGTAACAAATGACAACTCTAAAGGCAGTGCGTCTCACTGGAGGCTAATTTAAGCCCTTAATTAGAAATTAATAATTTCCCCTCGTGCATAATACATTATTTATTTTCTATGTGTGATTGCTTTCAAGCACATGAGGCATTTTCACACATTTGTTCACAAGGAACTCTGTGGCTCATGAGCTTGACTAAATTACTTCCGCTCATATGGCTTCTCTACAGTTAATGTTTTATGCCATTCTGCGCGGCGCTCAAACCCCGAGAGCAGCCGGCACACTATGTGAATTTTTAATGAGCGCTGGCTGATTAAAAATGTGTCGAATGTATCTATACACACAACTACTGACCTTTTCTGAAAGTGTCTAAAATTCACCTTGAGATTTCCAGTTTTTAATGCTGAACTTAATTGGGGAGAGGTGGGGTCAAAGGAGGATAAGTAGCTGGAGTTTCACCCAGATCGCAAATTATTAATTCGATTTTTTTTTTTCTTTACAAACAGACGCATACAGTAAACAAACGCTAGAGAACCTCAACAGGAAGACACAGGGCTATATTTTATCCTAAAAAAAAAGCAAACAAAAATGTGTCATCTGCAGCCAAACAGGAGACTCAATTAAAAGTTTTACGGCCGCTGAACTAAGTGAGTGAAGTGTGTGATTGAAAAGCAGACAGGAAGGCACGGAGTCACTGATTGCTTTCAGACTAAGGGAGGAGAAACTATCACGGCCACTTTCAGGAGAGACAGCATGAATCTGACAGACAATCCGGGACCACACAAGTTTTTGTTTTTTTTTTTCGTTTTTTTTTTTTATGTCGTTGCCTGACACACATGCACGGCCGCCCACACACACCGAAGCAGGGACGTGTCACTTTAATACAAAGCCTGTCCTGCTAACAAGAAGTGGGGTGGTTGTGGGGCATGTGCCAGGGATTTAAAAATCAAGGGTTGGGCGAGACAGATAGAAAGACAGTGATTCCCTAAGCTGTAATGAGCCCCTCCCTCTCCTGACGCGTCTCAATTTTTTATTCCCCTCTGCTTTTTTTTCTGTCTGATTAAAGGGGAGCTGTAGACAATGGAATCTATCAAAGAGACACAATGGGAAATGGTTCTAGTGGTGTCATATAAGAGCTGTGGGCTGGCTTGATACACGAGTGTCAAAAAAGAAAGAAAGAAAGAAAGAAAGGTAAGACTTTAATCTATGACTGCTTTAAGTGAAATTACAGCCCCTACTTAAGACACTTTCTTATAAGAGTCGGAAATGGCTGCGGGCGACGAAGGCACAAAGAAAGGAAAAGGAAACTTTTTCCACAGCCGCACTATCATTTCAGTACTGATGTAACTTTTTACAGAAGGTGACAAGAGGCAGCACTATTTCACACATCTGCAATTATCAACCGAGCCTCACCTTTTTTGTCAAACTCAATAGACCTGCCTGAGACGTCGGGACTCCTGTCCTCGGCGCAGGCTGGTGCCTGGTGCAAGGCTCTGGAAATAAGTGAAATTGTAAAAGTCATAAAGAGATAAAACCACCAACCTCCTCAACTACTAGATGGACCTGTCACTTCTTTATTGGTCTGGGACAGCAGACCTTGAGTGGACGCAGAGTTTGTGTTTAGAGGTGGGGGCCGTCTATTTAGAGATGAGACCGGGCTGTCAGTGAAGCTGTCATGATGTATTATCTGATACATTTTGAAAGTGACAGTTTTTTTTTTTTTTTTTCAGCGAAATGATGAATGAGAGCTCGTCCACAGGTCAGATCTGTCCAATCGTCTTATCAGTTCCTAGCGAGAGTTTGCGCAAAAATTATTCCTGAAACGGCTACAAAAAGGAGAGTGTAATTCACCGGAGGAAAAAAAGTGTGGACGAGTAAAAGAAGGAAACAAAACAACAACCCTGAAAGGACAGGGATATAACTGATATAACTAGACACAGACAGGCCTTCAACAGCAGAGGGCCTGGGTAGTAACTGGACAGGTAATGGACGGATAATGGACATGGACAGCAGAGGAACTCGACATAAACAGAAAGACAATTGTACAGACCAAAAATGTTCGGGAAAAGAGGAGAACTGGAAAGGAGCAGGGCAGAAACTGGTCTGAAACTGGACAGGAACAGGAGGGAAATGGGACAGAAAATTGTCAAGTAGTGGACAAAAACTGAACAGGAATGGGAAAGAAACTCAACAGGAATTAGACCAAACCTGGAGTTAATCTGAACAGAAACAGTTGGGGGGACGAACAGAAACTGGTTCGAGACCGGACCACGACTGGACAAAACAGAACGGGAAAACGGGAGGTGAACTGGACAGAAAATAGACCAGAAAATTTAAAGGAACAGGAGAGAAACCTGGACAGAAATACTAGTAGAACTACACAGGAAGTGGACACAGTCCGAACAGTAATTGAACTAATTAAGCCCCGCCTCCCTACCCCGTATGAAATTGTCTACACATGATATTCACTTGATTGACGTTTCTCTGCATGGGATTCCCAGAGGTTGACGGACTCCGTCAGATTAAGTGCTACATTAGCAGCATGGCACCAAGCGCAGGTGATGTGTATGTGATAATTGGCAGTTAAAGGCACAGTGTTGATCAGCATTGTTAGGGCCACGCCGTGGAGTCAGAGTGTGTTAAATAAAGCCTGACTCAACACCTAAGGGATCGTTCGCCTTCGTCAGACATAATGACAAATGTGTTCATTCACCAAAGACACCACTCCACCCAGTTACCGCTACAGATTGAACACAGAGAAGAACCTTCTCAGAGTCCAATCCATCTGATCCCGGCACACTGTGACTGTGGGTGGGCTGCAGCTCTCCTGGCTTCCAATCAGAACCTCAGCAAGCTGCAAAGAGAGAAGACCACCTCACAGGAGAATTCGACAGAGAGGGAGGAGGAGGAGGAGAAAGAGAGAGAGAGAGACGGGAAGGAAAAGAAAGGAGAAATTGAGAGAGAATAATAAAGTATTGCAGTTACACAGCCTCAAGAGAAGAAAGGAACTAATTCTTTTGTTCTGCCCACATGTGAGGGTGAGTCAAGAAGTTGTACGACACCTAAAATATGTAAAGACACGTTTCGCACGTTTCTCCTCAAGTTTTATTATTATATCTGTGTTGAGTGTTGAGCTGTGGGATGTTTTATTTCTGCAGGATTTTCAATACTCAAAAGTAAGCAATTGGAAATCTGAGCACTCTACTTTTTCGTAGAGCTATAAAATACTTATTTGGGAAAACACAGCTTGCTCAAATGTTGAGACTAAAGCTGTACAGAAGACCCGGTCAGGCAAAGTCTGCGATAGTTGCCACCAAATTCAGTTAGTGAGTGAGAGGTAAAGAGACCCAACAAACCTTGGTTATACTTGATCAAACTATTTTTGAATCCTTTTAAGCTGAACGTGTAGAAATCATTGGAATTGTTGCCGAGTCAATGAGAAACAATGGGTAGGTCACAGGTAACACTGGAAGAAGACAGTCGGAAGAAGTGACAAAACCAAGAACAATGGTGCTAACAGCAACAAAGCTAACCTTTACCAATGTTAGCTTCAATGCACAAGTTTGATGAGTTTAATGCGTTCAGTTTCTTTCGGTGGTCTCCCCCATTCATTTGCAATGTTGTTGTTTATATATAGTATTAATAAATATTTTGTCTGAAAACTTTTCGACAGACCCTAAAATTTCCTCTTCATGTTTCTGACATTATTTAAAGACGACCTTAGCTCTCGCTTTAGACCAATCAGGATGCGGCGAAATAAACCCAGCATCATATGGAGTCATCAAGTCTTCAGTGTCGTCTGAGCTCCTGTCACTTGTGTGGCTTTCAACTCAACCTGTGTTGTCTGGATGTGACTTTCACTCCTGCTTGTTTGGTGAGATACCGGGCCTTTTTCACTGTTTACAGATCACTTTTAGCCTTATCACACGCGTGATAACGTTGCTACTGCTCAGGCTGCTGCCGCACAGGCTCTTTATCGGCGAATCAGCAGCAGGCGTTTATTGTAAAGCAGGTGCACGAAATGCAATGTGTTTATCTGCCGATTTTCCTCCTCTAAAAACAGGATTACAGAACGAATCATGGAAATGTTTTCTTGTTTTTGTTCAGCCAGAGTTTTACTTGCACCTAAAAGCAACAATATTGGGCTGCAGTGACTTTGAAAAAATTGACATCACATACTGTATGTTTCCTTTACTGAAAATATGCAGTTCTCTCTGTGTAACATTTTTACATTTTCAAACTCCATAGCAGTTTAAAAAATAATTTGGATCGCCTCTTTCATCAAATGGGAGCACATTTACAGCTGTTACACAAAATTGACTTTATTAAAAAACAAAAAAATGCTATTTTTATTCAATTAAAAAATTAAAAATAAATGCAATCACCTAATTTAATTTGCCTGACCTCTTCTAGTTATTCCTGAAAATAATTGGTTTTTGGTATGAACTATTACAAATACTTATTTACTCAAGTCAAACCAATGCCATGAAGCGCATATTTAGCAAAGAAATCAACTGAACACAATTTTAGAGATTTAAAAAAAAAAATCATAAAGTGATTTACAGTAGGATTGTTGTGAAGATTTACAAAGTCGGAAAAGAGTTTCGGTTATAGGAAAATCACTGAATCACAAAAAACAAATTGGAAAAAAAAAATCTGAATTTTGCAATTTTTTTTTTTTAATAACCTAAATACATTTATGTCACGTACAGCTGTAGATATACACTGGCAGCCATAGAAGATCTGGTTCTGATTAGCTGATTAGCTCATTGTTTAGCTCGCTAAAGGCTTATTGCTTAAAGCTTTCAGAGCCCAACAAAGAATTATGTTTTTAGGATTACCTAACATAATTTAGTTGTTTTTATTATTTAAGATTTTTTTCTTCCTCACTGAACTTTTTAAACTTACCTTAGTACAAACTTAACAAAGTTGGCAGACAACCAGAGACACATATCATCCCCTGAACCACTAGACTAAAACCTTCTCAGACATAGAAATTTAACACCAGAGGAGGACAAGTTATTCCAGCGAGGCAACGGAACAAGTGTGGTCTCTGGAAGAAAAAAAAAAAGGTCAGAATGAGCCTCACAGACACTTTCAGGTGGCTGTCAAAGGGCAGTCCATCCTCAGGTCCCTGGATGCTTTTTCACCTTCTGTCAATGTAGCTTGGCCAAAAAAAAAAAAAAAAAGAAGAAACGAAATGAAGGAGAGAAAGCTCCAGTGATCTCTGCCCCCCGAGTTTAGAAAAATACAGCAGCAAGGTTCAGAACTCTGGGAAAGTTATTCTGTCAGTTCAACCAGTTCAAAGCTGATGGTTATTGTCATGAAAGATGAACGGGAACCGTTGATTTACTCAAAGAACTGTTGGGTTTAAGATTGATTTTCTCTTTGTAGATATTCTTTTAGAAATATTTTAAATACCATTTGTCCTTATCTTTTCTTTTCTCTTATTTTAGGCTGGGTCCTGGGTAATGCCATGTGAATAACTTCTGGGTTAGTGAACATCTTCATCAGGTATTGCACTTGTTGGCATCATGTTGAAACTGCTCTGTGGCATTAGTTCATCCTTATTTAAGTCTTTATAAAGAAAAAGAAAATGTAGAAAAAAATTAGACTTTGACCAGTTGAAAACATATTTTATTTATTTGTTTACTTATTTAGAGACATGAATGACATGGACAAACTAAAAGTGTTAAAATTGAAAAAAGAATGTGTATTATATGTAATGTGTATTATAACTCGTGTGAAAGTCGCAACTTGGAGTTTTGAATAGATGCAAATATACTTGCATTTTTTTACTTACTTATATTTCCCTGTGTGTCAGAAAGTCACAATCAATAAATACGGCAAGGTAGTAAAAAGTGTAGAAAAAATTATAAGATGTTCTGTAGTGGTTTGTGGCTCCATCTCAGCCTGTGGAGGTCACAGAGGCTCTGTGATGGATCAGCTTTGTGGTGCATTTAATGTGGACAAAAAAAAAAAAAGCTTTTTCTATTTTACATATTTGCCCAGGGGACAACAGAATAAACAAATGTACCACAAAGCTGCTGAACACACAACCGCCTGTAACTTCCCTCTCACCTGTTTGTTTTTTTATTTATTTTTTTTTACAGATATTTCTTGGTTTATGTCTGCACTGCTGCAGCTGCACTTCCACCCTGCCTCCTCGAGTCAGGACATTAAATGGACTGTGTTCCGTGAGCCGGGCTCAAATGTCAGCAGACCAGGAGAACGGACGGACATTTATTTCATATTTAAAAGTTACACAGTGCACCTTTAAAATTGATTGCCCCCAAAACTGTGCATGTGGTTGTGGCTTAAAAAGCAGGTATAAAACATTTAATCTCTCTCTCTCTCTCTCTCTCTCCCTCTCTCCCTCCCTCCCTCCTTGGTCTAAACTGTTTTTCGCCCACTCTGGATGTGCTTATGGAGGCACTTTGCAGCTTCAAAGCGTTGACTTCTATCTCAAGGGCAAGCAGATTTCAAGCAGTCACAGATGCACACACACACACACAGGAGCACACAGAGGAGAGTCTGCCTGGTACTTTATTGAAGGACTCCCTCTGCCAGATGCATCCTGTTGTTATTGTTTCTCACTCTCTCATCACACCTGAGTTGCGGGGCATCAAACTAAGGGCATTAGGAGTAAGAGAAAGACTAAAGGAGAGAAGAAGAAAAAAACCAGCAACAACAATAAAGGAGGGAAGCAGCCCAGAGAAAAGAAGAGAAGGAATGAAATAAATATCAAAACCCTGTTGGGTGTGAAGGTGAGAGCTGCGACAGAGCTGAGGCTGAGAGAGAAGAATAAAGGACCAAACGGAAGGGGGAGGAGCGGGAGGAAGAGGAGAAGGTGGGGAGTCGTGGAAAAAGTTTCATGTGGTAGGTGGCAGATTGTAGAGGCCGAGGCGGGATGTCGCTGAGATGAGAGGAAGAAGTTTCTCTGAGGATAACATTAAAAAAAATACACGGGATACGTGGAAAACTGCGAAGCAGCAAGAGCCGACCGAACGTAGAGGAGAACTGATGTGTTTCTTACTCTTTGAGTCGGTGTAAATGATTACTCTGCAGTTCGTATTGGTTTGGTCTCTCGCTTCTTCAGTGCCATTTTATCTCGTACAAACTTCTACGTTAGCGTCACTTTAAATGATTTGACTTTGAGTATTATTTTAACTATTCATTTTCTCGGCACAAATTACATCCATCTTTGACCGCTTATCCGGTACCGGGTCGCGGGGGCAACAGTCTCCACTACCACCACCCAAATCACACTGCACCGTAGGTGGTGAGTCCACTGGAAGGTACCAACCACCCTAACCAGGATTCGATCTTGCCCAGGAGGTGAACCCTGGCATTGCCTCTGGACCAAAGCGCCACTGGCACAAATGTAAATAAATTTAACACTGGGTCAGAGCCCAGCTGGAAACTGATGGTGTGTGTGAGTGGGTTTTCTCCCGATGCACCCCCTTTTGCCCCCCCAAAAAACCTGCAGGATTAGATTCACTCTAAATTGACAGAAATGAATAGTGTGAATAGTTCTGTCTGTACATGTGACCCAGGATGTTGCCCACGTAGGCCTTATGACTCCCCTACGTCTTTGTCCATCACCTACCATAAAAGGCATTGAGCAGAAGAAAATGAATGAATGAATTAAATTAAATTTCAGGGTATGAAGTCCTAGAATCCTTCTCATCTCAAAACACATCATTGAACTTCATCAAATTTGTGTTACCACCAGAAATTCCCGCCTTCAGTGTAAAACCTCTACAACCTGTTATTGAGGTAGTTCCTCCCCCTCCTGTGTGTGTGTGAGAGAGAGTGTGTGATAAGATATAACTCACCTGCTCCTCGGCTCTGTTCTGCAGCCGCCCACGCTCCTTGATCACAGCTCTTAGCTCTTCCTAAACCTCAGATTGTCTCGGCGGTTGTAGATTCTCTGAAACTGCGTTTTTATTCTTTCTCTTTGACTGTCTCTAAATCCTCTGTGTCAACACAAGCAGCTGGAAACTTCCTCCTACACGGCCTCCGCTTTTCCTTTGGTGAACCCTGGGATTTGTATACGAATAATTACTTGAAATTAAGCGAAAACGAAGCTCAGCGTGTCACAAATCAGAGCTTGGTGCCAAGGTTGATCCACCTCTGCTTTCACATTTGTTAAGAGTCGGGGGAGCAGCTGACGATCACGGCAACATGTCTTGGTCGTCGAGCGTTAGACTAAACAAAGAGACAAATAACCAACAGCACTTAGTGGGACTTTAGCTTTTGTCAGTATTAGGGATGTAACTCACAAGGTTTTGTTCACAATACGATTTATTCTGAAAAAAAATGAGCTCCAGACAAATTATGACTAATTGGTATCTTTAATAACACAACACAGAAAAAAACTGGTTTGGTCTTATTTACCTCACCAATTGTCAATATAGAGACACTGTAAAACGTCGTTTGTGTCTATGGAAGAAGTTCTTCCCACGTTCTGTTCGAACACCTGAACGTCTCTTAGGCTACATAGGGACCTGACATGGTTTTATAACTGGTCACAACCAACGATTTCAGGTGCATACTGCCACCTACTGTACTAGAGTGTGTAGTCTCATGGTATGACCACTGACTTTGAGAAAACACAGCTTATTCTTTACGCCTTGATTGCGCCTCCATTTTCATATATTATAATTGTCACGCATGTTTTTTGTCGATTCACGATGCATCATTAGATCCCTAGTAAGAAACAATATAATGCGACGCACGGTTTATTTTATTTTATTTCCGATGCTCACTGTCACACATTTGTATCACTAGTAAGAAACAATATAATGCGACGCATGGTTTATTTTATTTTATTTCCGATTGTTATTCACTCCGAGCCCAGTTACCAGATCCAGGTCTGGTGATGAGAACAATATGGGAACTAAATTCTGCATTTTTCCTTCCTCAGATTGATTAAGTCAACAATTCAAACAGTGGACGCTCTCATCATTTCACAGCATATAAGAAAGCCTGCCGTCCAATCCTGACTCAGAGTCAATCTTTCTGCCATGTGTGACACACAAACAATCTGTTCTTCAGTATTTAATAGCAGTAATTGTTAGGGGGCAATGGGGGCGGAGCCTGTTGTTGCTGATTCCAATACAATTTGATTGACAGAAAACTGCACCACAGCCTGGAGTTTTCAAGACTCGAAGACAGATTGGCAGATTGAGGGTGAGGAGAAGGAAGACTGTTACTGGCAATAGAAATATTTGAAGTAATAAAAGCTTTTTGGGTGAATATTTCAAAAGCAATGGATCATAAATGCTTTACGAGTCCAAACAAAGAGTTGTTGAATATTATGTTTCCAAGCAAGAGATACGTTTTATTGCTTGGGGTCACTAATCTGATCCTCGTTTTTTACCCCCGACCTCTGCAGCACTGCTACATTACTACCCCCGGTGCTCTTGGCTTGTCTTTTCATTGACAGCAGGCGGTGCAGATCATATCAGAACAACTGTATCACCTCTGTTTCCTTATGGCAGTGTACCCTACATTAGTCAGCCATGTCAACCTCAGGGAGGGGCAAAACCTCAGTGGACCACTTCATGGGGAAACGTTGTACCTGACCTCAGAATGTGGCGGGCAAGCATGCTCCCATTGGCCCTCCGTGTGCAGCATTGAAGGGGTGGGGCCAAAGGTTGCCGCTTAGCTCTCAGGCGGGCAGGAGGAATGAGGCTGTGATTGATGTGGGAATGCAGTGAGGTCAGAACCTGTCCCCTCTATCATGAGCTCAGCTAAGAGTCTCAGTGCAGCTCTGTATAATATACTGCGTATTTACACACCGAGCGTCCGCGGCGTGCATCGACTCCACACGCGGGGCGTCTCTCAGCCTCTGTGGTGACTCCATCCACTGTACTGTATATGATAAAGGATTCCTTCAACTCACACAGCCTCCCCTCAAAGTGTCCGTCCATCTTCTTCACCTCTGGTGACGCTCATCTGCACTGACTGTCAAACCTCACTGCTCTGTCTCTCTCTCCTGTCCCCTCACTTTTCCATCTCACTTACCCTCCTCACTCGCTCTCTGCGTCCTTCTACTGCCGTCGCTCCTCCTCGGCTGCCATGTCCGTGTCAGTGGGTGACACTGAGAAGATTGTTGTATTTGTATCTCACTGCTTACGACAGGAGGCGGCGAATTTACAAATACAGTAACGAGGTGGCTAGGAATCAAACAGCTTCTACGATGGAACGGATGCGCTCTTTTGCGCGTGTTGCCATGCAACAGAGATCCCTCGAAATGAAGAACATTGTCATGAAAACATCACAATTATTCATGCTGTCAGTCAAAGTCAACACCCAAGTCGGAAATGTCAGCAGGAGCAGCTAAAGCAGTGGTTCCCAACCTTTTTTGGGCTTGTGACGCCTGATTTACCACCACAAATGTCTGGCAACCCCTAAGACATCAATCAAGATGCAGATATTTCTATATGCTGATTTACATTCATTTGTATGAAAGTGAAGGCAAACAGTTGTCCAAGATTGTGTGTGTTATTGTTGTGTGGTGATTTTCTTTCAATTGCTAAACATTTCAGGCGACCCCATTGGAATTCTAGGTGACCCCATGCCAGGTCCATACCCCAAGGTTGAAAAACAGCAAGCTGCAGAGTAAATTGTTTTATTATATATTTTCAAATTTTAATTCAGCGTCCAGTGTTGGTTGACTTCCCCTTCATTTTGACGTCATCCACCATTCTTTTTTTTACTGTACCTTTAGTAATTTACTATATTTTTTTTCTTTTCTGTTCCGCTGAAAGCATTTGCTAAGTGCTTATCAGGAATTACAGTGGTGCTGCGAAGGGGTTAATGGCCCTGTAGACCCGGAGCCCAGAAGTATTAATGGAATCAGGAACAAGTTCAGCAGAGGTGATGGGTCTCAGAAGAAGCCATGACACCACTTACGGAGAGGCGCGGCGCTGGAGAAAAGTGCAGGTACAATTAAGACTCAATTTCATTTGCAGACCCTCACTCCAGCCGATTAGACCTGATTGAAAAAAGTCCATTTGTACGCCGCTTCACATACATGAGGCCAAAACGAAGCTACGTGAGTGTATGTCCTCGCTCGCATTAATTTCCTCTACGTAAAGCTTAAATAGATTTGAATTTTTTACATTTATGAGAATTGGTAAACTTCCCGCAAGTACCACAAATTTACAGACCAAATGTGTGGGTGAGTTCACTCACTTGAACTTTCATTTACCAGGTAAAAGGTAGAAAAGCAACTCTCTCCATAAAAGCAGGTGGGTTGGTAAAAGGCTCGTGCACGTTGGTGTGTATTTGTGCACGTCTGTGTAGATTTTCATACTTTCATTTTCCTCCACCTTCACTTTCCCGTGTGCAATAAAAATGTTAATTGAAACAAAGTCGGAGGAGAGACGTGCGTGTGTGTGTGTGTGACTGTGTGAACTCTCTGTGTGCTCAGCCATTTAAGAGCTTTTCCCATTGTTCTCCCACACATGCTCGCATCTATCAGAGAATGATTCATGTTCTTGCTCCCCCCACCCTCCCCCTCTCTCCCTCTCTCACTGTGTGTGTGTGTGTGTGTGAGTTTGTCATAGCTCTGTGTGATTCCAAGTTAGAGAGCTCAGGCTCAGCGAGGAAAGTCATTAATTTTTATCTGCTCTGACGATTCAACTGTAACCTCACAAATAAGAGCCCGTACTAACCACCCACACTCCTGGGCAACTCCACCCTCCCTCCCCCCTCTCTATCTCTCTCTTTCTCATGCTTTTCCTCCCTTGCACAAATGCACACACACACACACACATTCAAATACTGACAAAAAAACTTTCTCCCAAAGAAAGTTAAGGAGATGAAATTCAACATCACCTCACAAGCAATTGTCACATTTCTTAAAACCAGTCAGGCTAATTTTCTGATGCTTCTTAATGGAGAGTGTAATAAACCCGGGCTGAAGTCTCAAATTGCAGACCTCCCTCCGAGGAACAATAAACAGACACAATTGCCAGTTTTATTATTCGCGTTACAACTGC
The DNA here is from genome assembly GCF_000523025.1 of Cynoglossus semilaevis. Lineage (NCBI taxonomy): Eukaryota > Metazoa > Chordata > Actinopteri > Pleuronectiformes > Cynoglossidae > Cynoglossus > Cynoglossus semilaevis. The sequence continues at coordinate 11,488,336 of NC_024315.1, forward strand.
AAAAAATTAACAAAAATGTCATCTTTGTTCTGCTTTGAAAACAGTGGCGAAGAAATGTCCAACAAAAGTTTATGAAAAACCATACATAACATTAGAGATGTCACCATATTAATACTTCATTCAAATTCTCATGTACCAAAACAGCGACGCAATATGCTTTTGCCCGCTGCAATGGCAACACAGTGGCAAAAGTGAGATTCTTGCCTTACAACAAGAAAATCAGTGGTTTGATTCCCAGACGTGTACAAAAGCATTTACTGGTCCAGTGACCTGGTAGTGTGTGACAACTTTTCACAACCGGCCACGCACCAGTCAACCAGCGTTGTGTTTTCCTGCTGTTGTTCACTATCTTTGTCCTCATTGGTAGTTTGTTTAAGTCAACCATGTCAGCAGTTTGGAGGAATTTAAAGACCAGGGACAAAGACAGGAACAGAACTTAGTGTGAGATTTGGTTATTTGTTCTGACGTGATATATCGCTGACTAATGCTGACTGTGCTCAAGTCTGTTCTTAGTTAATTAGTTAGTGTAAAGCAGGAGACCTTGTTTTTAATTTTCAAAGCTCTGCTTACTTTCTGTACATGCAGCAGTGTTAACTGTGCTGGAAGTTTATTAATGTTTGTTTTGAGCATTGTTTTTATTTGTTCATTCTTTTTTATTTTTTGCAATGTATGGTCTGCTGCAGGGATTCCTAAAGTGTGGGGAGTGAATCCATGGGGTGCATGAACTTCCACTAGGGGGTGATTTGAGCATGATGTAACATGCCTTTATACAAAAGCATTGGGGGGTGTCAACACGGTTGGGATAGGAACAACTGGTCTACTGTAGTCTTACAGCAGTCAGTTGTATTTTTTTCATCTATATTTTTTTATTTCTGCAGCCTGAGCCTCAATTTTCATCATCACACAAAAAAGTTCCCAGTTTCGAGAGGACTGTGTTTAAACTTCATTTCTGTGGAAGTTGTTGACGTTACTTATATATTATCTATTCTTTTCAGATGTAGGGTCAAAATGTGTTGAACATGTTTCATGCTGATGGTAGTGACTGCTGGGATAATTTCAAAGAGCAAAGCCGACTCGCAGCCTTCAAATCTGTTTTTGCAAAAATCCCTCCCCTCGTGTCTGTGATATGACGGGAGATGAAAGCCACAGTTTTAATGCTCGCTAAGTGACATTTTTCCATCTCTGAACCCGGTTGGCATCAAAAGTTTGTACGGCCCCGTCCCCCGCTGTTAGCTCGCTGTGCGCTATCTTTTGGCTTTTAACATTTAACTGGACGTGTACCTCACGTCGGTCCCTAATCTGCTGCTTCCCGGACATTAGATTATCCAGTGAACGTGGGAAAAGTTTAGAGTAATTTGTAAATTTGGCAGTGCCTCCTTATCTTCTTTGGTTCATCAATCTGTGACCTTGAGATAAGGATGAGAATGACACTGGACACTGTCGCCAGGCAATTAATCACACCACGGCACGTGTATGTGTGTGTGTGTGTGACATGAAATCTCAAAAGGGATATTGTGTTTGCATCAATAGAGTATGACAAACCAGCACGGTGGATCTTAGGAGCTTGTGATGACATGTTTATTCATGAAACCGTCTGTGAAGTACACACACACACACACACACACACACACACATTCACACATACTGTACATACTTTGGCCTTCCCTGCGTTCATCACTAACCGCATCACACATCCCAGCTCTGCCACCCAATCACCAGGAGTCAGCTCCCACGGGAAAAATAATTATATCTTCAAATCTCTGTCACTGTAACAAATCTACCAACGACAAAATTCCGTAATGCTAACCGGGACACATCCAATTGCCTCCTTAGCTGCTAACAAGACCACTGTAGAGTCCCCATTGTCAGAGGATTTATATAAGGTTCTACGGAACACAGAGGTGTCTGTCACCTGTGCTCTGTCCATTATTTTCTGTTTATTTCACCGGAAAATGCAGATCCATTTTTGAACCTGCAGCATGTGATGAGCACGGCTGTAACTTAATGATGGGTTTTAATGATGGCAGCTATTTGCAGAGATGCTCAGGCACATTTAATGATGCTGCAATGCTTTTTTTTTTTCATCGGTTTTAGATGGAAATGTTGGGTTTACAGATGTGAAATGAATGCATTTTGGGTAATTGCCGGGAGAGAGCCGAGCCTGTATGTGATGATTGAGATGTTGGGATTGTATTGAAAATGATGATGGCTATAAATGATAACCAGGGACGCAGGAAGTCTGATCACGCCCATGCTACATCAGAGTTGGATGCAGCTGCAGACCAGATCCATGTGACGCAGAGTTTAGTTTCTATCACAGAGTAACATAAAGATGCTTCAGGATTAGACGTTCTACAGCATTTGTGGCTATTTACAGCGTATCCTGTGTACTCTAAGGTGGTGATTCTTAACCACAGGGTGGCAACCCAAAATTGGGGCAGCAGTGCCATCAAAATGGCCCGCAGAAACCTTCAGGTAAGCACCTGCAGGCCGCGGGACTGCAACGGTTATCAACTGAAGACACCAGAGAACCTGGGCTACAATGCAGTTTTCGACCACATGGTGGCAGTAATACATCCATCAGAGTTTTCGACCACATGGTGGCAGTAATATGTACATCCATCAGTTTTTTTAACAAACTCAAATTTCTTCGTCTCTACACTAGGAGTAAAAACTAAAAGTATGGAGAATATTAGTGTTGGTACAATCTGGACTTCATCAAATTTAATATCTAGCGGGCCCTGGGTCACAACAACAAATGTATACATGCTATGGTGAAACCAAAACTTTTTCTTACAGTGGGCATAAATAACATAAAAAACATTTTTACCCACCAGGGACTAAAGCAGAGATTACCAACTGGCGGCCCTCGGGCGCAATCTGGTCCATCCACCATCCAATCCAACTGGATTTCAAAATAACCATCAAATAGTAATGTTATACAAAAATGTGATTTTTATTTCATTTTTGTTTGAGTGTCTGGCCCTCAAGGTGTCAGTCCTGAAAAATTCTGGTTTCACTCCGACAAATGTAGTTGGTGACACCTGCATTAGAGCAACCGTAAGAGAATGGATGGTGTAATTATTGACTATCCTGCTTATCATTCTGCCCATGTGCTAAAATACATTAAATTCCCAGGTTATATAATACATTAATTTTGCCCTAAAATAATGGAGGAAACTGATGGTGATATATTTACACAATATTACACATTAAATAAAAAACACAAAAAAGTAATTGTATAAATCAATGTAATATCAAATGAGTTCAGGTTGCAGCCTATTTTTAGACGCAACTCCCACGCACAATCATGGTCTGGAACCAGTGATTGGACATCATGTGTGTCTTCTTTTTCTGTGAACGTAAAACATTTCCACTGACATAATGCAGCCCAAGAAAGACATGTTTGTCCACAGATAGTTATTAAAACTGTGCCGACTGCTGGTTTGGTGGTGACAACCTTCATGATATGACTGGCACCAAACTGAGCCCGTGCGACGTCGCTCTGTGAGACAGTGAATAGCCTCGCTCCTTCCTCTCTTTCACCCACTCTCTCATTATAGCAGCGTTCATTCTCCTCCGCTCATCCACTGAACTCCACCTGCAGCTGATTTAGCCACTGCAATCTTCTCTCTCGTATCATACAATAACATTTCTCCACTCCCCCCCAGGATGCGTGTTTCTTCTTTTAGACATAATTACCTGTGTGTGTTCGTGTCATTTTGACATGTTTGTCATCAGGCTAAAATAGGAGGTATCACTTTCAGAATTCCTACAGTAGAAGGACAGCGCTTAGTCCATTCTAATTAGAAGATTCTTTCAAATTTGTGAGTAACATCAAAGTTCAGTTTTGTTGCCTTTTTTTGTTGCCTACTAACTTCCACGTCCTCCCTGTCTGTGTGGGTTTTTTCCCCTCACACAGTTGGGAACCTTGCAACATTAGGTTAAGTGAGGGCTCTAAATTGACCATAGGTTCACAAAAAAACCAGCAAAAAACAAACAAACAAACAAACAAACAAAAAAAAATAAAACAGGTAAATTTACTTAATAAAGTAAGTATATAAGTATAATTGAGTGAATCTTACTAAACAAGTATAATGTACTTAATTCTAGACTTGAAAATTGGAAGTTTTGCTATATCGCGGTTTTTACGGGAAATATATTTTGTAATTTCTAATATTTTTTTATTTTTATTATTATTCCCAATATATTTTGTAATTTCTAATATTTTTATTATTTTGGTAAAAAAAATTCCTAACCTAATACAATTAAATAAATGAAAATAAACTAAAAAACGTCGCTGGTAGCTTTGTTTATCAAGAGATCGAACACAGCATTGAGCGTGCTCTTTTGTTCCTCACGCTGATTGGCTGATGCATCATAGCATCCCTCAGCATCTCTCCTTGTCTGTCCGCCACTACTTTACATTGCTGTAAAGTCTGTGCTCGGTGAAAGTTGACCCTAATTTAACGCCCTACGATGCCTCCTAAACGCATCTTCTCAGTCTTCTGTTACTCAGCCCAAACAAAGACGCTGACACATATGACAGTTAACGGCTTTTATTTTTCTTTAACAATAATGTGCGCTGTATCCGGTTTTCATATACGGTGCGTCCGTCTACTAGTCTAAGATGAGGCTTAATTACTCCAATTGCGCTCACCTGTGTCCGAGGCTGCAGCTGCGTCACCACTCCCGTGCTCTCCCTTCTGCAGCTGCACGCCAACACGCGATG
>NC_024315.1:11493091-11525480 GCF_000523025.1 Cynoglossus semilaevis
TCGTGTATTTAATTTATTTACGTAATACGCATGTCTTATATTTCCACTATACAACTCTACTGTGTATATAATTGTGTGGGAAAGGGTAATACAGTCCAGGGAGGTTCGTAAAGGTTAAATACATACGTAAATAATATAATAATTATCTCGCCCCTACTTCGTTTATTTTCCCTTTTCGTGGGGGGTTTTGGAACGCAACTACTGAGATAAGAGAGGGACAATTGTACTAGGTAACTGTTGCTTAAATATGTTTATGCTATAGTAATATTTCTTTAAACTAATTAAGTAAAATCTACTTAACTCAACAGAGGAGAATCAATTTTTATGTCAATTGTATGACTTATTAAATAAAAGTTATTATTTAAAGTTATGAATTAACTAAGTAAATTTCATTGGACATTTTTCATTTTCAATTACTTAGCTGTAGGGTATTGTTTTACTGTTATAATTATGCACATTTTGTTAATATTCTACTGATAAATGTTACTTACATCTGTATTCATCATAAACCACAGCCATAGTGCATAATTCAAATTATACAAAAATTCAAGAAAACATATAGAATGTTAAAGAAGGTGAAGTTCCAGGTGTTGTTCAAAGATTAGTTACTTTTATTATTACAACTAATATGTGCAATACACTCAGTGAAACGTATTATTTTGTATAATGTATATATATACCAACTAATCTAGAATACTGTATAACAATAAAAAGTTAACATTTTGAGTGTTTGCATGGTTTGTCTCTACAGGTGGCGCTACGATGGACTGATGTGCTCTCGAGGTTTACTGACACTCCACCACCACTGTGGTATGGTCTACAGAACTTCATAAAGACAACTTCATAAAGATGGGGATCAAACAGCAGCGAACATCAACCTCTTACTGGTGAGTCTTGCTGGGATTTTCTAAAATTATTGATTGGGTTTTTTTTAATTTGTTGCATTCAGAAATAGCACGTTCACGTACAGTGAGGCTTTGTTGTGTGTTTGGTCATGGCTGATATGTTTCTCAATAAGATGTTTACATTGTTGTGGGTTGTTGTCAAATGGACAGTTGTAGTCCAGAAACATTGCTCTCAGAGTAACAGTCATTTAAGTGTATGTTGTTGCTGGATGGTCTTTGAGTTCATAACAGACTGAGTTGTTGGTGTCAGGGTTGGTTGGCCCAATGTAGGGCCAGCTCATGGTATTCTCCAAATTGGTATTTCCATAAAGCACCACCTGCAGGAGGTGGTATTTAATTTTTAGTTGATGCAATTAAAATCTAAAGAAAATGCTTTAATCTTTGCAAATACTTCTCCATGTTGACGTTTCCCGACTTTACAGATGAATGTTAACACTTGTTTTGTCAGTTTGTGTAATTGCACTCCAGTGTGGTGGACCACCAAACGTATAAACACCTCCTTCCGAGGTCTACTAGAAATGTGAAGGCATATTCTTCTGTCTGGTCATTTATCAGAACTGAGCAGAAATATTTTCAAGTTATTAAGAAAAGTTCCCTGACTACTTTAACGCTCCCTCAACTTAATTCAGGTCAAATGAAGGAGCGGCACTTTGATAATCCTGTTTGGAGTCTGAGCAGCTTCTCTTGGTTGTGCTGTGCCATGATAAACACAGTCACTGTTCTCTGCCTTTTTCCGTGCGGTACGAAAAAAAACAAAACGTATTCTGTTCTACCTGTAAATGTGCTTTCTTCAAATACGACATCCCTGTAGTGTGAGGTCAACAGGTCAAATTGGGGACCAATATAAATGCAGATTGTGTCATCGTCTACTCAAAAAAAAAAAAGAAAAAAAAAGACGAGTTTAAGACAAAGTTGTTCAGTGGTGTTGTTCGGCCTTCTGGAGTCGAGAGAGTGAAAGCTCGGAGTCAGTAGGGCACTTAATTAGTTTTTGAGACCACAGAGGTCAAGCATAACTCCTGCGTCATTTGCTACAATTCAGCCTTATCCCGGACTCCTCAATAATCCATGAATGCAACACTTCTACTGCTGTCGGGGTAAACAATCTGGCAGCACCGATGAGGTGTTTGCAGATTATTAATGTTTGCATTTTCCAAGAGTTTAATTTGACCATATCTGTGGTTCATGGAAACCCCCCACCCATGCAACCCCCATTCAAAGTACTGTACACATATTGCTCTGTAATTTGTTTGTATTTTATGTGCTAGTAGTCAGCCACAGCCATGGTCCTCATACAATAGCTTTGTCTTTACCCTTAATGAGACTTTATTGCACCTACCTTGAGCAGTGACAATTCATTGTATGGTTTTCATCACACAATGCAAAGAAATATAATGTCTTGTTCACAAAATGTAAACATACATACATACATACATCATTCATTGGATAATTTCAAGTTGTTGTTTTTTTTTCCCTCATTGTCTTTTGCAGCCTTCTGTTTTTTGTTTTTCTCCTTCCCCGCCTCCTATTTCCCCGTTGTCTTCTCACTGTCTTGCTGTTCCTCCCTCCTTTTTGAAAAAGTTAATCACAGGGCTCATATCCAAGAAAATTACTACCATGTTAAATAAGCTTCGGCCCACATAACTCAATACCCAACAGGGACCGAATGAGCCATCCCAGTGAATAGTGAACGCTCTGTTCTTTTGGCGCAGCATGTATAATCTTTATTAGATTGAGCCGTAACTTGGTATTGGCAGCAATTAGGCCCTGGAAGGAGGCATGAATGCAGAGGTTAATAACTGCAGTCTGTCTGCATGTAGCCTGATGCATGATGGAAGGTTAGCCGTATTAGCGGTGGTGGCTGTGGGCCAAGCTGCAGAGAGAAAGGCTGGGGGTGAGTGGTGTTGGTGAAAACATTATCGCTCTAAAAACACATTTTCAACACCACACGTTCTTTGTCTAACAGATGTATTCAAAGTGAGAGCTGCTGAGTGTGGTATGAACCCTTACCTGGTTATTGTGGAAACAAAAGCAGTGAAAATCAGAAGCAAATGCAACACAAAACATTTTTTTTTCTAAATATAAATATATGGCTGACAAAGGGAGTCAATCTGACAAAATCGCCTTCAAAGACATGACTGAGGACATGTAGCAAATTGCAGTATTTTTTTCCTGTTCTTCTGCTCCCTTTATAGACCCCTTCAGTTCATCATTTAAGTGAATCTTTTATCAGGGGTCACTAACTGTTCCAGATTATTTTCTGGGCTGCACAATCAAATAAATGAAACAAAAATCAAATTTTTATCCAGCATGGTTATTTGATGCTTATTTTGGAATGAAGTATCAGGTCAGATTAGGATGGTCTAATGGATTGTTTCCCAAAGACTGGGTCGTGACCCTTAGTTGGGTTGCAAAATATTTTTTTTTTCTTTTTTCTCGCATCATGTTTCCCAGGAGTTTACTATTGACTTAGGTCGCGAAGGTTTATGACCTTTAAAATATGGGTCCTCAGAAAAGAAGTAAAATGATTTAAAAAAAAAAATTTCTTCAACTGTGCCTCAGTGGGAAAATTGCAATTATTTGCAATTTTATTTATTTAGTTTAATGGGATTAGAGAAAATAATAAGAATTGATGGAATTACAGCTTTTAAACAAAGCTCAATGGAGATTTGAAGCATTAGCTGAATATGTCAGAGAAGGGGGTTGACAGTGATCCTATCCACCAAAGCGGGGCTGGAGGGGGGGCTTTATTTGAATAAGATACACAAATAACATCATTAGCCGATTTGTTAGCCAAAGCAATATGACATAGTTTTAGATACATAGATAGATAGAGAGCACTTTAATAATCCCTATGGAGGTCCCTTTGGGACATTTAGTCTACAGCAGCAGTACAGCACCAAAACAACAGTAAAAACACACACAAAGAGGTAAAATACAAGAAAATACAAACATGAGTAGCAGCACACTGTCAATGAAAATGGGAAATTGGAACAATGGATGTTAGTAGATTTGTAGGTTAGTGGTACATAGATAGCGGTATACAGCAGAGGTCACCAATGTGGTGCCCAGGGTCACCTGGTAGCCCCCATGGGCACCTTAGGTAGTCCATAGTGGGGAAGGTTCTCAAAATAAAACTAGTCAACAAGAGGGTCAAAAATTGTACTGTTACTGTGCTTTTTGAATCAGTTACCCTTGCAAAGATATTCAAATGGGTGCAGCAATGATGGTAAGAAGAGTGTCTACTATTGTATTTCCCAGAACTGATTATTATGACATTGTTCAGGAAGTCTGTATCAAATAAGTAGCTCTTCATATTACTAAGTGTCCTTGAAGTACATATGAATAATGCCTACCCTACCTCACTTCCCAGGCACCAGCTGTAAGGGATGTATCTTATTGGTAATCAGATACTGCATGTACAATTGGAAGGGTTGGCACAAATGTTACATGTACCCCAATGTGAGAACCTATAGTCTCGTACATTCCAAAACTGTGATGCCATTCTGGCATTATCTCAGAACCTCTCCTTCTAACTGCTGCTCACAGTAAACCATTCAAAAACTAAACAACAATGCTCAGCACTTCTCTAAGAATGCCCCTGACTCTGGTTAAATCGCACCCGTCCCTGCTCAGCAGTGTAACTTCACCTTTAACTCGCTGCAGTGTGTCTGTACCAGACAGAATTGTTTTATTTTTTATTTACCCCTGACAAGTTTAAAAGTAGCTTTTAACATATTCCGGTAGAAGCGGCCAAGGCACTGATTTTAACCTCTGCAGTTCTTTTAAAAGAGCCACAAGTGTGGATGTATTCATATAAAAAAATAAGCTTCATCTCTGCTGCTGCATACACAGAAAAGTGATTAACAGTAAGTCAAGTGTTTGTTCAAGGCCATTACTCTTCTCTGTGTTGGGAGATTGACAATAGTGCAGAGAAATATTCTTCAAGAGGTTTTCAAATCATGGCGTAGACTCAGCAGAGTTCTAAAGAAACTTCAAAACTCAATAAAAAGTAACAAATGGCGCGTTGACGCGGTGGAGGCTCTTGAACCCCTGAGAACTGTGAAGAGTCTATATAAATATTATTAATGGAGACATTGACAGCATTCACAATGATTCAGTTCCATTTAATTAAAAGTCAGTGTATCACAACCCTCCCAGACCTTTCAGCTCTTCTGATGCGAAAGTTTAAGCAGCGTCGGTGATCAACGAAAGAAACGTTGTATAGAGGCACGAATCGGCCGCTTTCATTCAGTCTCTGAAATGAAACGCAAAACACGGGCAAACCTGCAGTGAAAATCAGTTCATCAACATCTGAGCCTCTCCCTCAGACAATACCTGACTCCTGCCTCCAGGTCTCAGGTGCTGAGAGATGCCTCCAGACACATCCAGCTGCCACTGCGGAGACTAGTTGAAGTTTGACTGTGAATGGTGGAGATAAAATCAAAAGGTTTCTTTGAGTGTAGCTCAGTAGTCCTGTCCCATTAACGTCCAAACCAAGAACCATCATAACATCTTGAGCTAAAGGATGAATAAATACTTCAATTATGACACAAATAGAAGACAGTCATTGACGTAGGCGTTGAGATATTAGTTTCTTCTGTACCCACTTGGGTAAATCTTCAGTTCTCAGGGAAATGTTCTGTGTAAATTACTGTTGTTGTTTTAGTTCAAGTTAGTTCCTTTTTTTAATTCTATGTTTGTCACTGTCTCTCCTCCCATCACTGACCACATGACAGACGCCACAATAAGAAAAGAAAAAAAAAAACCTCACAGATGTTTGACCTCCTGCTTCTCCAGCTTTCATCCCCCTGTCTTCTTTCCCCCCTTCTTCCTTCTTCCCACCGACTCCCTCAGTCCCCTGTGTGTCTGCTGAGCTGTCACACTGTACTGAAGCGTGTCCTTAAGTCTGTTTTGCCATCCTGTCATCCTGTCATCTCTCCTTCCATCCATCCATCTGTCCATCTGGGCCCCTTCACGTGGGCTTGTGGTCCCCTGTGGGATTTCTGGATGACCAGAGCAATAGATGCTTATCTCTCTCTTTGGGTGTGTGTTTGTGTTTGTGTGTGTGGCTTAGCTTTGAAAGAGAAACTGAGCACAGGTGAGCGTCACGGAGCATTTATGGCTGTATATTTTTAGTTTCTTCTCCCCTCTGGTGACTGTGTCCACTGGTATCACTCAAAGATGATTTAGATGAACGGTCAGAGATGGTCATGAGCTTCAATACTTTGGCCAGGCTTTCCACTGTGAATGTGTGTGTGTGTGTGTGTGTTGTGATGAATGGGCTGGTGCCAGGTGGCGTTCCCTCGGTGGCCTTGGATCAATCTGCTTATCTGTTAGCTGCCAGCACTGCCAGTGATTAACGAGCAGCTCCACACACAGCACATCCTTATTCATTACCCCCCGCGTCACACACATGCGTGTGCACGTGCACTGGAGCATGCAGGCGCGCACACTCGTTCTGCACGGGCCCAAGACATCCTTTTTCATTACTGTGGACGTCCACGTTGGGGACAGTGTGAAGATGGAAGTCAGAGTCAGAGACGGGGAGAGGCAGAGGGGGAGGGAGATGAGGAGATGGATGGAGGCAGGAGCGACGGAGGAACACACATGAATCTCCAGCTGCTCTCTCCCATCCTTCTCTCAGTCTCAGCCTCTGTTTTATGATCAAAGTCTTTTCTTCACTCACTTGCCTCCTTCCATATGTTCCCAGAAAACGTGATCCTCCCCCAGATCTTTGTTGCGGTCTTTTAACTTATTTATTTGTTTCTGTTCCAAGTTAAGAAAAAAAAAAAACAGTAGCGATGACTTAAAAGTAAAAGTAAAACACTTACTCTGTGCTGTACTGTTTGTATATTTACTTGAAGCATGCCCTCCTCTTTCTTAATAATAAATATAAAATATGTATTATCAATAATGTTGTTTAAAATAAGTAACACTTGAATATAACATGTATTTAAAATAATACTTTACTACTCTCAGACTTTGGTTTTTCTCCCCAAAAGTGACTTTATTTAAGCATGTTTTTAAAGACCATATAAGAAATCCTTAACATCAAACAAGCTTTTTTTTTCATTTATACTACCTAATTTAATTAAATTTTATTCAAAATTAACAAGATTAAGTTTGTAGTAGTAACAGAAAATATTCCTAGATGATGACAAAAAGAAGGTTTTTGATTTCTTCAGTATTATTGTCACGCAGTACTCAACTTTTTTTAATAGTAATATGTTTAAACTGCAGTACTCAACTTTTTTTAATAGTAATACGTTTCAAATCTGATCTTGAATTAAAGAGTACAGGAACACTGTTGTTGACTGTTGTGGAATGTCTGCTAAATTTGAATCATTTAAAGTGAAAAGCTTCATTTTCATAAATATTCATAGCATCCTATCATTGACTAAAGACAGTACAGAGTACAGTGCTTTGGAACATATCAAGTAATACTGGTCAATTAAAGTCGTGAATGTTAAATGTGGTCCAATTACAAGTGAAAATGAACACATTTTGAAGGGAGTCAATGGATTTTAGGGATTAAATGGTGTATACAGGATTAAGACGAGCTCGAAGTCTGATAAAGTATCTGTAAACATTTGCAAATGAGATAAAATCCTCCGCTCTACCAGCAAATGTATTCTCATTATAATCTTTCACAAGATTATAACTCATTTACTTTTAAACTAAAGTTGAACAAATCTTCACACTTTTCATGTTTATACTTCACAACCAATCAGTAACATATCTGCGAATTACAGTCGTATCAGGTCAGTTAAACCAGGTGTGTGTTTGTGTAGAGACGCAGTGACAGAGCCATCAGACCAGTCAGACCAATCAGAGCAGACAAGAGTCTCCAAAGGTTGTACTGCTGGAGGCATGATGAAGTCACGGTGAGGTGAACTAACTCTGAGAGACAGATGTGTCTTAATGCATCACAAGACTGGAACCATCCCACAGGTGGAGAAGTGTGTGGTTTTTTTTTTAATAAGTAATTCTGCAGCACTTCATTCCAAATTGACATGTTTACTCAGCCTCTTGTCATTTCAGTGAAAATTGGCATCAAACAGGCTTGAACCTCTACACATTTTGACATTTTCAGATTGGATTTAACATTTTCTTTTAAGAACCAATGACTTAAATGAATCAGTGTAAAAAGCAAGAATTGCTTATTTGTAAGCAGCGTCACTGCCTTTGCTGCTTTTTAAGCACCATTGTCAATTACAGTTTGCCTAATATGGATGTAGGACAGGGGTGTCAAACTCATTTTCACTGGGGGCCACATCATCAATACAGTTCCCCTTGGACGGCTGGTTGTAAATGGAAGACTATAGATCAGGGATCCCCAAACCCCAGTTCACGGACCATTACAAGTCCATAGGTAATTTGGTACCGGGTCACAGTGGGACACAGTGAAAACATGTACATAATTTTTACTAAATTACTTCATTCAAAGAAAATCCAGTCATATCCATTTACTTTCTTAAATTAAAGAGAATCTGGCAGTATTTTAAAATAAGAGGTCATTCAGCTTAACCAAAAATGTTAAAAATAATTACATAAAGATACCTCTGAAGTGTACCTCATCATGAAACATTTTGAATTTAAATGTAGTAGTTTGTAGAGATACTCAATAAGGTCAGAGCTTCATACAGGTTCTTCAAGACGATAGACTTTGTTCGTCATAAATTCATAAATTAAAAATGTAAATAAATATTTCTTCTACAAAGCATTACCACAACAAAAAATATCAAAACAGTTGTTCTGTAGGAAGTCAATTTAATTAAATCAAAGCTTGTTTTCATGTTTTGCCCAAACTCCTATCATCATCAAATTATTATTATTAAATAGATACAATTGATCACAATGTCTTTGCGCCTTCTGAACAGGTGTTATTTCACAGAATAAGTATTGTATGAGCACAACATTATATTTCATGGTGTAAATTGAAACTGTGTCAATCTTAAAAATAGTAATAGTTTTGTATTGTGTAAGTTTTGCATCTGGTCTTCTAACCTCCTAGTACAATGAAAACCTTGCTTTGTCTTCGTCTCTTGAAAATACATTTTCTCTGTATCTTGCAGTTACCCAGAGTCATGTGTTTGTTGATATTTTAAAACATTTTCGGTCATTGGCCCTGTTGTCCATCAGTACCGATGTTGGAATTTTTCTCCAAATGTCCAGTGAGGAGAAACACATGGAATTGTCAACTGCACAGCGTGGCTCAGTTATCCAAACGTATGATCCTTTCCTTTCAGAGAAAGAGAGAGAACACATTTTATTTTAGGTCTGCCATCAAAACAGTGCCACAAATAGACCACCGCACGTCTGAGCGGTTGATAATACCCCTGTCTTAAGCATCAATTTCTGACAGGAAAGTCCAAAACTCTTGGGAATTATGCACTCGTGAGAGTTGAGTTTTTCACTGCAGTACTAATCACATTATCCAGCTGAGTGGCTCTGGTGCGGAGTGTCTCCTGTGACTGATATTCTCATATTGCACCAGCGAGACTCAACGTTCTCAGTAGGATTTCCATACAGTCAGTAAACCCAGATCTGAGGATGATCCTCGTCGGAAACCCGCAGTAGTCCCAGCAAAGTGAATTTTAGTTGGAAGCAGGCACAACTGTACTGTACATGCTGAGGCTTCTCAAAACTCTGCTGGACTTACGTGTATATTAGAAGACTCTGAACCTTCTGAGCAAAATACAAGACACAATTCTTTCTATTTCTTTTACGTAGAAAACTGGAGAGAGCCTTATCACCGGTTCCTAAACTATGTTTTGGTCATGTCTACGGACCAATACCAAGGTCCAATGATGTAAAGTTTATTTTAGTTTTGAGGAAAAAAAAAAATTCAAATTATTGAAAGGTTTGCAAAATATTTTCTTTTTATTGCCTCTAATCAACAAGTTAAAAAGTGTGGAGGCTTAAAAAAAAAAGTTCCGGTTTTGAAAATTGGAAATTCTTGACCCGATTGGAGTGTAATGCCTTTAGGTGGAAATTAAAACAACTGTGTTTCTTGACCCTACTGCAGAAATACATGCTACTTATCTTTATATCCAATTACTACAGAGTCAAAGGATTTAAATGCGCTCAGGCCATTAGCAAGAACTCTGGATGTGTTCAAGGGAATGGAGGGATCTGATTGGCTCTGAATCCCAGTCAGGTTGACTGCCAGAGGACCATGTTGTTGTTTCTAAAACAATTTAGTGTTTTTTTTTTTTTTTTAATTTTATCTCCTGGTGGCTGGATTATGGACTCTCTATATATTTATATGGGACAGTATTCTGTGTAACATTTACTTTGCTACTTCCAATAATTAACATCCAACTATTGTAGACGAAACGAAAAAAAAAAAAAAAAACTTACACTGGACACAGCCAATTATGACTAAACATTATTATGCCTTAAAATGTTCTGGGCTGATGAGCATTAATAAGCTGTATAGTGTTGGCTACATCGACTGCTCCTTGCACAGTGAAATCCTCATATGTAGAGAAACAGTACATGCCTCAAGTGTAAAATCATATATGTGGCCAGCACGGCTAAAAAGACGCCCGGAAGCTGTAAAGGTTCCAGAGGTGAACATGTGGTTAGTTTACTGCAGAAGACTCACATGGAAATCAAACGTGTGCAGATATTTTCGTGCGTGTGTCTTCAGATGTACTGTTTTCGCCTAAAGGAACTCCTTCTCCTGTATGTGATCCATGTTTATTCCTAAGGGTGACTCTTACTATATATCGAGTTACTAATTCTCTTCTCTTTTTTTTCCCACTTTCTCCTCTTCACTGGCTTTTTTTTTTTTATTGCGTTAAGACCTCTCTGCAGAAACCTACCAGTCCCAGAATTACTGCTCTTGAATACTAAGAAAGCCCAGTTCGAGAGTGAAGGGAAGAGACGCCCATGATCACAGGAGGGTGGCGTGCTGGATTAAAGGGCAGTAAAAACCATTATGTAGGCCTCTTAATAATAGAATAAATGTGGGACACACAGGGCGATTGGGCAGGGACAATAAGATGAGCTGGTCAAGAAATATAAGCAGAACAGAACCTATTATTGGGGATCTTTAAAAACCAGGCAATTACTTATTTATATGTCAGTAATCTCTAAAGATTTGCCTTTTATTGCTACAAGCCCTGCCTTCACTCCAACTGTAATTAAGTAACTTGGTTCCATCAGAAGCATGAGGATTCCTCAGTCGGCATTACCTCAACTTGAGTAAAAAGACATTACATTACCCCTAGCTCAACGGTTTTCAAAGTGGGGGCCACCAGGGCCACCTTAAAAATTGCAGGGAAGATGAGAAGGAAGTCGTTGTAGTCGTTGGATTCTCAGGTTTCCGATGGTACATGAATGTACCTTGTGCGATAATTTTGGCTAGACAACGTCATAATCTGTGTAGGCCTGGAGGTTTGCGTGTCTTCTCAAGCCACTGTGCTTCTCTAGTGTGTGTAGATAGCTTCTGCAAAATGGAGAGGTTTTTTACAAAATAGACCAAATGAGCAGATGGAAGTTTATTATACAGTTCATTATTCAGTGGGAATATACAGTACAATGTAAACAAATGTAATAATTATTGAATAGTGAATTAAGGTGAGAAATTACATTCTAAAAGTTAATGCTTTCTTTTTGCTGTTTTAAATGCCTTGGCTAATCAAGAATCACACTTTGGGGATAAATTATTTTCTTCTTTTTCCTTTCAATGCTCCTATCAATTATAGGCAATAAAGGCTGATTAAAGTTCTTTGAAGAGTCTTTAATAAGATCTGCGGAGACCCCGTGAAATCTCATCAAACATCAAATTAATTGAAGTACCGCAGGTCGGGGTTAAAAAAAACTGACTGGTCAGCTGTAGATGTGTAATCAAGAGTCAAGATGCTAATCGTTGTTCTTAAATGTTATTAACATTTTGAACTACGTATTGATAGATTCAAAATATTCATAATCAATAAATGGAGAAAAAAATACTACAGTCTGGTTTAGTGCAAAAATTAGTATCACAGAATAAATGTATACTTTTTATAATATTTTTACAATCACTCTCATGCGCCTATTTACAGCAAATCAATTTTCCAGTGTAGGTAAATTGTGTTACGTCTTTTTATTGTACACTCTGTGATAGACTATGGTAGATTATTATGCAACACTGGCCAGAGGAGTAATTAAAATACAATATACAATAGTGACAATGTGGGAATGTTAGCACAGCCTGTGGAGGCCCTGTAATGATTTGAGGTCTGATTGGTCAGTCAAACCATGTGTTAGCACCAAAGAAGTCTGATCTCTTGATTTAACTTTGAGCAAAGAAGAGATGAGAAAAAAAGGTATTTGATTGGTATCGGTATTGGACATGAAAAAGCTGTCGAGCCATTGCTAGTTTATATCTAGTTATGCTAGTTCAAAAACATATTAGCACTGAAGTCTTGTGCAGACCACTGTGTTATTATTAGCTAAAATAGTGGCGCGCTGGTGGAGGTGACCTCCTTGTCATCTACGTCTTTGATATCGTTTCGAAATACAATTAATCTTCCCTGAGTTGAATATGAAAAGCATGACAATGACGAGGGTTTCTCATTTGATGCTACACATGGTGACCAAGTGCTTTCATCTGCAGTACAAATTGGCACACATGTCCATTACCTGGCACCATCTCAGAGAGACGCCCCGCTCTTGTTCATCAAATCTCTTTCGCAAATTCTCCTTAACAACACATCCATCCATGTTGCTCCCTTCTTACCCCCAACGTCATCAGACCCTGGCTTCACCTTGTCCTCCAACGGTCGAGTCCCCTAACAAGGCACAACGTGGTGCATTATGTGCGCACTCTTTAATCACATCCTCCTGTTTTCTTCATCCCACATCCCGAGTGGCCCTCCCCAGGCACCACCGCCACACACTGGAGAGGTGTATTAATATATAATTCATTATCCAAGTCTTTGCTCAGAAGCCTTTTCTTTATGCATCCCCTTTGAGAGAGAGAGCACGCTGAAGGAAACGGGCTCAGATGGCAGGTCGCCTTCTACTAATTTAGTTGAAATACGATTCCTCTTCACCCCACTTCAAATCCTCCACATGTATTTATGCACCAAGAACAGTAATTCTAATGCTAATACTTACAACAACAACGTTGAGGAAAATGCGAGGCTATCACTTTGCTGCGTGTCATTGAAGCTGTCACTTTCATACATATCTGCAACTGATAGAGACCTTGAAGCAGAGTGAAGCTCCTGGAGATGGAATTCAGGATTGCACACAGAGATCGAGAAAGAATTCTGAGAAAACGGGCAGAATAATAAAGTCCCTATCACATCTGCAGCACTGCGGTTTTGACTGTGTAAATAGGTAATATATGGAGAAAAACAGGAAATAGAGATGAGAAAGATATTAAGAAGAGATGGGCACACACACACACACACACTCCTAATGATCTAAGGCCATGGCCTGGCATCTCTCTGACTTTCAAAGCAGGCAAAAAGCGGAAATGAAAAGATCATAACACATAAAAAAAATAACACACACACACAGATACTTGTGGTAAATGTCACTCAGACCTGGTTATATTGGAGTCTGGTTGAGTGAACAGGAGCCACACATTGACTGCAGTGATTTACAGTACCCTACAGCATGAAATGAAGAGAGAAACACGGACACATAGACTCAGTACATACATAAGAACACCGTCTTTGTTTGGTACATATATAACGACAGACAACAATGGAGATGTGAAGCCGTGTTCGTTATTTAGACTTAGAACATGCACCTCGAACACTCCAAGTGGATTAAGTCCCAGCTTCCTGTGCTGTAGTATTAGTCTTAGTCCTAGCCTAACTGTTGGCATCACCGCAGTGCACGTTAAGATACCACCGTCCTTCCTGTTTTCAGTTACCTTACAACATGAATGTATTTTTGACACACTACAGACAATACTTTAGGTTAGGTTTGTGTCTTTGTTAGACTGACATGAACGTATAACCTCTCCTATTAGGGTCACGGAAATATACCAGTACAAAAGCGCACCACTAAGATCCTGAGGTCTGATTTCGATTTTTTGTTTTGTTTCTGACTTTATTTTGAATTTATACTCTTCGTCTTGAGAGTCTGTATATACTGATGTACTGTATATATGTTTATTTCACAAGTCTTTGTGCACGTACGGAGTACAGTAGTATGTTTTTGTTCATTCTGTCTTCTACTACTTGATCCTTTAAGAGTCTCAGAGGGACCGGAGTAAATCTCAGAATTCACCACACCATAGAGGAGCACACAGTGGACACTGCTCCAGATGTAGAGACTAACAACCATTCACGCTCACTTTCACACCAGCGTCTTGGACTGTGGAAGGCAACTGAAGTATCAGACAGAACATCTGTTACTGCCTGTGCTTCAGACACTGATGACAAGAGCTTTGACCGCTGCTTTCATAAACAACAGTCATCAGGTTCAATGTGAACAGAGAGAGTTAAGCCATTATAGAAGAAACCACAACAGCTTTAATGTTAGAGAAAACTTGGAACGTGAAAGGTTTAACTTTGAGGTTTGCTGTTAGTCAGTTGGAGATGAAAGGAATCTGAGGAAATCGTTGTCCTCCAAAGTTCTAGAGACTCAACTGTGTTTCTCTCTTTTGTGTGTGCGTGTTTGCGGCAGCCTGGATGGCACATTGGGTGGGCCAGCGAAGCTTTAGGGAGGAGTGAACACGGTAATTACTGTCTGGATCAGTAATGATGATGGTTGGCATCTCCCTCTTCCTCTCTTTACTCTCTCTTTTGCCCACTCTCCCTCTCGTTCTCCCCCCTTTTCTTCATTAATGCCGTCAGTAATTACTTGATAAGAGTCAGAGTATATAAACTTTAAAGCACTTTAAAGGGTGTGTGTTTTAATTACTGTAAATTCACTTTAGTCGATGTAGCAGAGCGTCATGTGGCTGGATTTCCTCATAATATCACATTAGAAAATGTAAAAAAAAATGACGTGATTTTGTATTTGACATTCCTATGCATTGTGAAAATGTGATCCAGTGTTATATATTTGATGCTTGAACTTTATTTTATCATAAAAGACCAATACAATTTCGTTATTTTGTAATTTCTTTAAGGTACTGTATAGTTTCTTCTTCGGTCTCGACCTCTGTGACCTGTCCACAGCTATGGCTACTCCCCTCCCCTTTTTTCCAAATATAACAACAGAGGATCCCAACAAGTTTGATAATCTGTTCAAATTTTTAAAAACCTTTGTGTATCAGAGCAATAAGCCCTGCCTTGTTCTTCTGAAATGCGCTGTCTATCTCACTCATTGGATGCCCTGTCACTAAATGAGGATTGTTCACTTTGCTAATGCAAAATGGAGAAGCTAGCCAACCCTGCTGAATGGGTAATCAAGCCTCTCAAACCCTCTGAGAGGCTCTGGGTTTTGGCTTTCGGGCTGGAAAAACTGTGAATAAATGAGGCTGTTCACTGACTTTATTCACCTTTTTGTCTCACTCAACTGAGGCATGCATGGAGTTTGGGAGTGGGCTTGTGTAATTTTCATTAGTGGTTTTTAGAAAATTCCTGCCTGCAGAAAAGTGAATCGTTAAGCTCTATAAAGCTTTAAAATCTCTGACTTGGTGAAAAACCTCGAACAAAAAAAAAAAAAAATCAATATTGTTTAAAGGTAATGTTGCATTATAGATTCAGCGTTCTTTACTCTAGCAGCCTGACATAAAACTTCTCATGTGTAAAATTTTTTTTGCACAACCCCATTGCCTTCTCACATTATGATTTCTCTCCTAGATTACACTTCACATTAACGTATAGTTATATGTAGTTCCATCTGAATTAGTGCCTCCTGTGTGGCAGCTTATGAGTTGCAACCACATACTTAATAGCACCTCTGGTGGCAGCTTGTGTTGATTGCAAGGACTCAAACATTTTTTTTCTGGTTCCATAGTGTAGCTGTTAGTATCCCTGCCTCGCGAGCAGAGAGCAACAAATCCTGGATTTTGTTTCCCAGAGGAACCACATATCCCTGGTGCCTCCTGTGTTGTGGCCTGTGAATTGCAACCACGTACTTCATGGCACCAGTATTAGCATAGGTATGTAACATCTGTGAGAATTTATATCGGGCTTTTTATCCAATAACGAAAACCCATAACGCAATGCGGAAAAAATAAAAATAATAAAAAT
Source organism: Cynoglossus semilaevis (assembly GCF_000523025.1). Lineage (NCBI taxonomy): Eukaryota > Metazoa > Chordata > Actinopteri > Pleuronectiformes > Cynoglossidae > Cynoglossus > Cynoglossus semilaevis. The sequence continues at coordinate 11,509,152 of NC_024315.1, forward strand.
GATGTATGCCCTAAAAATAGCTTTGGGGAAAAACAGCTGTATATGAAGGTGAGGGTCACTAGATGGCAGCATTGAGGCTCATTTCTATTGATCTATTTTAATAATCAGGGTTTGCTGGTACCAGCAACACATACAAATATATAAATTAATTTTACCAAGGATGAGCGGTTGAAAAAACCTGTCCTCTGGGGGAAGGGGTTACGGCAGAAACCAAATGGACTCAGAATGACTGACTTTGACTTTTTTATATAAGGAAAACATTCACAGCTTTATTGAAAGGTAAGAGTAGCTCTACATCATAATATCATCTGAATCACTTGACATTTTGAGACAGGCTTCGTGTGTTGAGGATGATCTCATATCTGAAGAGCCTGATGAGATGGTGTGTAGTACCATTTGATGTTTTCTATTTTAGTTTAACTATTTATTAGTTTGACTTCTTGGTTCATTTTGGTAATTTAAATATTGTATTAAAGATAACTGGCTTGGAGGTTCGTGCATATAATTCATGTGTTTTTTATCCAGTTCTTCCCAATGACAATGGTTTCCACCTTAATTATTGATACAATCTATCAAGTCCTACTGTATATTTTTAAAACAACACAAACACTTCATTAGCATTTTCAAAGATTCATCTGACCCCATCAAACTGTCTGTTTTCTACTTCCTGTTCACCAGAAGAACAAGAGTGACCTTTTAGAAGCAGTAATAGAGTGACTGCCGCGATGACTCTCGATGAAGAGGAGCTCTAAGTGATTCAACACAGACTGACACGCTCTGTTCATTCGTCACCTACGTACACACACTTCGCCCAGCCCTAAATCTTTGCTGCTGCTGCACAGAATTTAGCACCACCAGATGTTGCCTAACTGGATGTTAATGTGCGCCATGAGGAGCAGGGCTGTCGAGCTAATCGCTAAACGGATACACAACAACGTACTAGTTTAATCGTCACGCTTTTTAATCATATTCTCTTTCAAGCTGATTGGCTTACAGTTATAGCTGTACGTAAATTATTTGATATCAAGGGTCAAGCAGAGTGGATAGGGTCACAAGGTGGCCCTCTAAAGGAACAAGTGATGTAGGATCCACAGGTACTGGCTACAGTAACTCTTACTTAATAAAAAAGTAATTTGTATATTTTTTCTTGTGACCTTATTGAGAAATACCTATTAGATCTATTGTGTTTGGCCATACATTGAGCAAGTGGCAAGGGCTTTTGCCTTACAGCAAGTAGATCACCAGTTCAATCCCAGGTGGCAACTCGTGATCCTCCTGCAAATAGCTTTTATCTCCTACTTGTGTGTCTTAAATTATTAGTGGTTCTGTAGTTTAGCACAGGCATGGCCAACCTCCGGCTCGGGAGCCTCAAACTCCCATACTGCCGAGTTTCTTTTTTTTTTGGATATAGGGCAGTTCGTGTGTGCCCGTGTATATCATGTGGCTCTTTGCAGTAACACAGTAGAAACTTTTTTGAATTTTAGCCTCTGACAGGTTGGCCACCCCGGTCTAGTGGTTAATATATTTGCCTTACATGTAGAAGGTCTTAGGTTTGAGCCCCAGAACCACATACTTACATACTGAGTAATTCTTAGTACTAAAATTGTATGTTGAAAAGTCTTTTGTTTTAACTCCAGGTCATCACAGGCCTAATGCTGTATTACACACAGCCTTCTTTTATATGTTGATGACAGTTTGTTTTAACCCATTGTATTTTTTTTTGGTATGTATGTGTTTATACAGTAAAATAACTACAAAAGATTCTCTAAATAGACTAGAAAACACCTAACTCTGCCCCCACCGACCCATAGAAATGCAGCTGTTAGTGAAAAATAAAAAGATATTCACGAGTCAGCTTGGCTGCTGGAAATCCCGTTAAAAATGAATTAATTTCGATTGAAGTAATGGAAAAAAATCCTCCACTTTATTGCTCAGAAGAAAACGATTAAAGGAACAGAAAACTGTCAACACATTGCCCATTGATAAATGCTTACACTCAGTAGGCATCTAATTTTCTTCAATGCATCTGTCATTAAAACGTCTTTGATCGTTAGTGTGCTGAGTTTAAGGAAGCACTGGGTGGGTTTTCAAAAAACCAGTGACTAAATGATTAATTATGGAAATGAGATAATAATTGAAGCAGACACTGTACTTCATTCACATCAAACAGATGTATTATCTGCATACTTTGAAGCACTTTATCTACCTAGTGTTTTTTGGTGGATTTCTTTGCCGTTTGTGCTGCTCCCTCGTCTGTTGCCTGAAGCTCTGCATTATCTACCTGTCAATCAAACAGATTAATAATAAAGAAAAGCACACACAAAAAGAAGAGCAATTTAATTATTTGCATAATTTCACTTGCAGGCAAATTTGGAATAGATCAGACTCTGTCTTAGGAAAACTAACTGTTAAAAAAATTAAAGTTTCCTAGCAAATATAGAGTTAAAAAAGGGAAGCAAAAAAAACAAAAAAAAAAACAAGCCACTGACTATCAATATCTAGAAGTAGGCCAAGATGGAAGAGGAGTGCTGCAGGCAATGTGGGAAAATAAACAAGCTTCATACAATGCACCAGTGGAACTGTGTGGGAAGAAAACAAATCAAAGAGGTGGGTGAAAGTAAAACTTCAAATGATTAAGGGAAACAATATAACTTCTTCTCATCCTTGTTTACTCTTGCTGCTTCCACCGCGGTGCGTGTGATGGGGTTCACTTCAAATTTATATTGTGTTGCTGGCTACTACAAAAGTGCAGTATTTTTGAGTAATAAACAATCGCCGGGTTTCAGCTTTTGTGTTATTTTTCTCAGCAGGATGTGACACGGGGGATGGAATAATTGAACAACACAACTTTGCCGTACTTAATAACACGGAAATTGCCGTTGTTTCCGTGCCGTGTGCGTTGCATGCAATACAGTAAACGGTGCCTTCACGAAAGAGAATTCAACCCTGACAGAAATTCCTGAAACACAGATTTGATTTTGCTTCTGAAACTGACATTGCAGAACTTGGACTAATTTATTATTATTATATCATTTATTTATATTAATAATGGTAGAAATGCTAATTTTGTAGGTTACAGCAGGGGTCACCAACTATATTTATATTTTGACCCTTTAATAGTGAGAACCACACAATATTTTCTCCTTGATCCTAATTTGGGAAGTTTGATAGGCCGGATTGGCTTGGCTACCAGTTGATAGCCACTGCTCTACAGCATATGAAAGCTAGACAAAAGTGCCTTATGAAATTTAGGAATTGTTCCTCAAGCTCTGAAATACCGGCAAAATCAAACAACAGTTCTCAGTGTGTTTATCCCAAGCGCGGACTGATGCCACATGCTCAGGCACTTAGTGATCACTTGCTGCTTGCGTGGTATTGTCTTTTGTTCAGCAACTGAGTTACGGTAGGACAACCGAGGTTCCAGTGTAATGATAAATCCTCATTTCTGTTGTACATCCCTAAGAGAACTGTCTTTACTTATTAAAGTTAAGCAGTAAACTAGAGACTTCGACATACCCAGGCATCATGGGGCTAAGTGCTTCCTTAAGGCAGTGGTCCTCAATTATTTTCTGTCATGCCCCCCCTTGGGGACAGAAATGTTTTCATGCCCCCTCCGACCCACACCTCAGTGAATTGAAATACTGTTGAGAACCTAATAACATGTATATTTTTATCTGTACAAACCACTGTATGAGTTGCTGCCACCTAGTGACTGGAGGCTTATCATTTAAACCAGTGGTTCTCAAACTTTTATACTCTGAAAACATTGATCTCTCTGAGTACCACCATGATGACCAACATTAGAATTCCCCTGCTCGTTTCACGTTCAACTTGCAAGTGATCCCATGATTCCGTGCTGCCTGTGCTTATGTTAGCAACAGACTTGCATTGCAGCAAAATAAAATAAGTAAATAAATAAAAAGACCAGACATCCTATTTTATAACCTAGTAGCTTTTTCGAAATGTTGTATTAATTGTGCATGGTATGTTTCAGATGTATTCAATTGAAAATGTAAATGTGAAAATATGAATTTAGTGGTACTGCCTTAAGGTGTGCTAAGCTAGTTTTTCTGCATGCAGTAATTGCTTCTACTGCACTGTGGTTCGCATGTTAGATTTAATGTGCCTGCTTTATTTTTGTGGATAATTATATCGGAAATTGAAACCTAGAACGATAAATTAATCACGGTTTACGAAACAGACTAAATGCTTTGTGTTTTTATCATCTTAAAATTGCTGTTGTTAAGTCGAAAAGGCTTTGTGATCAGGTCTAATTGTTAGCCATTTCCTGTCCGAACACTACAGCAAATATGCGAGTCCCTGTCGGTCCCTGTCATCTGACAGTGTGGCCTCCGTTGGGTGACAAAACAAAAACAAATGGTAAACGCTGTTTCAGATAATGAGAACGACACCAAACAGACTATTAAACAAAACACTTTATTTGTGTCAATGAGGACGTTACCCTTTTACCTAATGATCTTTTGTAGCTCTCTCTCTCTCTCTGTGTGTGTTGTCATACCTGAGAGGGCTGAGCCTGTAATGAAAGAATGAGAAGCCTTTGTTTGAGTTAATGGGGGCAAAATACTTCAACAGATTTAACAGTCATTCACTTTAATTAATAATTACTGCACAGTTTGCCTGTCAGGCAGCAAATCTGTGTCTGTGTATATGTGTGTGTGTGAGATCCAGTGCAGATGTCCACAGCTTTGATTATTCCATCCACAGCAGGCTGTGACGCTGATGTGCTGCTGTTTCATGCTGTGAGGATTACAGTGAAATGTGTTTTCAGCTCCATCAGTTCCTTTTCTTCCTCCAGAAGTTGTGTTGAGATATGACTTCTCTCAGATCATGATGCTCCGTTACACATCCCTGGTGGTGACAGGGCGATCCTGCACACACACACACACACACGCATGCACAACACGCCTTGGCAAAGCTGTAGGGACTTATTCAGACAAAAGCATTCCAGTTACAAATAAAGAAATACTACAAAAGACATTAATACACCACCGTCTTTGAAAGGAAGTTTTTCCCCCGCAGCATTTTCCTGCTGTTAATAGGACTATTGTTGAAACACCCCCACCTAGAGTTCAGTAGGGATTTGGTAATTCCCAATTATTCTCATTAAACAACAGAAATTAAATTACGATTCAGTTCAATTAGCGATGGTTTCTGCCGCCACGAATTGTGCATCACTGAGCATCATTTGTATACAATTATTATTGGGGAGATTTATGAATGAATGTGGGGGCATCATTTGTATACAATTATTATTGGGGTTGACATTTATGAATGAATGTGGGGAAAAAAGTAAGGAAAAATAATTTAATATTTTAGTAATGACTAGTATTTTATTATTATTTTTTTTTTATTGTCAACCCAACTGCAAATTTTTCATTCTTGCGGAAATGGACATTCCAAAAGGCTATGGCTGTTGCTTATCCAGTGGTTCAAAATCAAGAGCCTTGAACCTCTGGCTCCGGGGCCACCTTTGCCCTGTGAATTGTTGCTAGGCGGCCAGCAACTATATGTCAGTATGATGCCACCAGCTGTTAGTTTTTGGCTTTCCTGTGGGATGATAGTGGCATCAGTGACCCCAGGCAAAAGGATGCACCTGTGTAAAGAAAACCCCGGTCGATCACTCAAACAGAAAAACTTCTAAGTTATCTGTCAGGTTTATTGTATATGCAAATGTCTGGGTAATAAAAGCTAATGTTCTTCTGATATTCATCATTTGAAGTCGTCATTTAAATGTTTTTGGTGTACAGTTGGGGGAAGTGGCCTCGCTGTTCCAATACTGTTGAGCTGTTGTGTATCTGCATTTCTGCACACAACACATTTTGGATCCACTGATGACTAATTTGGGTTAAAATCACTTATCAGCTTGTCATTGCGGGACCAGAATTGTGGCTGAAAGTGCTCTGCAATACTGCAATACTAGCACTGTATTTTCTAAACCATTAATAAGAGTTGGCAGCGTTTGCTCATTACAGTAGGTGAGAGAACATTAAACTTTGTGCAAACACAATTTGCTGCTGTTTCTGTGCAGTGTTAATAAACCACAGCGTGAGATTGATCTCGCTTCAAATGTCATTTGTTATCTCAGGCATGGAGCCCTGAGCGACGTGAGGATGTGAATTAAAACAAAGAAAACTCAGAATGAGATTTTTGTTGCCACACTCGCTAAACCCCGCGACCCATCTTTTCATTCTTCAAAACCTGGCTGTTGTAACGTTTGTTCTCGCTTGCACTACCGACCTACACACAGGCACACTTCCAGCTGTGGATATGAACCGCAGGTATATTCATATTCTCTTGTACGGAGACAAAGAAGGAAAAGTTGATGATTAGGAGAAAGAACAATAATATATACTTTATATCACACTATCCAGTGTTGACATTTGAATGTTTCACAGAGGAGAACTTTGCTCCTGAAAAGTCAGTTTAAAAAGTTGTAGCTGCTTCATGAGATCTCAATATCGGAACCATTGAGAAACACATTGATGTTAGCACATGGACAGAAAAATCACACTTTTTTTTATATTTATTGGTAAAATTAAATTAGGGATTAGGTGGGACCGGGACCCTTTATAATAGTTATTGTATACATTTATATTTTGTATAAACTGGGCCTAGGGCCACTATACAGGCTGGTTTATACTCATGTTTTTTAAACATTAGCTAAATGTGTTTAGATACTAATTTATTTATATATATATATATATATATATATATATATATATATATATATATATATACACATATATATACATTCAATTTACAAATGTGTGTCACAATTGCGATTCCATCTTTCATGAGGAATGAAAACATCTTTGACTTACTCTTGTGTTTCCCGTACAATGGTTTTTTTTTTTGTTTTGTTTTTTGACCGCCTCAGATTGATTTTGTTTTTTCTTCTTAAATGGGCAAAACCTACTTCATTGTACGGACCATTGATTTGCGCCGCTCCTCCCGACTACTTTTTCGTCTACTTTTGTTTTCACTCTCATACAGTCAGAGTTTCACAAAATGGTCAAATCTGACCAAATCTGAGTCTGGAGTCGTATCGTCACCAGGTAAACACGCCATAGAAACAACGGAACTCCCAAACTCTTACCCTAATCTTTATCCTCACTCTTACTTTAATCTAACTCATACTCTAATCCTAACTCTAATCTTAATCTTGAACCAAGGACCTATCAAATGTTCTCGAAAAGACACAGTGTCCAAATAGTAGTTGAATGAAAAATGTCCTTGTGAGTATACCTACTTAACCCAAACTTGAACCTCTAAACACTCATTAGGAGGAGACTTGCAAAATGTCCTTGAAAAGACAGGGTGTCTAAGTGTTACTTGTTTTCTGATAAAGGTCGCTGGTAGTAAAACTATTCCAAAGGCACAGACACACACACACACACACACATCCACCTACAGTTGATGAGACGAGGCCTTGGTTCTGGGCTACACTGTGAGGCCTTGTAGAGACAGGGGAGTTCCATTAGCTAAAGCAGTGGAGCGTAGCCACTGCTGGCTCATCACTATCTGCCACCCCATCGAGTCACAAGTCCAGAGAGAGAGAGAAGAAGCAGAATGGGTTTCATGTGAAAATGAAAGTAGAGATGAGTTTTTTGAGGTGGAGGAGAGACGATGGGAGGAGGCGAGTCGGTGGGGGAGGAAATAAATCAGTAAATATCATTTCACACATCACAGTCCAATTGGTCAGCAGGTGATTAGTCAGCACACAGGCCACCACAGAGCTGAGAGACCGATATATATTTACCATTAAGGGGGTGGTTTAATGTTTCCCCCTGATTTACGGGGTTTTAAGCAGCACATCATTCCCTGGTTACTCGCCATATTGTTAACAATATATCAGTGCTGCACTGCTGAAACCACAGTCCAAATACACACACAGGACGATTAGTCATGACGCTGTGGGGCCTGTTCTCTGGAGTCTCATCATGCTGGAGTTGATTAAGTTAGAGGATTGTTTGTCCATCTGCTACCAAAGCATTCTCACACTCTCTCCTCTTCTTTTCTCCTCTTTTTCCTTCTTCCTTTTCTCTTCTTACTCTTTATGTTTTATCTCCTGTTCTCCCGAATTCATTCCTCCTACTTTTCCTTTCCCTCTCTTCTCTTCCATCCCCCACTCCTCTGCTCTCTCTAACCTTCCCTTCTTTTCTCCCCTCTCTTCACATCTTTTTTTTTTCATCCTCCCTTTTTCCTCCTGTGCGGCACCTCTACCTAGAGCAAACCTCTTTGCCCCGCTTCCTCATTTTTCTTCCATTCCGTCTCTGCTTTTAATTCCTCGCCCGTAGAACCGCCAGCACACTGCTGATGAACAATTAAACATGGCCATTCCCTCGGGAACCAAGGTTACTCATTGAGTGAGTGTGTGTTTGTACATGTGCATGACTGTGTGTCAGATGAAGCAAGAGAGAAACACTTGGCAGAGATGCAGAAATGTTAGACAGAGGCTAACACAGCTGAGTGACGCTGTTGAGCTAATGTGCTAACGTGGGCGTCAGAGCATCAGCTCTCAGACTGATGTTTTGTCAACATCACTTATTGACAGGTAAAAAGACACGGAATCAAAAACCTCCGGTGTCAGGCCGAAGCATTGCTAGTGTCAAGGTGATACTTGAAAAGTACTGGGTAATTTTTTTCTTTTTTTTTTTCCTTTACTGTGATTCACATTCGGTGACTCATGCACACACTCTTAATAATCATTTTCTTTTGCTATTGAAACACATGGAATGGAGGTGGGAGGGAGGGCAGTGTAGGAGAGAATAAATGCCACAGACTCAGATGTGCTGACGGCGAGTCGTCCAGATTGAAAGATATTAAAACTTGCAGTTTGGCAGAAACTGTCGTTAAATTTTGTATAATCATCAGCTTTCCTGCACATCTGCAGACTGACATTTTGGGCTTACTGCGAAATGTCTTGACAACCCTTGACTTAATTGTCACAAATTGCAGAGATATTCACGGTGCCTGGTAATGTCTGTGGTTACATTCTGAATCCTTCCCCTAGCAACAGCAAGTCTAAATTTTTACTCCTCCTTAGGCTGGTAATATCTGAATGAATAAATACAGCAGCAGTAAATGCTTCCCACCTCTTCATTTCTATTCACTATCATTTAAGTGCAAAAAGCCCAAAGCGTGAAAGCTGGTTAAGATTACACTAAAATCCAAATTGTTGTTTTAACCGAACCTGATTTTTACAGTTCTTACAAACCAAGTGCACTGAGTGAATCAGCAGTTATATGTCGATCGAGACTCTTTTAATTAAGGGAAAAGTCACTTCTGCGAGTCTAAAAATCAAGTCTGTGAAACGACAAGGTTTACATCAAATTATTTTATCCAATTAATCACAGAGCGGCACAGATCAATGTTTCCAAATATGACAAAAAATGTATTATTATTTAGTGAAGATTCCTGGACCAAAAAGAAATATATGTATTTGTATGTATTTCATATCTGTTTTTATTTATGACTAATCTGAATGATGATGAGGAATTATTAACATAAGTGCAACTCAAGACATTGCCTCATACTAGTGGTGGGAATCCTGGCTCTACGAATGTTAGCACCTATGGCTAAGCTCACTAAAGATCTGGCTCTCTCGGCTACCCAATGGCTCCCCAGATTTTTTGTTGCTTAACTCAATTGGTGTAAGTAATAATGTACAAAACATACATTATATCAAATATTTCCTATTTTTTTGGCTTCAATTCAACCTTGAGTGGATTGCATCGGAGGTCATGTTAAGGTCAACTAAAAAACAAATACAAATCTTAATTTGATAAAAATAAAATCAGTCTCTTATTGTGTATATTTATATATATATACTGTAAATAATTTATTAATTTACAATACCTGAAAGAATCACACAACAAAATATAATTAAGATGTGTAACGAAAAACGACAAAAAAAAAAAATCGACTCTTGCGGTCAGCTCGATCATGAACGACACATCACTTTCTCATACAAGTCCAAGTCATTAATTTGATTATTTTTTTCCCGTGACGGTGGCTTGTAGTGTGATTCCATTGTCGGTGTCAAACATTCGGTGAAGCTGTCGTCTCTAACAATATTACTGGACTTCACTCACTGATGAATGGCTGAAAGTTGAACCCCCCCAAAATTTGGTTGTTTTAGATGGTATTTTAATCTTGAGTTTTTGGGTAAAATGAAACATTTTTTCCCACATTGTGTGCTAATAACATGAGTATGAACTGAAGGACTTATGTCCCTTCCTTTCATTTGTTCCTTCAGTTAAGGAGAGATTGGACTATATTGGAACATATATTTGCTAAACCTTAACTATAATTTTGACAAAGATGTAAAACAATCAGTATTGTTTTTACCTTAATACCAACATACCTCCTACACTACACTATTTGTTAAACCTTATTGTACAGTGTAAGTAGAAATTAAATGTATATGGCAGTAAAATTGTTACTGTTGTTTCTTTGGGAGTTGTCTTATACATCTGAGTTCTCCTTGTTCTCTGATCTTTGGTAACAATTGTGTGTATTCCAAGAGTAGCATGCACAGAAGTGGTGGTGGGGGGCGGGGTAACACAACAAATACATTTTACTTACAGTTGATGTGAAGAGCAGTCGTGGTCCACTGAGGTCCCGCGTAGGTGGATGTTTCTTCTTCCACTTTCAGGACATGGTGTTCCAGTGTGTCAGGGGAAAGTGCAAATGGAACACATTTCACTTATCTTTCCGGGGGCTTCGACCCAGAAGTAGAAGGTCGCAGCATAACATAGGAGGCTTGTCAAGTGCATGATGGTACAGATCAGAATAAGCATGTTGAATAAAGCCCCCTCCCTCTACCCTATTCTTTACAAAGGCTAGAAAGGGTCATTTAGATCTTGTTTGTATGACAATTAAAAATGTAGAGTAAAGCAGGAGTGTCAAACTCAATTTGAGTTCAGGGGAACAAAATTTAAGTGGCTAGCCAAACAGATTTTTCTACTGAACAGGATTTGAATTGACTGCAATGACTTTTTCTTTAATAAAATAAATAAATAAATAAAAAATAGAGCAAAATTGGCATTAGACAATTAGAATTGTAAATAGACCGCCATGCGTATGGTTGGTTGACCATTGCATTTATCCAACTTAATATCCAAGTGTAGTTTCTCTAGTATAGACTTTGGTTATAAGACACCCATATTCTAAGCTGAGCTTTGGTGGTCCTCTTAAATTGATGTGATGGGCCGGATTTGGCCCACGGGCCTTATGTTTGACCCATTTTCTTACTAGTAGTGTAATGTCATTTACTGTGTCATCTAGAAATCACATTTCAGATAACAGCTTGTTATTGCTATTTATTGCTATGAAGAAAATACAACTTATTAGTCGTTTTTTTTTTTCCTTGTCTCATAAAACACGGCTTTTAGGATAACTAGGAACTTTTGCCCCACTTTATTTCACAATTAGTTTTTTGTGGCTAACTCAATAAAATACTGACTTTCTGCCATCATTTCGTTGTGAGGAATTGTGTTTCAGGCGAAGCACAACACAAGCAGATTTTATTAAAGATAGATGGTGAATTTAGTGACATGTACGCCAACAAATCATTACAATGTGCAAATTAAATGTCCCTCGTGCTAATTACAGAACATCCAAGGTGCCTTTATTTCAGATAACGTCGTATACATGCAGTGAACAGACACCAGGTAGTGCAAATTAATGTAACAAATACGATGGAAAGGGTTTCAAAAACAAATTACTGGCTTTAATGGGCTGCCTGAGAATGATGTACAGACATGCCCGGCTTGCTGAAGGTGCACTCTGTAGTAATGACTCGGGTTATATTTGGAAGCTCTGACTGGATTGTCATGCACAGCCTGACGAATCGCCGTAGGATTTAAAAGCATTTAATAGTCAGTAACATTTTTGAGTCATTTTGTTGCATCCGCTCACAACTGTCTTCCTCGACTTTATGTCCAATATGGGGTTCGTTAGCGGAAAGTGCTTCTTCATTCTATAGTCGAATTTGTCAGGTCACCGCAGAGGACACGTTTGCACCCGCTGTAACTTAGACACTCAAAATAAATGGCAGACAGTAAATGTAGTGCACTATGTAATAAATAGGGTGAGCCGTTGGAAGCAGCGGTGTTTAATTATCTTGGCTCTTTGCTCCAGCACACTGTGCTAAAAATGAAACACTGACTGACTTTAAAGTGTTGGCTTACATCTTTATTGAGGCTCTTTCATCCGTATTGGTACATGATGACAGAATCTATAGCTCTTTGTAAAACACGGACAATTGTCCTGAGAAGGCCACCGTGTAATTTCATAGGGCCAAATAAGTCATTTGTCCTCAGACGCACTCAGCGTGTTTTACTTACTTCTCCTACTGATCAAACAAAAGAGTTGTTTGAAATACCCTGAAATAACAAAATAATTCATGAAGGACCGAGCATCAGTTTATTTTCATCATGTAATTTCATCAGACTGCTCCACTTGGCACGTCCGCTATGTTCACTTTGTGGGGAAAGGTGGCTCAAAACTCTCGCAGATTATTACTCAGATTATTTTTGCCCATTTTTGATTTTATTAGCTGATAACGTTATCGTCTACGTAAGTGAGGCAATGCGGTGTCGAAGCTGGAGAGACCATCAAATATGACGTAACAGATGAATGAATCAGGTGTTCAGACACTGCTGAAGCATTTAGAGCAGGTGTCAAACTTGAGGCCTGTGGACCGAATGTGGCCCACCACATAATTTAATATGGTCCACCATAGCTAATCACGCAAATGGTATATATATTGGTCTATATCTATTGTTTCTGGATGGGTAGGTGACGACAAGACTGCCGTGATTTCCAGGCTTCCATCCCCATTATTCTGCACTAAAGCTGGGGCTCCCTGGTTTGATAGCATGTGTATTGACAGATACACACATGTTGACATGTGCAGCATCCATATTTACTCATGTATATATGTTTAATTTAAAGTAAGTTAGCATTTAAGATCTTTGCTACTGAAGTTTTTCTTCAACAGAAGTGAAGTGGGTTTATTTCTGAACCAGGTAGAAATAAAAAGAATCAAAATAGCATCATGGCCATTTCCTCGTAGTCCTATAGGGGGCAATTTCACAGGTTTACACTGTGTGTGCAAACTAATTTCCTTCCGAACACCAAAATAAGAAAAATTCATCCTTCAGGCCATGTGACTATTTCTGTCCATTGAAGGCGAGTGGTGTTGACTGCAGCGTGCTCCTGGGGTAATTCTGTTTTATTCCTTCATGTCATCCGGTGCATTTGATGATGTTGTTTTATATATAAACACACAATTTATCTATGGTTACTGCTGGTTAATAAGAAGTAGATGCTAAGTCAGAGTGTTTTCCATGAGTCACCTCATAGGTAAAGTTTACCGTTCTACTTCCACACCATCCATGTAAGGTTTCTATTACACCATATGTGTCAACCGACCACAGCCAGTGCCAGCGCAAACATCAAAAATTCAAGACAAGTCAGGGCCCAAAACGCAGCCTCAGTGTGGTACTACAAGTACAACATCAGATCTTCCCTCACCAGAGACTGAGTCCAGCTTCTTTCTTAAGTTTAGTCATCTTCTGTCAGGGGTGCTGCTGCTACTCCCCCGGCAGCTGCACTTCCTTCAGCCTCCTACCACTCATCCAGAACACCACATCATGCCTCATTTTCAACCTCCCCAGACCCTACAGTGTTATTGCCCTCTTACAGTGCCTCCACTAGCTATTGGTGCAGAATATAAAAACATCTTCCCGCAGGAAAGCATTTCTGAAAAGTGTCCGTACATGCACACGTAAGGCCACCGTGCAGTGCGACAACATCTGCTTCATATTTGAAAACCTGCTTTTGCTTTGTTATATTCTGAATTGGACAATGTTTTGTCCATACCATTTTTTTCCCACTAAGAACTATTGTAATCCTCTTTGCTTGGCAGGATTTTCTTCCCATTTTACAGTTGCGGTCCAATTAGATTGCTGAGAATGACAGTGTCAATCACAGTAATGAAACGTGAACGTCGGTCTTTCTGCTGTTTGCCAATGTTCATTATCATTTCCTCTTGTTCCTGAATCCATGAGTATGTTGTGGTAGAGCTTAGTAAATTAAATATTTGTAAATATATTTATATATATTAATATATATATATATATATATTATATGTATTTATATATAGGTTGGTATGTATGTAGATATGTAGTAATGTATATATTTGATTTACATGCACATCCACACGCTCTCTTTCGCAGCCATCATGCTGGTAATTGTGTGCTTTCTGCCCTGAATGGTGGCATACGCGTGGGTCCACGGCTGCATGTGCAACCCTACGTCTCTCTCATTAACCCCGTGAACTAGAAGCATGGGGAGCCTGCATACAGACAGGTTAGGTATGTGAAATGCTGCGTCTGTGCTTTGTGTGGACCCACTCTGAGAGCTGAGGTGCCGTAAGGTGACCATAAAACTAAGAAAAAGCTACGGCTTGATTGTTCACTGCCAGCACAGTGACCTTGAGCTGAAGCTGGCAGGGATTCATTTGTTTCACAGTGCCATCTATCCAATTTACAATATTCTCCTGCAGGACGTGAGGATCCTTGTGTTCTTCAGCTTTAACTGTGAACACATTTGTGCTCTTTTGGAGTTCTCCTCTCTTTTGCAATTTGCGTTATGACTAAAATTGGCACGCACGCCGGGATATGTGGTGTAACTTTCCTATTAATCTTTAATATTTCCAAAGTAGTTCTTTGGCACTTGTGTCTAAACTTTTACCTGAGCTTTAACTCTCTGTCTGTGACAGTTAATGCTAATAGTTTAGCTGTATACTTTTACACCTGCTTAGAGAGGCATTTCTTGAAATTTGAATGGTTTCAACCAAATGAATGTTACATTTGCATGTCCATAATCACTGGATAAATTCAATTTTTAGAACTGTAACTTTAGAACTCTTTCCTCAAGCATGTGGTCACCAAACGGGGCTCTTACTCAATGGTATCGACCTCGTTTTGCTTAATGTTAGCACACATTGTCAATTTAAAACCCCATAGTGCAGGAGTCTCAAACTCATGGGGCAGGGGCCACTTCTGGACCATAAACCCTGAGTGCCAGTCTTGCAACTAGATGTCAGTAAAACAAAAAAAGAATTTTGACCTTGGGGCATTTTTTTATTTATTATTTTTTTATTATTGTTTTATATATAAAATATATTAAAAACGACTTCTACGTCAAAAATCTAGCAACCTACAACCAGAGTTGTTCAAGTTCACTCGGTGTCACAGAAAACAGACTCCCTCCTTCTACTGTTTCACTAACTGACCTGTTGGTGTATCTCGTCTACCTAATAGTGAGAAGTGATTATCAACCAGTAAAACAACCCCCAATAAATATTTACTAGATGGCCTTGCTAATATGTGAGAACTCTCCAAATTGCTATGTTTCACATTTCTTTTATTAAGAAAAATAGTTGAAGACACTACTGCAGCACAGAGCAGCACTAGACCCTGCTTTAATAGTTCACTTATCGCAGCAGCAGTTTTACTGTGAAGCTCAGTGTTGCTGCCTAAATATGATCCCCAAAAGTATAGGCCTGTAAGCCATTTATAACTACTATAATTAATATCACATTGGTATTCCCTTTTTTAATACAATGTAAAGACTATAGAGTAGAACACTGCAGAAACAAAAAGAAACAAGCCAAACTGAGGGATCATTTGCAAAAGTAATTGTAGACTCTGGTTTTTACTGTTGTTTCCCAGTACCAGGAATTTATTCAGGGGGGTAGCTAAAACCATCTTTAGGATGGAAAAAAGACTGCCATCATCTTCATCTCCTTCGTATCAAAATGTATCATATCTCACAAAAAGTGACTTCATGCTTTATTGAAAAAGACCGAACACTCCAACTGAGATGCTAACTATCCCGTAAAATGTTTACTGAGCTGATGAAACCACCGGCCTTTTTTTTTTTTTTCACAGAAATTTCAGCTGAGTGGAAAAATGATCGTTTGGTTCTTAGGTCTGGAGAAAACAGCCTACAAATAATGAAGATTGATATTATTTTGATTGCCTGCAATTGTAGGTTGTTCGTGATGTCATGCTGAGCTATTTGTAAAGATACAGCCTTAGGTTGTTGGTTCGATACCCATTTATGTGATCTAAGCTGTTGGGCTTTTTGCATTTTAACTTTTTGTAGCTTGTTGAAGTCATCAAATACAACCATGGAATATCTGATGTATTTCAAGTTCCATGAAGCTCAAGCCTTCTGGAAATGTATACTGTATTTTCCGAACTCTAAGTCACTCTGGAGTATAAGTCGCAC
>NC_024315.1:11525580-11545029 GCF_000523025.1 Cynoglossus semilaevis
AAAAAAGGATACTGTGTTAGCTGCCTTACTAGCTAAGTTCATTAACTTCATTGTGGCTCAATTCCACCATTTAGCTTGAAAGAAACTGTACTGTTGTAGTTTTTATTAAGAAGTACGAAAAAACATTTATTAACTATGGAGAGACTTTTTACAACTTCATCTTCATTTTCATTCTGGGTTCACTGTGTCGTCACCGAGGAAGAAAAAATATGATGGTGACAAACCTGGAGAGGAATATAGATCGAGGTGATGACAGAGAGCTGGAGCGATGGATTTAAGACGGGGAGTGAGGTGAAGGGGGAAAATAGAAAGATGGATATAAGGGTGGTTTCATGATTAGGTGGGAGGGCGGAGGGGGCACCTGTTGAACCGTCTACATAAGTAGGTGAGTGCAGGGATGCATATGGACGGTTGGTGGAGGAATAAGTGGATGAATGGGTGGGTGAGTGCCTGGGTGAAAACTGCTGAGAAATGAGGGGACATTAAAAGATGAATGGACAGGATGCTTCTTCTCCACACCACTCTGTTCTCCCTCTCAGATGAACTGCTCTATTTTTATGTCCAGCCTTTGGTCTCCTTACATTTTGTCTTTTTTTTTTTCTGTTTCTGTCACCCTCTACCTCTCTCTTCCATCGTTCTCTTTCCATCCCTCCATTATCCTGACCACATGAGTAATAGCTGTGGCTCTGTGGTTTGACTGATTAATGCACTCAGAAAGTCCAGGGAGGTGGAGCACAACAAACAGACGGCAGACACAGGGGCAGAAAGAAAAGAAGAAAGAAGGGGAAAAGAGAGAGAGAGGGAGAGAAAGAGAGAGGGAGGCCCATTGATAAGAGCCTATATAAAAGGGTTGAGGTTTCAAAGGGAGGTCCTTTCTCCCTCGATGACTGAGTGTTCTCTCTGTCTCAAGTTTGGAACAATCATGCGGCCCAGTACTGTATGACCAATCAGTCAGCAGCAGGAGGAACACTGTGAGGGGACAGATGGGGTGTGAAAACAAGTGGGGAGAAAGGGAGGAAAAGAGAAGGGGACAGTGAAAGAAAGAGAGCGAGGATGAGGAGGGAGGTAAAGCGAGAGAGAGGAAAAAAAAGAGGAGAGAGATGAATACCAATGCGGTGAGAGAGACATAAAAAAGAGATAAAACACAAGAGAGGGGGAAAATAATGAGAGAAAGAGAGAGAGAGAGAGAAAGGAGAAGGGGATTGGATTTAAGAAAGACAGTGAGAGGGACTGGGTGAGGGAAGTGGACTGTGTCTATGAGAGAGAGAGAGGGGGAGACAGAGAGAGTAAGAAAGCAACTCAGAATGATGGAGAAAGAGAGAGAGACACAGACGCAGTGAGTGAAAATCATAAGAGGGAGAGAGATGGTGAGACCAGTGATGCAGAGAGACACGTTGAGAAAGAGAGAGAGGTTAATAGGCAGACTTTCTTTTGTCCCCCTTCTTTTCTGGTCTCAGGTTTTACTTTCTTACTGTCTTATAAGAATAACTGTTCATCATATCTGTGTTTTACATAAACAAAAATACTATGAAAAATATATTCTAATTGTAATGACAGTATGAGCTCATAAGGCGGCAGTAATACAGCTTAAAGATGGCAAAACTGCCATTCAGATCCAAAGAAGAAGATAGTTGGCAACGAGGGGGTAACTCAGGCATGGGCAAACTTTTTGAATCGCGGGCCATGATAGGTGTAGCATTCGGATAACCTAAGATGAATAACATGTAAAAGTCATGCATAAAGGCTAAACTGCTAAAACGCTTCTAGCCTTTTCTTCACAATTTACTGGGGAAATGTGGACATTGCAAGGAAAAAGGCAGGAAGTATAATGATAATATAAATTAATAACATAATATAGATACGTTTTGCGGGCTAGATTAAAAAGCCAAGTGGGACGCATCTGGCCCCCAGGCCGTAGTTTGCCCATGCCTGGGGTAGATGGAGTTTTCTAGCTTGATGAGGTATGATGGAGTAGGGTAGAGTCGGGTAGATTTTGGTCAGCATTTTCATCAATACTAAACTTTGGTTTGCATTAGGGTCAGGTAAAGTGGAGTAGAGTATAGTAGGCTTCAAAAGAATACATACATAACATGAGAAGACTGGGAATCAAATGTACGTACATGTTCATACTACATGATGTCTTGAGTCTTCTTACTTCTACATGGTATAGTATAAGGTTGCTCCTTTTCCTCCTCCTTCTCCACTTTAGAAAATGATCCTTCCTATGATAACATCCAGATAACTTGCAATAAATGTAAAAATGCATTCCTTCTCAGATTACAGTACCTTTTTTCTTAATGAACAACTACCAATGAGAAATTCCTTTGGAACTATGTTATTACAGGAAAGCATGGTCTAACATGAGTGCCTTTCACTTTTCTTTACTGACAAGTCACTGATGCTTCTACAAACATATCTCTCTTGGGGAAGGGGCATGTTTGTAGTGACAGTCTGGGAAATGAACTGAAGTCAACATGCTGATCAAGGGTCTGTTCCTTTTTCTGAAAAGACCTGGCTCTGGAGTCAGAGTTTTTTCTCTGCGGTGGAGCAGGTTTACCTCTCATACCCAAGTGACATTGGAGTTGAAGAACTAGTTCTGTCATTGATTTTGATCTTTTGTTTGCACTCCCTTTTTGTTCTTATCCAACTGTTACGTTGATGTGACACTCCATACCTCTGTTTGTCACCCGGCTTCATCTGAGGAGTCTGTTTCACCTGCACGCCGTTCAATCCCTCTCTCTTCTCTGTCACTCTCTTGGCTCCACACTCCATTAGCACACCGGCTGTGTGTGACCATATACGAGGGCTAGGCGTTTACAGTAGGTGCTGTGTTTTTGCAGACCACTTGGTGGCACTGTGGTACTTGAAGTCGAACAGTGTAAAATTCGACTGGGTTTTCTCTTTTTTTTTGTGGTTTTAATAAAAGGGCAAAGAATTAAAGGAAGGTGTGATAGGGACAAGAAAGGCAGTGGGGTGAAGGAGACAGGAAAATAACGGTGGGATGAAACCTGGGGGAATGGGGTATTCTGGCACAGACAGCTCTGACAAATCCAGAGAGACACACACACACACACAACAGGCAGGGCTGGTAAACCATCAGACATTTTGCATCAGAACTGAATCCTCATTTCCATGCCTAAGTCTCAGACATTGCCTATTTTACATGAAGAGGTTGGCTGTAACACATCGTGATGTAACACATAAGGAGCACATAACTGTTCCCGCAGCTTTCGCAATGCCACGTCTTTAATAACAGCACGCTCTCAAGCTTGCTTTTTATGGCAGAACCTGCAGAAGCACAACGGTGCAATTACCTGCCAGTTCTCCCATGTGTCGTTGTGGAATCAAGATCAAAAGTAAAGATAATAATCTTCTATTAATATCCAACACGTTTGACTCGGTTGAACACGATTTAACAAAAGAAGACGTCAAATTAAAACATTTGCCCATTTTTTTGGTTTAGTTCTTTTAAAAGCTTTCTCCTTTAAAAGCCAAAAAAAAAAATTGTTCAGAAACGTGTCCGGATAAGGTACTTTTCCTTTTTGAACATGCTAAAGTCTAAATGGCATTACAACCGAGTATCAAGCATTGAGCGAGTATCACACAGTGCAAGTAAAACAATAATAAGAAATACTTTAGGTAGGGATGTCCGATTTTAGCTTGTTGCCAATATCCAATGTGCCGATATTGTCCGATTCCGATATCAAGTGATCCAGATATATGCATCCGTTAAAGCACAGGACACAGTTTCTTGTGTGCAGTGGTTTGCTGTCACAATGCCAATAATTCACTATCACTTTTACTTCAAAACTATTTTTACTATTTTTAACACCTAGCCATCACAATATTGGTTGGCCGATGTTATTGGATAGCACTAATTTGAGGCTTTTTTTTACAGTTTCTCCAACATCTCAGCAACAGAATGATGGGTTTAAATATATGAGATGTTTAAAGAGACAATAGAGAAAACTATGTCTAACTGATATTGGCTCTTCTGCTTCCATGCTCCTCAACAGCACTCATGTGGCGTTCATACCAAACACGATAGATGCTAAAGATTGGAGCTTCTGATGTGACACGAAAAAGTGAATGAGCGTCTGAGGAAAAGTGTTAATTTTCAGTATTGTGCCATGTCATCGAGTCAGTGATGAGTTTATCCCAACCCCCCTGAAGTTAAGCAGAGAAGTGTGGGTCGGGCACCAATATGTTTTATCAGGGCTGGAATAAAAAAGATAAGGCATGGGCTGAAGTTAGCCAGAAGGTGGGGCTCTCTGTAACTATATAAAATTATGTTATTACTCTATTTCAGCTCTGTTTGTCCGTGTATTTTCCTAATATGCAAACAATAGCCTGACCTGATCGAACCAGACGCATTTTGAGGTGCTGATTGTTACTCCGCCCTGCCCACAATTAGATATAAAGGTAATAGCACCACAACTTTTGGAAAAGAAAGAAACCTTTTCTGTACAAGGGTTAGAAAGAAAGTGTCTAAATTACAACTTGACAGAGTGTCCTGGAAATGACCACTGAAGTGACAAAGGTTCCTTTTTTGTCAGATGGACAACAGTTACTTCTGTCAGACTGCATTCTTCAACAGTCAATAACCATTGTCGGTTACCGTCCAAAACGGTGCTGTGGATCAGACATGAACAAGAACGGCAGAGCGTGAGCTGATCCTTTCAACTGTGTCTGCTGGCAGAGCATGTGTGTCTGAGAAAGCCACAAAAGCACCCAGTAATGTCAAGAGTGTGTCTAGAAGCAACAGCATTAAAGTACCCTCACAGTGAGAGTCTTTCCACACACCACCTGTTTAACTACCTATAAAATGTATAGAGCCAATGCTCTGCAGCCGTTTACAAGCCCACAGTGCAATTATAGAGCTATTGGTTCGGTGATTACTACATGCATTAGCTGGAAGGGAAACACTGTATACATCAGCAGCAAACTCCAATCGATTTCGGTCACTATTGTCATCAATACTATACTTTGATTTGCAGACGATATTAACTTTACTCCTTTGATGATTTTATATGGAGCCCAGACAAATTTCCTGATGAAGACAAAAGTCCCATATGTTGCTTTTCCATTGCTGGTTTTGTCTTTATGTAAATGCAAAGAAAATTGAAGTGAGTTTGCAATCAAGGGAAAGTAGTAGAATTCATCTTGTGAGATCAAACCCTGGATCAGTGAATAGTGAATTTACATTAATCTCAGAGTTGTCTCTGCTCTCCCAAGATTAATTTCTAAGTTATTTCTGTAAAGAGGCATAAGATTGTCAGAGAAGCTAAATAGAAGTCGCAGTACCCCCTGCCCCCCCCCCCCCCCCCCCCCCCCCCCCCGTTATTGCAAAGGGTTAAGCTCTGTTTTTGCTAAACATTTCATAATCTGCATTCAATAACAGAATACAGCACACTGTGGAGCAGTGGAAAGTGCTCATGCCTACACACAGGAAAGGATTTACACAGTGCATTTCTGTTGTCTATCTGGAGTTTGTATGTTCTTACAGTAGTGGTGGGTGGGGTTTCTCGGCGTACGTCAGTTTCTCAATACTACCCAAAAACATGCTAACAGCTTAATCAGACCTTATAAATGGAATGTATGTGTCAGGAAGGTTTGTCTCTACATGTGGTCCTGAGATGGACTATCAAACTCTCCAGCCCCGCCCCTTCCTTCTAGTTCACTCCAGCTTTAAGCGCCCGGGGAGCAGTGTGTGGGGACAGTGCCATGTTCAGAGCACCTCAGTGGTAACTTGGCAGCTGGTGGACTCGAACCTGAAGCCTTCTGGATCCAGGTCCACTTCCTTAACCACTAAGCCCCATGAGTACTGTCAGAAGTGGGATTCGAACCCACATCTCCAGGGGAGACAATCATTGCTTCATCAATGTGGCTTTGAGACCAGCTATAAGCCCGTCAACATGCAACTGCCACGCCTCTCATCAATAGGTTGCGGTGCTAACTTGTAACCTACTTAGGCTTTGATTGGATTGAAGTGTGCAAAACTTTGCACCAAAGTACTTTCAGGTCTGGCCTTCAACTTTCAACTCATTCACATCAGCTAATAAAGGGTGAAATCACTAGTTTTTTTTTTTTTTTAGATTTTGCAATAAGTAGTGTTTTCTGTCGTAAGCCAATCAGGTGCAAGAGCTTGATTGCTAGTTATTCAGTTTGCTTCTCTTGCAGTCAGTCCTAGTATCAAGCTTGAAAACTACATGAAATCATTCAGTTATGATGGACTGCCTGGAGAATTTTTGGGGGGCATGATCAGAATTGGATCCACGATCAAGAGGACAGTAAAATATTCCACTGATGTAGTGATTGAAGAACCTATAATAATAATGAATTCAACACTTTAAATGCCCTTGCTTTTGTTTGTTGTCTGTTCTTATCTCTTAGAAATGGTCATAGATCCTTGTGTTTGTCAAACGTTAGCTCTTTAGCATGAGCAGCCACAGCCACGTTTGACCGAACAAATTTACTAAGGATTTAATACAAACGCCACATCATCATGTTAAAAAAAAATAAAAAATTGAGACCTGAATTATATCAGTGAAGATGGAGTAGAAAAGCCCGGAAAAATACTTTACTGAGTTAGGATAAAAAATATAACTATGCACTTTAGTTTGTAGTCTTATGACTAAAGTGTACATGATTTGTCTTTCTGTTCAAGAGATATACCAAAAAAAGTGATTAATCCAATAATATTACTAATAATAATTTATGCTGTATTGATCTCATATTTGGGAAATTATTTTATTTGGTTAATCAGCTATTATATATACATATATATCTATATGTATATTTACTTCTGAACATATACATTTTACAGATCATAGCAGACTGCTAACTTGTCCCCTCAATATACCCTAATTACATATAAAACACTGATGAATCACATTAGGGCAGGAACCGCCGCCGCATTAATCATGCGCAAGGCAATCAGAGATAATTTATGGCTTCTCTGTGTTTCTAAATGATCTCTCTCCTGTCTCTGATTGATCCATTATTTGGTCGTAAGCAGAAACATGTTTACCACATCAGTCACACCAAAAATCGTGAATAATTGGTCCGACAGCTGAACATAATGTACAGTGTTACGTCGCGGCAGCAGTGCGGGGAATCGAGTAAATCCCCTGCTTCACAGGTCGGGGAACCAACGGCAGAGAACGCATTGCGTACCTTAGATGTGGAGTTTTTATTGCCCCTCCAGAGAGAACCGCAGCCATTTTGGTGCCTTGTTTTTGTTATTAATAATAATCTTGGCTCTAACTTTGCTACTCACACAAGTGGATATTTCTTAAGCTTTTTGATATGAGAAAAATAACTGTTGAATTCTAGTTATTCTAGTAGGAAAAAAAGTGAAAAGTTCTTCAACGTCTCTGTCATTGGTGTGGAACCCCAGGGTTCACCTCCTGGGCAAGATCGAATCCCGGTTAGGGAGGTTGGTACCTTCCAGTGGACTCACCACCTGCAGGAAGGTTCGGGGGGGTTGGTACGGTGCAGTGTGATTTGGGTGGCGGTCATGGAGACTGCAACCTGACCCGGTAACAGATAAGAGGATGAAAAAGGACCTTTTAGCTTTCGTCAATTTTGGTGTTTGTACCTGTGACGAAAAGAGCAGTCAAAAATGATGGATAGTTGCAGTAGATGACCCGGTAACAGATAAGAGGATGAAAAAGGACCTTTTAGCTTTCGTCAATTTTGGTGTTTGTACCTGTGACGAAAAGAGCAGTCAAAAATGATGGATAGTTGCAGTAGATCAGACGTGGGCAAACTATGGCCCATGGGCCAGATAGGACCGACTGGACTTTCTAATGTGGCCCACCAAACACTGACACAACGTATGGTAATGACCAATTTTATTCAATCATGTACTTTTTATTCACATTCAAACATTCTACATCCTAACAATATTGACGTGGCCGAACAGTCAGATTCTGAACCTCATTTTGTCCCTTGATCCAAAAAGTTTACCCACCCGTGTGGTAGATACTCAGTTCTTTCACAACCTGTCATACAGCAGTGGTGAGATTCAAACTTTTTCCAGTGCGATACATAAATCTCTCCCACCCGACTGCATTCACTTCCTCAGCTAGTTAGACTCCAAGAGTGTTCAACATCGACATCTTTTCCCTGCACAGCTCACAAGCCATGCTAATTTGCACTCTGTGTTCAAATCCCTATAATCATGAACTGATCATTAGGTGTACAGATGTGAAGCTCATTTGCATCGCTCCCTCTGGCTCCTGATTGGTAAATAACACGTTCCTTCACTAAAACACACAGCCTGGGGGTAGACATTGAAGAAGACACAAAGTGGTTGGACTTTATTTTTAGTTTGCGTCTTTTGTCTTAGGTCAGTTTCTTCTTATACATAACACTTGCTCTTGCTGATGTTTTCTCATTGCAGTTGTTTTGCATGTTTTTCCAATTGGATCTCGTTTTAGTTTACGATCTTAGAAGAGCAAATCAGTTTTGTGTCATTCATTCATGTCAATATGTCAACATTTGTCTTCGGCTGGTGGTCGGGTGTTGGTTGATTTATTTGGTTAAATCCGTACTTCCACTTGTGACCCCATTTTGACATCACAAATTTCTGGCGACCCCAGACACATTTTTCTAACTTTTTTTTTTCTAGAATTAGAATTAGTTTTTTGTTTGTTATGCCCTGTTGCAAATACAGAGTAGAAACATTATTGATGTTTTTAATCGTAATTTTAAAAAGAAATATTTTTTATTAGTAAATTCTTGTTCTCAATTTCTCACAATTCTTGACGACCCCTTTCAAATACTAGGCGACCCCTCACGGTAGCAGCAGTATACTCTCCATCGATGCGCTGCGTCCCCCCCCCCACACACACACAAACAGTCATTTCAGGGACAATATTGGCAATAACACACAACATAACTTCACATCCCCCCAACAAGTGACAATATTATGATTATCGAGCCGCTCTACCACATGGTCCAGGTTGAAAAACACTTGGTTAAATATAAAAATGGTGGTCGCTAAGGTTCAGATGGCTGTTTCTGTTTGGTCCTGTTTTGTTTTGCCACCAAAAGGCAAAAATAAACAAAAGAAATCCCACTAAATAAACCTGTGTTTTTTTAGGGCACATCTTGCCAGCGTTCCTCACATAAACCCAACACCCTCCTGCTCCTGTTCTGTTTGTGTTCTGTGTTCTCCCTCTGTCATTTCCATCCCATCCCCCTCTGTTTTCCTCTTTCTTCTCTGGACCAGCGTGCTTCCCCTCTACCTTTCTTCTATCCATTTGTGACTGTCAGACAATTACCACCTCCGGTCCTCCTCTCCATTGATTTTTCTACTCCCTGTGTTCATTTCTTTCCTCTTCCATTCCCTCTCGGTCACACATTCATCCTTGGTTCCTTTTCTCTTTCTGCACTTTCTCTTTGTTTTCCGTCCTGTCACCTGTCTGTGTCTTCTGCTTCTGCTCTCCTCTGCACAACCAACGCCACTTCCTTTGTTATTTTGTCCTCCTTTTTTTAATTTATTTATTCCTCGTTCCAATCTTCTGTTCTTTTCACCTGCCACCTGCCCTCCCACCCGTGAATTCCACCACACCCCGCCCTGCCCCGGGTCTGCTTCAAAGTCTCTACAGACAGTAGCTGTCTCCATTCTGCCTGAGTGAGCAAAATTATTCCACAATAAGTCAACGGGGCTAATTCACTGGCATAATCACCTCATGCATTTGAAATTTAAATTATTTCATGGGCTCCTGCGCCGAGCTCTCATTAAAGAATCCCTCTCAAGACTCCAACAACCAGGTAGATGGTGTGTGAGATAGAACAGGACAACTTAGACTGCAGAGAGCTGTGTCTGACGCCACCAAGTACAAACCCCATTGTGGAAAAGTTTGGAGACCAGCAGAGGTCACGACACCTTTTCCTTTCATAACTTCATCTATGGTTTTCAAACTGCAAGTTTTTATTTATTAACTTGTTTATTTTGTCTTATTGCAGCTGCTCAGCGTTCTTTTCAGTATGATTTACCCAGACCAGGGGTCACCGACCTTTTTAGTACTGAGAGCTATCACATGGGTACTTAATAATATGAAGAGCTACTTGTTACAGACTTCACAAACAATAACAATTAAAATGCAAACAACTGCTGCTCCCTCAAGTGCTGGGACATATAATTGCAGACGCTCTTGCCATGGTCATACCTCACAGTTGAATATCTTTGCAAGTGTAACTGATAAAAGAACCATTTTTGACCCTCTTTTTGAGTAGTTTGATTTTTAGAAAATACCCCACAGGCACTTTAGGTAGTCCACGGGGGCTACCATGTGACCCCTGACACTACATTGGTGACCCCTGTCCTAGAAATTGTATGCAACCATAATTGAATTCTAGGTGACCTCATACGAGGCTGCGACCCAAAGGTTGAGAAACACTATTTTAGTGGCTCATAATGTGATTTCTAATGCTAAAGCTATCTTGCTAGTTGTGGAACCTTCTTAAAACTTAAAATTATTATTATTTGTTCTATTCATTCGACTAAAGGTCGTCAGTTAAAACACCTGAAATAATGTTTTTTCGTCCGTCACGTTTGTAGGTCTCGTCAGTGCATGTGTGAGTCTGCAGGAAGGTTCAGTGCTGGACTGACAACCCTGTGTTTTCCCAGCGGCCCACATCACAGCCCACAAATCAATCAGCATCAATAGACTTGTTGATTAACTGGCGCTGGCTTAAGCAGGCTTGACTTTTGGCCTTCAAGGTCACGGAGTAGCTGCGTTAGGAAGATGTCCTTCAGTAGCCGACGTCCCACAGGCCTCCTGGTGACAGCTTGACTAGATGGAGACTCCTGGGAGGTGTAGCATTGATTCGTCTGTGTGTGTGTGTCGATGATGTGGCTCGCAGTCTGCAGCAGACGCGCGTATGTGGTTGTAGACACAAAAATACACACAGGGAAGTTAATATACCCTCATAAAATGTTGTCTTTATATAAAAGAAAAAAAAACAAAAGACAAATACTGTGAAGAAAATCATAGAGGAACAAGAATTCACCGCTGCAATCATTTCAGCACTTGGTTCATTAAGCCCTGTTTGTTAGTGTGTTTATAGGAGGAACCAGACAAAAATATCAAAACACATCTATTTTAGTGGCTACACCACATTAACACGAGTACTCTCATTCCCACACACACACACACACTGTCTGCACCCAGAAAGCCATTATCCCGAACAAAAATCTATTTTGGAGGAGATATCAGATTTGCTGAACATCAGCCATCAGAGCAGAGAGTATTGGATTGATGGGCTGGATGGATGGAGGAGGGTGTATTTTTGCTTCCAGCTACACCGTATTTTGATACTGAAACCACTTTATACTAAAAGAAGCAGAAGCTGTATAAATAATTGAATAAACACATAACGTTTCAGTTTTTTAATGCTGTTGTACGTCATCATAACTTAGGGTCATGATTTCTTTTCCATTTAGTCATTTATCCAAGTATTAGGTTTAAAGAACTTAATTCTTTATTGGATGGTACACACGGATGAGTCTTGCTGGTGATTTTGGTAGAAAATGCATAGATCATTGTACAAAAGCAATCATTCACCACCAGGGCTTGAACCACTGACATTCCCGGTGTAAGGCAACAGCACTTACCACCTGCTGACCATAGAATAGTTTCTTTTTTCATGTAAGAAATTAGACTAATATAAGTAAAAAAATCCTTCATGGAATATTTATACAATTTATGCACTATTGAAATTAAAAAAAGTTAACGCTTTTTGTCCAAGCCAAATACTGGCTATATTTCTGGTTAACTTTTAATTCGTTTCTGAACTGTTGGTTGTTTTTGGCGTTCTAAAAGAATAATTTTCTGCCCAGTTCCTGTATTCTTATTGATTTATTACTAAATTATAACTAACTTTATCTTTCCACGTTTGATCAAATTAACCAAATTTAATTAAACCAAGCTGACATTTAGTTATAGAAGAAGCATGAGCTGACCTTTGTAAATGTAAACTTCACGAACTGAGATGTTATTTATTTATTTGTTTTACTTGACCTTTTGTGTTCATTTTTTTTCTGCTAGCTAATACTTTTTCTCAGCTAATTTTAGGCTGTACATGAAAGTGTGTTTCGGCTTAAAATGACAATTGTAATTTTTTCTTGGTTTTTTTTTTGCCTAACCTTAAACTACTTTTACTACAACTTTTAACTATCTCCTGGCAATTTATGTTGCACATCTTTAGCCTTTTCTTTGCATGCATTTTTTTGCTATTGCACTTTTTGTTACATTGCTAACTGGTTTTTTGCTAGCTTTAATTTTTTTTTAACAAACTTTTATTTCTTTCAAAGTTACAGTAAAATTACAAATGACTCTTACACATTATTTGTAGTACAGGAAAATATTGTGAGCTTGGTGGCAAAATGTAAAATATCTTGTTGTATTTAAAAAAAAAAAAGAACAATAATAAATATTGTGAGCTTGGTGGCAAAATGTCGGCTTCTCTTTAAACTAAATTATGTAAAATATCTTGTTATATTTAAAAAAAAAAAAGAACGATAACGTCAAAAATGTGAAAGAGGTAAACCCTGCAGATGGGTTTCTTGTCAACTAAAACGGTGGTTTTCAAAGTTTTAAAATAAGATAGATCTGTCATCAAGCTGCTCTGCTCCTCAAGCTAGCATGTAGCTAGTGCGTAGCTAGCTAACACAAAATGGATAGGGTTTTTGACAAGAAATACACAGTTTATAATTCAGTGTGAATATACAGTGCTGAAAACGTTTGTAACTAATTTGCTTATGCTATGCCTCGACTTAAGAGATTTGTTGCTAATGGAAACAGCAGCCAAACAAAATACCAGGTGTATAAAACAGACATGTAGTGAGGTCCACGGTTTATTAAGTTAATTTCTGGAAAACGTAAACAAATCACGAGGATGAAAAGTCTAGGCCGAGAGAAGAAAAGCAGGAGTGGAACCCACGTCAACCAAACAGTGCTTTGCTGCCCCTGTGCTTTTTTTCCCTTTCAACTGAAAACAAAGCGACAAAAACCTCAATCAAACAAAACCCGTGATCTTCAACCCGGAGTAAAACGAGAGAAATGCCCGACATGAGTCAGGCAGCTAGAAAACAAAAACGGGAAAGTGGCAGCGGTGCACTGCTGGGAGACTAAAGAAAGAGCAAAACACCAATCACCTGCTTTCATTCTGCACCGCCAGCCTTGTTTGCTCTCCTGATGGTCCATTCATTCCAGGCTCAACATGTATCCGTAGAGAGAGAGAGAGAGAGAGAGAGTGGAACGAAACTTTTAAACTGAACTGATTACACTTTTCATGATCACTTTATTCCAAGAGGAAGTGTCTGCGTTGTGTTCAAGGAGGTGTTAATAAACCCAAGCCCACCATCATCCATACTGTTCGACTAAGATTACGCGGTGTGTCATTTCATTCTTTTATAATGACTTTTATTCACCACTCTATAGCATCGCTACGTCGTTTAAAACAACCTTAAAATGTGGTTCGTTATGCACCGTGTGGAGGAAACGGTAATTGCCTAATGTGCAGTTGATTTATTTTTACCGCAGAGTACTTGTTTATACCGCCTGTGTACAGTTGTGTGGTGCTGTATTCATACATTAGAAGCTGCATATCCAAACTGCATATTCAAAGCGAACCAGATACTGTAGGACTGTCAGGATTGGCTCACCCTCTGGGTGGGGGGATTATCACAGTGTTTAATTAGCATTGATTTAGCGCTAAAGGTCACGACGGTGAGCTAACCCACAGAGTCTTATTGAATTCACTTGGGTTTTTCAGTAATAGCAGGAGGAGGGCATCCCATGGCTTGGTTATTAGAGAATCAGCCATACGATTGGAGGAACCCTGGTTCAATTTCTAGTCCTGCCACGATGTGTTCATCAAGCACCAACATTTTATGTTTCTTCTCTATTTTGTTTTTGCTGCTGAAAGCTGTGTGGCTGTAGAAAGGTCGTCTACTGTACTGAGGTCTTCTTCTTCTGCTGTAGAAAGTCCTCTTCTAATGTTCTAGCCATAGAACGCTCTTGTTAATGTACTTAAACTGTACAGTTCTTCAGCTTTTTCATTTATCTACACCAGTGGTTCTCAAACTTTTTCTGTTCTGCACCACCTGAGAAAACACTGAGCTCTCTGAGTATCACCATGATGACCAACATTAGAATTTAGCAGATAATAATTTAGTCTACTTCTTCTGCTGTAGAACATCGCCCTCTAATGTTCTGATTCTATCTTGTGACTCTGCTGGAGAACGTTCTTGTGTTGTAGAAGGTTAATGTTCTTCAACTCTTGAAAACATTTATGTAGAAAGTTCTTTTTCTTCTTCTACGTAGTGTAAATCACTTTTTCTGTTGTTGGGAAGACTTTTTCGTTTATGAAGTTCTTCTTCTACTGTACAGTTCTGCCTACAGTTCAGCAGTAGGAGGTTCTTCTGTAGTTCTTTTTCCTCTGTGTCTCCTTGTCTTCTTGATTGTTTCTATTTCTTTGTAAATGGTTCTGTCAACTATGTAACACTGCAACAGTGGCATGGCAACAGGAATTGAACCTCAGACCTTCAGGTTTGGTCACAGCCACCTACGAATGATTTGCGCCTCGTGTTTTTCACTAAACGCTACATTTCCGTCCTTCGTCTTTAAAATACTTTTTAATTAATTTTAATTTACAAGTACATACGTTTGTACAAATCACAGAAATGAAAAACCTGTTCCACTTTAACGTGCAGTCACATAACAAATCATAAAATCATAAAAAAAACCTCTAGAGCTTGTTGTTTGTCAAGTGTTTAATCAAATCCACGAACAAGAAGAAGTGATTATGACGTTTTTTCTTTTTTTTTCTCCCACGTGTTTACATCGCTCACTAGTTAAATCCAGAGCTTGACTCTTGGCTAAATAATTATCCTTGAGCTGAAGTTTGTTGTGTACCTTACGAAACTTTTTCAGACGAAGCTGTCAGTGGTTTCATCAGAACGACGGGCTATTTGCTGCAAAATATAATTAGCAATTTTAATTACCACAGATTTTTGTTTTTCAGTTTGTTTTTAGTTCAAATGTGCTGTTTAAGGTCACACTTGACATAGAAAAATCCCCATGAATAAATAGCTTTGTATTATTGTTTTTTTTAATAAATTCAAAATTTTAATTTTTTAATTATACACTAACAGAAAAAAGTCAACTCTTTTTCTGTCTTTTTTTACGTCATCAGATGGCTTACTTTTACTTATACTTATATATACTTATATAAGTCTGATTTTGGTTCTACTTATAATTAAGGAATAATAATAAATTATTATTAATTATTATTATTATTATTCTCCCGAAACCAATGAGTGACTTTTCCAAATTTAGAACCATTAAGCTGATGGACCTATTGCGGTTTTACCTCGACGAACTGTCACTGAAGTGTTTTAATGTCTGCAGCGACCTGTCAGTTTGACCTATTGGTCAAGACTTGAAGTTCGTGCTCTCATGCTTCACGCTACTCCCAGCCTTGATGTAGCATCGGCGGCTCTGCAGATGTAACGTGCCGTGTCGTGTTCATATCCCTGAACAAACGCTGTGAAGCACATGAAAAGTTCAAGTATGGAAAATGGTTATTGATTATCTGAGGAGAGTATGTTCCCCGTGCGTCTGTTCCATTAAAACACACTCTAACCACACGTTTTAGTGACATTAGCGTCTCCGTGCACACACAGCCGTGGAGATCACAAACAAGTCAACTCCCCCATGTGCAGCCAGCTTCACTGAATCTCGCTTAAACTGAGTGACACGTGTTTACCTTTCCAGTTCTTTCATCCGAACTCAAATTGCTGCACAGTGGGGAAGCACGAAGAGCTCGCTGGGGAACGGAGGCTGTATATTTTTATGCATTTTTAGTTTTTGTAGCCATCACTGGTGGCAGACAAGAACACACCTCCTTCAGGAAGAAGTTTTTTTTTTTTTTTTTCTGGCAAGAATTAGTTTGACACAGTGGGTTTCGCCTCCTTCCACTCATGCTGTTGCAATAATGATTATATTTAACATGCAGATTGGGAAGTGGCCCACAGGCTGGTTAGTGTTGTTGCTTTAAAGCAGTACTTCTCAAATAGTGGGGCAGGTCCCCCTGGGGGGTCACGGTGAGGTGTCGGGGGTGTGTGAGAGGCTTCCAAAGGAATATGTCACACTGGACATCAGTGTACCTGCTGTAATGCTTGAATGTAAACAAGCCTCCAGTCACTAGGTGGCAGCAACTCATGCAGTGGTTTGTACAGATAAAAATATACTTTATCAGGTTCTCAATAGTATTTAAATTGTATGTATAGATATTTAATATTATTATGTATTCAAAATGAAGAGGTAGTGTTTCTGTATTTTTTTTATCTTCAAAATTCATCATGTGGGCCCGGATTGAGCAATTCAAAATTCATCATGTGGGCCGGATTGAGCAACGTAGCGGGCCAGTTTTTGCCCATGGCCCGTATGTTTGCCACCACTGATTTTCAGCTGATTTTTTTAACCATTTTCGGTCAAATGCCTTACATGTTATATTACATTATAATATATACAATAACTGCATTACATAACTGAAAGAAATCACGTAAAAGCTGTCCAAGTTAGACTTTTATTTTTTTCCACTTGCATGAAAACTTGATGAACTTTTACTGATGAAATAAAATAAAGTCAGAATACCTGCGAGCTCTAAGGGGAGTTTTGATTTAAGTGACTGAAGTCCCTGGGAGATGAAAAGAACAGAGGTAGATGAGAAGGAGAGAAGAGAAGGATGGAGAGAGTAACAGACTGATTTGTGAAAGCCTACAGCAGCCCTCCAGCTAAAATCCATAAATGTTCTGCTGTGTGCTCAGCTGTCATAGATCCACGCTTGTCCAGACTGAGACAGGCACACACACACACACACACACGCATGGGAGGTCGGTGCATCAACAAACCGCTGAATTTACATGCAATGCCACGCTGGCAGATACTGAACAACAACTCATTCAAAAAGTCGTGTTCTTAAATTTGACGAAGGCAAATATAAAGCAACTGTGTTTACATGTGTGGTAGTTTGCGACTGTGCGCGAAGTAACGGTCAGTTTTCAGTTACTTTTAGTTCTCAGTCTTCACATTCTACCCGGTGGTGGCCTTCCAAACGCCTCAGGACATGCCTCCAGCCAATCAAATCAAAGTTTTAAAGTCAACTCAGCACTGGGAGGCCCACTTTTCCGTCTCATCACCCCGGTGACCACCCTGAAGTTTGATTTCTATTATGTGTAAAGGACATAATCAGCACCTGTCAGACATCCGGGTGGGTGTGTGGGAGTGGGTTCCGTGCGTGTAGGCACTTGCTGAACCCTTAATCAAACAGAAGTTTGAGAAGAGAAAGATGAAGACGTGCACAGCAGGCACTCTCTGTCTTAAAAAAAACAAACAAAAAAACAAAAGAAAAAACAGCAGAGAATTTTAGGAGATGCAGCGATGGAAGAAGGAGGGGATGAAACGGAGGACGAGAGTCTGGATAATGAGGCGTTCAAAGTCAACAGGGGTGCAATTTATGTACGCCTACAGTGCTCGGCTGCAGGACACTGAACGGGAACAAAGTGTGAATATTCAAAGATGGAATTGTGGTCACACGGCAGGAATTCACACCATATGGTCTGATCTTAGAACGTTCAAATATAATCACAGGGGTGAATCCAGAACGCTGACGATGTTTTGGCCCATTCTGCTTGACTTTAGAATCAACCAACGTAGCTTGTCCTTCCTTCTTCTTCTCATTTTTGGGAAGCAAAAAAAAGTCCAGGGAACACCGCATGCGGTAGCGACTCGGAACATCTTGCTTTCATTTTGTCTCTAGTATCTTTCTCCTCATTTGTCTGTTGCCTTGAATCTTCATCATCCAAGTGTTTTATTCACTGAATCACTGGCAAGTATAGACCTAGAGTCAGGGATGTCAAACATACAGCCCGCAGGCCCAAACCAGCCCGCTTGAAGTTTCAGTCTGGCCCGCTTGATGAATTTTGAAAATAAAAATGTACATTTCATGTTCAGGAGATGTTTTCTAAAATTATATTTTATTATAATTAATACAAAAAAATAGATATATCTAATAAATGTGTACTTTGCATGAGAACCACATGTGGGCAAAATTTGTCATGGTTATTTTAAAGTTAAATTTATAAAATTATAAAAATACATCCCATGATGTCCACTAGGGTAGAAATATACAGAAAGTATATTCTTTTGTTCCTAGGAATGACGTTTTTCCCTATTATTCCCAAAAATCGTT
Organism: Cynoglossus semilaevis; assembly: GCF_000523025.1. Lineage (NCBI taxonomy): Eukaryota > Metazoa > Chordata > Actinopteri > Pleuronectiformes > Cynoglossidae > Cynoglossus > Cynoglossus semilaevis. The sequence goes on from NC_024315.1 coordinate 11,543,854, forward strand.
GTCTGTTAACAGCTTCAATTAAAGGGTGCCACTTTTTGAAGTTTATAAAATCTAAAGCTGTGGTTCTCAACCTTTTTTGACATCACAATTTTCTGATGAGCCCAGAGATGTTTTTTCTTTTTTCGATCAATATTATAAACAGCTAGTGCAGCATCCTTGCATGAGAACCACATGTGGGCAAAATGTGTCATGGTTTTTTTAAAGTTAAATTTATAAAATTTATAAAACCATGGAAAGAATTAAAGTACAGAGCAATAATTAATAAAAAAAGTATATATTTTGAATCAATTACTAGACATTTTAGTCGACCCCATTTGAGTTCCCCATGAATCACGGAGAGGCCGGGCCCCAAGTTTGAGAAACACTGGACTAAATACTTTCCATATTCAGCCGACCAACTTTGGACTAGCCTCTGTGTGGATTTGCGCGTATCTCAGCGTTGTGCTTTTGAACCCAGGGTGAGTTTGATAGTGTGTGTTTGTGTTCGCCTTGTTTGTTTATCAGTGATTTATTACCTTGATTTTATTTCTCTATTGTATGCACATACGGCCGTTTTCCCACAAGGTTGTTTCCCAGTGTTTTTTGGAATAATCTCCAGCTGAACTTTTGCAGTATAACAAGACAGATTACTTGTGTATAGGGCACATTTTAAATCCCCCACCACCACCCACTGCCCCTCGTTATCACGCTTGCTGTGGGGAACATGTTGCATGTACAGCATGGGGCTGTGACACTGCAAGTTCCCCTGCTGGAAGGAAGTCATTTGTTAAGTGAACGTTGTTTACTTTTGAGCTCCTTGCAAACTGTGAGCAAAGGTTTAGTCACCCCCACATTGAAAAACATGAGTTCCGTGTTCCACTTCAGTGCCGCTCCAGTACTTCTACAAAGTACCAGACTGCAGTGTCTGGGCGGGAGGAACAGAAAGCGGGAGGCAAAGAGAGAGAGAGAGAAAAAAAAAAGGGGCTGAGAAAAGCAGGGGGAGGCTGATAGATGATGGCTGTGGCCGTAGCGGGATCAGACTGTTTACGCTGATGTGAACAAGGGTAATGAATGGAGCTGTTTCCACCGCAGACATGATGAAAAGCCCAGTCATTCAGCGGCTGTAAGACGCTCCGCTTGTACCTCCTTCGACACGTCACTGGAATAAAAACAAGGCAACAAAAGCTGAGGTTTTCA
>NC_024315.1:11564635-11577716 GCF_000523025.1 Cynoglossus semilaevis
CCAGTGTCACAGCAGCGGTGTGTGCCGCAGCAGCACGGTGGGTCACAGCCACTGCCTGCTGCCCCCTTTTCAAATTATTCACCCCTGAAAATGCAATCTCTCTGGCACTGATTGTCATTTCACCTCGGCCCCGACAAGAAAATTAAATGAAAATGTCAAATGGTAAACAATCCCTGAACAATGCTAACACACTCCCTTATACACACACACACATACACACAGACAGGCACGGGGGTACAGTCGTACAGTATTATCCCATGAATCCTGCCCCTCATGTAATATGAATTTCCATTTCTTTAGCTCGGCTCGGCCTCGTGTCCCAGGAGAAGTTCGGAGCGGCTAATGTTTTATTGATGCAAAGTGGGAATTCATCTGGACGCGGCAGATTTCTTCGACACATGCACAGCCCCCGGACAAACACACAACGCTGGGTTGTTTATTTTGCTCCCTCATTATATTAAACAGGTGCGGACTAATTCCTTTTTCGCCATTTTCTCTCCTCATTGTCGTATTCCTCGCCTCACTCCTCTGACCTGTCCGCACCTGCAGTCATTTACCTGCTTTCTTTGTCCGACCCCAAACAACCTCCGTTGCGACCTTTATCCCCCCCCCCTTTGTGTTTCCGTCTTACATCATGTCTTACGACCTAGAACGAGGATATTGCTTTTGTAATCTCTTCGATTAGATCGGGTTTGCGTATTGTGTTTTTTTCTTTTTGTGTTTCTATTTCAACACGACATAAGAAACTATGTGGATGCACACTCCATCCAGCAGAGGGCAGAGCATTTTTCTTCTCCAACACGCCAACATTTTTTTCCATGTACAGTAGGGCAAATAAAGGGAAAGATAATGCACAGGATGATGGAACACTACAGGCTATAGCAGATGTATAGCCAAAAGTCAGACCTTGGTCCTGATCCCTAATCTACATTTGGACGGTTTTTTACACACAGTTATGACTCTTAGTGTTGTCATAATATCCATATTAGACCACAAATGTAGGCTGTACAAAGTTGTAGTCCACAGGGAGCCAATAAAGGAATTCAAATTTCCAAAATTCATGCTGTTGTCTTGAGAAAGCAACTAAGAACTGTGGTCATTTGGCCCACGTTAGGCTCGCACATGCCTTCTTCTTTGTCTTTCTGTCTGACTGTAGACTGTTCATAAGGACTGGACATAGACCAACATTGTTATGTAAAACGCTGAATACTGAAACAGATCCTGTTGATCTCAGCATTTTGGCCTCACTTTAGCCCGTCTCTTGTTTACATTGGAAGCATCACTGGAGTGTCCCATCTGTGTCTCTGATGCTAGTGTCTGGGGCCGTTTCTCCCAAAAAACAAAAAAAAATGCTACCAAAAATATGTGAAGCTATTGTACGTTTATTACATGCCTCTCTGTGTTGGTTTGTGGATATGTTTGCGTAGTAATTAAAAAAGTTTGACTTGTTCGGGATTGATAATGTTTTATCTATCTATCCATCTATCCATCTATCCATCCATCCATCCATCCATCTATCCGTCCATCCATCTAATTCGACTTCTTCATTGATGGATCATGATGCCAATTTGGTAAATCACAATCCTAGTTGAGGTAAAAATTATAAAGTTGTGACAGAGCCATCAAAAGTTCAGCAGACAGTGGACACAGGAACAGGAACGGCTGGAAATCAGAAAACAGCACCGTTTTTACTGGCTTTCCAACTGTATGGAAATATTACTAGTGGAAACTTTTGGGCCACATACACTGATGTAATTTCTTTCACACAGCCTTGGTCCATTCTCAGTCTTCTCACTGCCTGTCAGCACAGTTGAACGGTGTCGCCCCCTCCCAGGCCTTCTCACAACCCTTTTCCACTTCCTCTCTGCTCCAGTCCCCTGGGGTTTGACCCTGGATAAATGTCTGACGGCTCACTAAACAGAATGGGCTCGTGATTCACATGGAGATAAATACCCACACTTGTACAGAGGCTGAATACTGCAGCTTCACTGTGTGTCTGTCTCTCTCTCTCTCTCTGTGTGTGTGTGTGTGTGTAGAGGGAGGAAGCATCATGATGTGTCTGCTGGAGTGTGGATTTTTTTTTTTTTTTTTTTTTGATTAGGTGCTTTGGAGTTCAGAGCACTTCTCCAAAGCTACAGCACTTGGTGTTTTATTGATTCGAAAAAAATAAATAAATAAAAAAATAAAACGGGCCCTTGCTCCTGAACTGAAGGTTCTCTGAATTTTTGAATTGCCTCTGATTCCATTGTGTAAACGGCACAAACCTCCTCCCAGACAAGGTGCTGCTTGGTGTCACAGGAACAGGCGTAGTAGATGATCCATGAACGATGATTAATGAGACGCGGGGCAGGAACGTTAGAAGTTGTGTGTGAAATATTCAGCAGATGTTTCATATTCCAGACAGACTCAAAGGTGCACGACTCTAGCGCTAGCGTGTGGCAGGTTATGAACACGCCAATACAATCTAGCACTCCGGAGAGCGATTCTGGCTTGTCAAACCTTGGTTGGTAGAATGGAACGGTACGTTAGCAGAGCATCATAGGCTGCACCATCTTCAGCGTTTACGTCAGGTCAATCAACCACGTCCAGTCTCTGGGGTTTGCAGAAGTAAAGAAACCTGAACATGCATTAAAACAAAAAAAATAGACCAAGCCAAGCTAAATAGGATTTAATGTGGCTTAAAGTTTCAAAGCAGGGTTTAAGAATAAATATATGAGTTCAGCTATAAGTAAGATGTACTAGAGCAGGGGTTTTCAAATTGGGTCAATGTGAGACTCCCCTATAGAGTAGTATAATATAGTACAGTGGGGCTTCAAGATACGGGCCAATCGAAATACCTAGTTACAAGTAAGCAACTTTTGCAAGATTTCCCTCGTGATACAAGGAAACATTGAGTTACAAGTGCTCAACCGAGCTCAGTTTTTTCACTCGAGGCTGTCACGCTGTTTCCCATTATTTTACCTACTTTTATCACGATAATATAAAATGTTTTCTTAATTATTAATATTTAATATTATCAATATATTTGTTTATATCTGTTTTTGATGTCAAGATGGGGGGATTTTAATTTAATTAATTAATAGTGTATTTCTGGGGGGCTGGAATGAATGAATTGGTTTTTAAGTCATAATTGACTCATTTTGATATCAACTTTTTCCAGCTATTTTTAACTGTAATTTTTTTTCAACTGAGGAATTTTTCAGATTTGCATAATTGTTGTAAAACAGATGAATAATCATAATCACTGGCCTCAAAATCTCAATGTTGATCAAAAAATGCAAGCCCCCAACACACACTAAAACCCACTGACACAGATGTTTAACTTTGACATTTGATGGAATGGAAGTGAAGGCTGGTAAGCATGTTTTTAAGTTGTATTAAGTATTTAAGAGCTGGCTTCTCTCCACGGGATTAGAGACCTTCCACTCTGTTATTTCCATATTCATATCTGCCAAGTCTGATTTTCATTTCAGCTCTATTAGACCGTCTTGACATGGATCCAACCATGTGCATACACACACACACACACACGCACACACATATTACAGATGCACCGATTTTTCTTCCTTGATGATGTCATCAGCCCAAACGCTGTCACAGATACAATAGAATGTGTAATAAATGGCAGCAGGTTCTACTGTAAGAGTGAATCAGTGGAGGTTCACCACTAGTGGCAAATGTGGCGTGGTTTGTTAGGTAAATCTAAAATGGGCCATATTCTGCCATTAACTTTGTAGGTAAGAATTTATTCCTGAAATTTCTGTCTAGGTTCCGGGTTTGAGGACCATCATGTGAATTAGTATTCCAAAAGAGGATATAAGAGAGAGAGAATGAAGGGTGAAGATGAATGTGATTGGCTATTACATGGCATTGTTGGTTTGTCGCCTATATATATATATATATATTTATATTTATATATATATATATATACATATATATATATATATAAATATAAATATATATATATATATAGTTCCTAAAGTATTCTTTGAGTTTGAATTGTTCTCCAGCAGTGATGAATACTGAAATGAGTCTCCGCGGAGATGTAGGAGTGTTAGTCCTCACCCAGAGCTGAAATCAACTCTCCAGGGTGTTGATTGCTCAAACTCATCATACTTTGACCTACACTTTTTTTTTTTCATTTAAAAATAGGCAGAACCCCACAGCTGCGTACTGTATAGGCGTTAGAAATTGCTAACGTAATGTTTTAAATAAATAATTCTGCTTTGCTTGGAATTGTCCCTCTTTTTAGGTGCACATTCTTAGATACTGCTAATTTATTATTTTTATTACAATTAATAAATTCAGTCGGGATCGTTTAGTGTTAAAGTGAGGCTAAATAAGGTTTGCTGGTCCAATTTTTCAGATGCAACAGTTTACTTGGTGCCTTTCTGTCAAATGTGGCATTGAGTTGCGATACAGTTCGGAACGGTTTTGTCATCGGAGCTGTTTTTCCCCTCCATTTTTTTTTTATTTTAATTGATTTTATTCAATGGCAACACAATATCTCACCAGCATGGAAAGTCTGATCCTTTCTTATAAATTAATAATAAAGAAAAGAAAACAACAAGACGTAGCCTAGCACTCAGCTCCAGACATACACAGTCGAGAGTGCTCTACAAAAATGTGGGCTGTGACTGGGACTAGCCCCAATCATGAGCCACAGGACTTGATGTCAGTCGGATCCTCACGTTTCTGTGCTGTGCTGCTCGTAGCTCATCTCTCACACGGTCTCATTCCCGCAGTTTGAATGAACATTTCTGTGTTTGCGAACTAACTTCTGCTCTTCATTCTCCGCCACACTCACGATGCAGAGTGGCAGAACATTTCCACAGTCAGCGGGGTCAGCGGCCGTGCAACTTCTGCTGCCTGGCATCAGAAGACCATCTGCATTAGCTTCGGCATTAGCATAGATTAGCATCTGATCCCACACCAGACAGAAGTCTCCCTCTGTGCATTTCATGAACTTTCTCAACCATATTTTGTGCTTAATTATTCTTTTGATGATACGTGTTTCATGTTACTCTGACAGAAGGAAGAGAGTGGGAAAACAGCAGTGTCTTGATATTGAGCTACATTTAAACTTCGTTATCGCCTCACACTGGAGTTTGACACTTTGTTAAAGGGATGGCGAACATTTATATTAAGACATATTTAAGGCAGAATAACATGATTTCAAATCACTTTTGCTTTTCTCTGGGAGCTTCATTCCCTCCACCAGCCACTAAGAGAATGAATGAATAATCAACGCAGCTAACAAGAAGTCAAATACTCTATAGTACTCTATACTCCATACTATTATACTATATAATATATCAAGTTGATTTTTTTGTTTTTTACGTAGTGAGTTCAATTACAGGCCTTGCTTGACAACGTGATGCAACTCTATGATCGCTGGTTTAAGTGTGTGTTTTTAAGTCAGAAACGCAGTGATTTAATTGCTGATAATATTTTTTAAAAGTAACATTTGGTCAATTTAGTGCAGTTAACATCAAGCTGCGGCCCGTGGACCGAATTCAGCCCGCTGTAATGTTCAATTCGGCCTGCAGCTGGATTTTCAAATAACTTATTATCAAGTTATAATAATGGACAAAATTATGACTTCTGTTGTTTATTTTATTTTTCTTCTTTATTTTAACATCAGTTGCAACTGAAACAACTGCTCAAGTTTTGTCTACACTTTTGCTTAATTTGCTTCTATGCAAATAAAGCGTCCAGGCAAAAGTGAGTGGCTAATGATTTTCCTCCTTGCTGAACTCAAACGCCCTTTCTTTGTCTGAATTAATGTTCTGTCTGAGCTTTAAGGCGTACACTAACAGTCCATTGTCCAGCATATTGGAAGAGCCATGAGTGTAAGTGATGTATTGACTTTGGATTTGCCAGGTAATCTGGATTCATGGCCAGGAAGAGGAGATTCATCACAAAGAGGGTGAGAAGCAGTGATGTGAGTCAGCTTTTCGGGCACAGCTTCGCGCTGCGGTGCCGCGCACCCCCGCACACACTTAGAGCAAAATGCAGGGAAAGCATTACGAAGTAACCTGTTGCATGAAAACTCGCTGGACAAGAACGCCGTCGGGCTTAAGCTGGTGTAAGACCTAGTGTCAACAGATGCTGCCGGTGATGCAGAAAGGGGAAGGCAACAAATCCAGCCGCATGTTACACTTGACCAGTTTCCTCCAGTCTGTTCCGAAAAACGTACACTGCATGAAAAGCTGCAGGAAAAGAGGATCAAAACATCCAACATGGAAAAGTGGATCAGGAAATTAATCCTCATGTATCCTGTGTAAGGCTTACTGTAAACTAATGGACTACATTTAATTCAATTTATGTCGCTGCAGTTCAACTCTCTTTACTTTATCTAGGATTTAAACATAATGTGAGCTACAAGCTCAGCTGATGCTCCTCTAAATTTAATTGAAACAAAAATATTATTTTGTATTGTAAATGTTTTAAATCATTGAAAAAGCTTTTGTGTTGAAGGTGAAATCATCTGTCAGAAGAGGGGAAAAAGGTCTTATTAGTTTTATTTAAAAGGTCTTTATTTTACTGGACAGACACCTGGAGGCCAGACACCGGTTGCAAACTGGATTAGACAGTTCGGGAGGCCAGATTTGGCCTGTGGGCCGCCAGGTTATCATCACTGGTCTACAGGAACTGCATCCAAGTCAGTATAAGTGATGATAGCATCAGACAACGGACAATGGAATTTTTCCAAATAAGTTTTTTCAATGCATTTAATGCATAAATATTATTATATAACTATATATCTTAAATATATATTATTTCCCCCTTTTTATTTTTTAAGTTAATATAAAATGATTTTTTTTATCTATATTATTAAGCTGTAAAAATCCATTCCTAATGAACTCGAATCCATTCCTAATGAACTCGAAGTTTTCAAATATTCTTTTTTTTTTTTGGAACCCTCTGTGATTTCTCGTTACTGCACTTTAATTAGTTACTGAATGTATTAATAGAGGACTGTAGGCCTCCTCCAGGACAGCAATTTCTTGTTTTATACGGATACAACTTGTAAAGTTTGTTCGGTTTGTTAATTGGTCACGAGGGACGTCTTCAGTACTGGCTGCGTCTGAAGGTCTCTGCAGTTCCTTTTGCCAAATCTTACTTTGTAATTATGGTGGTGTAATTTATAGTGTAGTTGCATATGTTCTGACATCTCTCCTCCCCAGCTGCACCTTCACTGGTCATCACCTACATGTAAATAGACTCATATAAGCGCTGTGCGTTTGTCCAAAGGGCCCGCCGCTGCTCCGCCTACGGCTTAGTGTAATGTGATCTGTGCTCCAAAGAGTTAGGGTCTGGTAAAGTCAAGTGTGCACAACGTCAGGCTGATCTGTGAAAACACTGCTCCGTCCTTGATCCCTCTGCATGTACGCCTCCGCCTCTCTTTATTAAAAGAAGGCTGCTGCTAATATCGTGAGGTTGCCCTTCACAACCACCACAGTCATTTTTTTTTCTTTTCTTTTTTTTTTTAATCAGTCTCCATGTCAGAGTGTCATTGCATGTGTGATCGTTTCCACTGTGTAACTGCCTTGAGCTGAAGAGCAGTTTGAACGTGACCAGTGGCTGTGTACAAACCCCTCAGAATAGTTCCAGTACATTCAGGGAATATGTGTGAACTAACATCTGTCACTGACATCATACATGGCTTTATGCAATATGAATAAGGACCGCACCACGACCGCAATGAGGGTCATATCGCATCTGAAAGCGGTGCCAAGATGTATTTATTTCTGTAATGTACACCACGCAATATCGCATCTGAAAGCGGTGCCAAGATATATTTATTTCTGTAATGTACACCAGAGTGGGAGAACAGTGGGTGACGGTGGCACGGAGTCAGCCAAGAACAGAGCTGAATCCTTAAAGCAGTACTTCTCAAATAGTGGGGCGGGCCCCCTTGGGAGGACACGGTGAGGTGCTTCGGGGCGAAAAGGGGCTGGGCGGGGTTGGGCGTGAGAGGCTTCCAATGGGCAGAAGTGTGATGCTGCTGTAATGCTTAGAAAATTGCAATATCATTGGTTATCGATTTATTGATCCCAATAAACGATACACAAACCTCCTGCCACTAGGTGGCAGCAAACTCATACAGTTGTTTGTACAGATAAGAAAATACATATTTTCAGGTTCTCAAGAGTATTTCAATTCAGCGGGGCATGGAAAAACATTCTGTCCACTAGGGGGCATGATGGAAATGAATTGAGAACCACTGCCTTAAAGCGTGGATGCAACATGAGCATAATTATCTAAGATTCTATTTGTCTTTCGAATTCCGGGTTTGAATTCTTCAATAAATTGACATTTCGCTGAAGTGACATGGACACGTCAGGAGGTCGTGATGTGCAGTCAGGTGATGCAGTAGACGTGGCTTCAGGTCCATTGACTGCAATAAATTGACATGACTGTCTCTTTATTATTTAACAAGTGTTGTTCTTTTAAAAAGAACCTTGGCAGAAGAATGTGATATATGCTGTTCTGGTTGAGAAAAAAAACACAATAAATAATTAACCATCTCGTGCGAACCCTTGAACATGTCAGGGTAAATAAAAAATGTCAGGGGTTGACCTTCACCAAATACGTTGGGACATTAACATTTAACCCAAACCTCAGGTACACATTGTGAGTAGGACGCACGGAGTCATACACTATTAATGACTGGGATGTATTGCGGCGTGTTACGACTGGCTTGGATGTTTCTTGGCTCTACATAAAATATATTCTCTCACTGCACTGTGGCCCAGGGGCAACTTTTGGACCTCAAATCACCCACATGGGGTCTGCATCTAGATGTCAGTATAATGTGGTGGGGGCATCAGTGGCCCACAGCTAATTTGAGTTTAAAAACCTGCACTACAATATGTAGTATTTGTTTGATCTAATGAAAGTGGAGGTGTAGGATCTACCAATATCCAGTGGTGAGGTCACTTCCTTTCTGCCTGACCAAGATACAAATTAATTTAAAAAGAAAAGTAGCTTTAAGAGTTGGGGGAGAACACCCTATAAAGACAACCATTCACACTCACATTCACACAGAGTAATAAACAATGAAACAGATTTTTCCTAATTTTAGGAAAAATATTGTTGCCATCAGATAGAATTTTCTGTAAGGAAAGAGCCTGAACCACCCCTCCACAGCATGGCCTATGGTCTAATAGTAGCACTAACCAATCCAAGGCTACACTGAGATAAGTACGAACCACAACAGTCAACAATTTGTGACACTGCTCGGCAAGAGAGTCCTAGTCTTCTACCGTTTGACCTAGATTTTGCAGTTGGCCTAAAAGTCTAAAAAAAAATCTTTATTTTTAACAAGAAATATTTTTTGCTAAACATGGTTGACAATATACAGAGAGAGAATTTGCATGAGTTAAGACTGAATGGCAAAATAAGATTCTGCATCACTGAGGCCCAAAGAAACTTTTCTTGGCAGCAAAGTTACGAGCTAAGAAGCTCTGACATTAAGATGTTATGATCTGAAGTTGTTAACCCCATAAAATAAAAAAAATAAAGCAAAGTAAAATAAAATAAAGTCACTGATGTCACATTTCTTCTACTTTTCATTTTTTTTACCACCCAAGTTCTCCTTTGTCCTTTTACATTTCAAGGTGTCGATATTCTTCACTTTCTTTGTCGCTATTATGTTTTATCTCTCTTTTGTTGCACAACTTTTAAATACAAGTGCATGCAACGCACCCCAGAAAGGACAAGTATTTCGGAAAGTACTTTGCAAAGTTCTTCAATAAGAGAAGAGACCACAAATAAAGTGATGAGAAAACCTGAATGGGTTGTTGAGGTGATGTAGTGCGTTCTCTGGTGCAGAGCCAGATTGAACTGCTGCTTGTTTACATAGCAGTTAGCTGAGTTACAGCCCTGAGCCTGTGCCAAACTCATAACAGGAATGTGTTGAGATTGAGATGGGTCCCCTTTGCAAAAGCTATACATTAGGTATGTAACGTTTCCATCACATACTTTGCGGCTGGAGATAAATTAAAAAGAATACTTGCGAAGGTTTATCGGTCGTATTGTTTACATCCTAAAATACGCTGCACTGACACCTCCTGTCGTCCGGTTACAGACGCAGACAGAGTCCGGGTCGTGTTCTACCACAAATCAAACTTGTTACCCCACTGGGATTGTGGATGGTTGAATAGTGAACATCAGTCATATCAGGTTGAGTAGATCTCCGAGGGTCCAACTTCTTTTCTTCTTAGATTCTTGGTTTTTAAGCCGCTCCCTTCAGGGCCTGTAAGGCAGATCGTTTGCCTTCATCTCTGCCTCATCATTTGCCCCGTCTAGTGTTACACCATCTATCCTTATGTCCTTCATTTCATCTGTGGATTTTATGAGATCTTCATTTTTCCCCCCTTTTAGCTGGCAGCTCTATTTTCATCATACTTTGTTTAAAATATCCACTCTCGCTCCTTAGCCCACGTACAATGTCAACCGTGGCCAACTAACTGGAGACAGACACTGAATTCACCAGTGAACAAATTCCGCATCCTGTGGTGTTTTAATAGAGCCGCACAATTTTATTTATTATAATTATTTTGCTTTTTTCTTTAACCTGATCCTAAGCCTTACCTGTAAACAATAAAAATATGTTTTATTCTTTCAGAAAAATAGTCAAACAATTGCACAACTTGAGAAAGTTAACCTTTTTACTTTGCGACTAATTATGTTCCAACTTACTGTACATGCATCCTAGCAGATCTCACTATGATCTTCTTCGAAACCTTTTCTTCTTGCCTTATATTATGTAGTATGCTACCTTGCCCCTGACGTTATGTCTTCACCCTCTCCACCGTACAACAGTTTTCTCATTTGAAACCATCATGAGTGACTCCGCTTCACTTTCTGGCTAAAAATTATATAACTAAGGAAGTTGTTAATCACTGATCCAGATAGTCATTGTTAAGTAAATGGGGATACTCCCTCAGGTATGAGGGTGTGTGGTGTCAAGGCAAATATTTCTATTTATGAATTTCCTGTAGTTGTTCCACAGTGGTAAAAATCGATTGATTTGGAAACGGATTCTTTGCAAAAACATTTGAAATCTCAGCCCGTATGGAAAAATGTTATAAATACGGTCATGAACAATAAAGCTGATATGGAGTTGTTCTAGCACCAGTACAGAGACAGAACAGTTGTTCTCCCTGCCCTGAAACTTTCCTTCTTGTCCTCCTGCACCTGCCTCACGTCCTTGCCTTGCAGTTAGGGCTCATTGTGAAATATTGATCAGTGGAAAGATTGGATGATGTCAGAGCACAAGAGACACTTCTGCTATGCACCTGCATGTGAAAGAATCAGCCTGCTGCCTCTGCCTGGTCACAAAAGCTTTGAAAACCGAGAGTGCTTTTCACACATGCACACACACACACGCATGCCCACAAAAATTATAGCCCTTTTCAAAGAGTGTGTGAGTGAATTGTTGATTTTTCTCTCTTACTTTTGGACAAAGATTGGCAGGAGGCTAAAGAAGGCTAATGATTTTTTTTTTGTTGTCGCTGAGCATTTGTTATGGATGCGAACGGATGTGTTGTGTATGTGAACACGCGTGTGGGCGAGCTGAACTGTGCATCAGTGTATTCAACTGGCTCGTGTGTGTGTGTGTGTGTGTGTGTGTGTGGGAGCATGTGCGCGTTACTTCGGGCGCCAGATGGAACACCATGCTAATTGGTTGGAGATCAGTGGGGGAGTTTGAAGCGGACTGACCCCGGGCTGGGCTGCTGCTCCTCAGCTTGGCTCACTCCCACCCTTGGCTTGGCAGCTGGTTCTCTGGCAGCTGCACCGCGGCTTCTCTCCATCACTTCATCTGGCCATCCATCCATGGATAACCCTGTCTGACCAATAACCCAAACGACCTGCTTGTTTGTACGATTGTACTATTCTCTATCTCCGCCCTTGTTCATTTGCCTCGTCCGGCCTCGGATCTTCACACTTCTGCTTCACTTTGGCTTCCACTTTAATCATCTCCGCCTTTGACCTTCCACCGTCGAGAAAATCAAAGGCCTCTTGTGGGTTCCTCTCATCGATTTGATCTACGCAAACATTTTTCCAGTTCATCAGACTGGTTGAAGGGTTAACAACAGTTCCGGTTCGGTAAAACTGAACAGTATCTATGAACAGATTCACGAGTTATGGGGAAACAGTTGTTGGGAATTTTGGTGTGTTTATTACGATATATAAAATAGAAAATCAAACCTAACTGCAAAATAGGACATACTTCCTGATCATGGACCTACTGCATTGTACTGTACTTATTCCTGCTTGTTTCAGATAAGGGGTGAGGTATCGGGGGACATATTGGGTTCATGTGTTCTGCCCAAGGACACATTGCCAACTGCAATCAAACCTTAAACTTTCCAGTTCCATGATCTCCATCTACATGATGACGAACTTCCTCTTCCTCTCTTCCCTCACTCCTTCTTCATCCACACCTGTTTTACTTATTTCTCCACAGAATTCTACTTTTTTTACCCTTTATTTTTCTTCTTGTTGTTCTTCTCTTTTTTTTTAAAGATTTTCTAAACATTGAAAATGTGTTTGTTAATCTGTTATTGAAATTTCAGACGTTGATTTGAACTAAAAAAGCTTTTATTTTTATGTATATAAAAAAAGTAATTTTCTTGTAACACGGGGACAAAACCACCGTCCACTAAGGACTCATGGTGACTCAGCTTCACTCCTGTCATGAAATCTCCGAAATCTTAATTAAAAAGTTAGACCTATTGTTAGAGTTTCTGCTGTAATTATCAGGTTTAAGAGCATTTGCTAATTGCAGTTACTTCAAGGCACTTTAAGTGAACTGGAGTTGTTTTTTTTTTGTTTTTTTTTTTAATAATAATGAAAACGTTGTTAAGCAGTATGAGGGTTCGTACTTCATGGAGTCTTTACCTTGGTTTTTTTTTTGAGTGATGACGTACTCCTTTTCTTTTGTGTGGGGTTTTGGCCTGGAGCCAGCCGCTCCATTAAACCCAAATGTCTGTTCTCCGGTGATTTGAGTGATGAAGTTACACCACTGCTCTGCACTGTGTTGGTTTCCCCATTAGTTCTTCCTCTT
>NC_024315.1:11577759-11606323 GCF_000523025.1 Cynoglossus semilaevis
TCCCTACAACCCATTCAAAAGGCATTTTAGCATTGTCCATTTGTTTGTCACTCACATTCATATATATATATATATATAAAATTTCATACTCAACCGTATCTTTAAAACAACACAGTCAGCCATAGTGCTGAGTACAAATGAGGGAAAAAAATCAATTTCCAATGACAGTCTAGGCAGTCATTCGAGCAGTGTTTTTAAACCTTGGGCCCGCGCCCCCACATAGACTCACTGGAAATTCTGGAAGTTATACAAAAATCCATCCATCCATCCATCCATTTATTTTCATCCGTTTATCCGTTACTGGGTCGTGGGGGCAGCAGTGTCAATGACTGCAACCCAAACCACACTGCACCGTACCAACACCCCTGAACCTTCCTGCAGGTGGTGAGTCCACTGGAAGGTACCAACCGCCCTAACTGGGATTCGATCTTGCCCAGGCGGTTCCACACCTATACGAAAATCTGAATTGTTAATTATTATGAGGATCAAAAAACTGTAAATATAAATCATGTTCAAATAAAATCTTTATTGATGGCGACATTGCTACTAAAATGTCTGTGAGGTTGCCAGAGACTTGTCAAAATGAAGTCACAATCCAGAAAAGTGTTAGGATCCACTGTTGTAGGGAATAAGAAAATCAATCAGAGAAGCTTTAAAAATAGGACAAAGGAATGATATTTAAAATACAAAATCAGAATCTGTCATTATTTTTTTTTCTCTTCTTCACTTTTAGAGTTCGTGTGAAGAGAATTTTTTTCACCTCTTGGCCCTGTCCGTTTTCACATACACTCACGGCTCTTCACAGCCTCAGTGTCCAGTTCATGTCTGTCATTATTTTTTTTTCTCTTCTTCACTTTTAGAGTTCGTGTGAAGAGAATTTTTTTCACCTCTTGGCCCTGTCCGTTTTCACATACACTCACGGCTCTTCACAGCCTCAGTGTCCAGTTCATGTTCAGAGAGACAGTTGTTTTCGTTTATGGCCTTTTCTGTGTTTTTTTCCACAGCAGCCCACCCACTTACTTTGAGATTAAATAATCCTAGAACAAAATTATTCAACTCTGGCATTTGCACTCGTGGCTCTCCCTTCCCACATGACAGGAGTTCACTGCTGGGAGCTCCTGTGTGTGTGTGTGTGTGTGTCTGCAGGGGTGTGTTGGTGGGTGGTTGTGTACTTGGGTTGGTCTGAGCACTCTGTTATTATTTGATGGCACCCACAGTGTACTTATCTATTATTCATGACACTCCGAAGGGGCAACTCCGGGGCCAAGGCCATGGCAGAGGCATGTCTGAACCCTTCATTATGTCTACAGGCAAGAGTGTGTGTGTGTTCATGTATGTGTGTGTCTGTCTAGGAGCTATACTTGTAGGGACATAGTTGTTTTAAAAAGTCTATAGTTATGGGGACAACTTGACAGGCTATTTTGAAGTTCAAGATTTAGTTTGGCAGTCAAATTAGCATCAAGTTGAGGATTAAGGTTAGACATTTATTTGTAATGGTTAGGGTCAGGCTAAAGGGCTGAGAATCCCTTATGGCTCTGCAGAGTGTGCTCTTGGCCATAGGGGGGCGATGCTGTAATCGTCAAAAAAAAAAAAAATTAAAGTTACAGCAGCAGTAAGAACTTTGTTTATATTTGCTCATATAAATATTGAAATTTGTATTTCTATTTTATAATTATTTATGGTGTGTTTCTGATTGCCAATTGAATCCTTACAGTCTCTCATGTGTGTTGTACAGACCGCCTCTGATGTCCACACAATAACACGTTGAGCTGCAGCTGGTTATATTTTTCAAGCAGTAAAACATAAAAATCTGCTCACCTGTGTGTTGATAACCTTCAGAAACAACCCACTTCACCTATTTTTAGACCTATTTTAATGGACAATGACAGCTGTACGGGCTGAACATTTTTCGAGGATCAGGGAGAAAAACGTTGGGTTTTCAGATCCTTTAGCACCATTTGTCGGCACTGATGCTTGAGCTCAGCTTCATGAACAGGAAACAAATGCAGCACTTTTCTTTTTAGTAGTTTCTTTGATCCAAGTTATTTTTTTTTGTTATTGGGTTGAAGTTGTTCATACTTTTCACTTTCTGTCTCTGGTTGGTTTCAAGGTAAAATTTGGAATGCATTTTTTTTTCCTTTTTAAATATTAATCAGGCTCCATTCAACTTAAATGTCAAATGGATTTGATTGTCACGCCTCGGTGGTGTCCTTCCTCTACTCCACCTGTGCTCAGCTCAAAATTTAAGCCAAAGGGACCACTTTTTCACAATAAAACTCCCAATTCTGACACCACTCATCAGCATCGAGACTTATTTTAGGGGCAAGGTTTGCAACAAGGTTTTTGAATTTCAATCATCTTTTTCTCTTTTGTTCCAAAAATTAGATTCCATTTGAAAGGAACCAGATTTCACTTTTTGGATGATGAACATGGAAGTTTGTGGCCCATTTGAGATAAAAAAAGGAATTCTCTGTTTTTCTCTTGATTTTCTCTAAGAATGTCCAATAATATCAATAATATTGGCCTGATATTAGCATAATTATGTCAGCCATCATTATTAATTTTTCCTCCGACAATGAAAACCTGATAATGCAATGCCTAGGTTTCACCCTAAAATAGTTTTGGGGATAAATGCCTGTATGTGAAAGTGAAAGCCACTAGATGGCAGCATTGTAGCTCATTTTAGTTTAATAATCGGGGGATTGTATGCAGAATGCTGATGCTAGCAACTTAGTGGTTTCTACACATAAATAAATGAATATTACAAGGCGCTCAATAGTATTTGAATTTCGTGGATGAAGCCGGATGAAAAAAACTAGGTCCCCTAGGGGGGGGCATGGCAGAAAATGTTTGAGAAACGCTGCTTTTACCCACTTAACCGACACCTTTGTGAGCATGCGTCACTTAACTTGCTGACAACATCAGCATATCAGATATCGGCAAAAAGTTATATCGGACATCACGATTTTTTTTCCAAATTTGCATGCAAATGCAATGAAAGGTCAAACATGTATTTGACCTTTCATTTCAAAATTGGCGGTTGTTTTGGTCCTCTTTCTTCTGAACCTTATTTTGAGACAGTGGTCAAAATAAAATTATGTTGTGTTATGTTTAGATGTGTTCAGGCAAAGGTTAGTAACAGACATGAAGAATTTAAAGTCCATAAAGAGTCCCATCAAAAGCACAGTTGTCTGAGTGTGTGTGTGTGTGTGTGTTTGTCTGGAGGCCAGAGCTGGAAAACTTAATTTTTCCACAGTTGGAGGAAAATGAATCACACACAGAATCTGTGCCTCGGTCCCTTGCAGGCTTATCTTCTCAACTGTCTCACAACAGCGCCCTGAACACATCGTCGTGATATGAGCAGAATATGTTTCATCAGTCGTTTCTGGAGTTCATCAGAGAGACAAACAACTTTGCTTTTATTAAATTTGCTCAACGAGGTGCAGCGCTGTGGTAAAAATAAATAAATAATAATAATAATAAAAACAAAAGCTGTTTTTTGACTGAACTCAAAAAACTCATTTTCCGTTTGTTGGTGAAGACGTCCAGCCTAATGGAACTTCTTATCTCCATGATCATGTCTTACAATCCCAGGTAGCCGTTGCATTTTATTTTTATACCTAGTGCAGTTACAAACCCCCGGCTAAAGGTATGAGACGGGAATTTTGCTGGGCTGATTTGCGTAGCCTCAAGGGAAATAACGGTAAAAAATCAACGTTCAACCGAAATCTTTTTATCTCTTTTACTTTACAGAAAGTATAAAATAGACTGCAACCTTTTCTTATAAAAGTTTTTGTACAGTTTTATCCCTTTATCAGTATTTTTTTTTTCTACTTACACTTAACGCCTTATCACTGATAGAAGGGTCTACACTTTGCACTAAATCTTTAAGTTGGGAAATAGGAAAATCCTCATGTCAAAGGTTAAGGTCACCTTACATCAAACCACTGGGCTTTTTCACGTGGTACAGGAACCGTTTTCTACATTCTGCCATTAAATTGGTTTCCAAATTGTTCCTTTCATTTCCGTTGAAAAACCCGATTCTCCAGTGCACTGATGAAAAGCTGTTCAAAGAAATAAGAATTCCTGCAGTGAGAAATGAAACACAAACATAATAGGGTTTTTAAAATGCATGTCTGTTTTTTCTCTGTAACTAACACTACAATCAGTGTGAACAACAAACACGTTTACTGAGTAACTGCAGGTGACAATGACCCACAGTTTAATTCGCTGGACTTCGACAGTTTGACCCATTGTTTGTAACCTTTCAAATCCAATACACTTTTTTTTCACAGATTAGTCGTCGGTTTCTAATTCAAAACTGGTTTTGGTTGGTTTTCATTCCCCCATCCTGTATCCCTGCCTCTGATTTATTCAAATGTTAAACATCCGCAGGCCAAGTTTGTGCATGAAGTACAGTAAATATACGAAAATGCCCTGGAATACGGCAACGCAAAACAAAACAAACGTCATGCCCGGAAAACCTACTAAAAAAAGCAGGTAAACTAGCATACGAATGCGCGCACACACACACACACACACACACACACACACAGTGTTAGTTTCTGAAGATGTCAGCAGAATCTGGCAGGACAGGCAGGAGACATATGTAGGTAACAGACTGCGAAGCACCATCTGACAGCGGCGCCCAAAGACAGCAGGTACAGGAGGACGTTCAAACACATCTGTCTGTGCGCTGCTAAATGAAGTGGAGCAACAGTGTATGGGAAATACGTGCAGACAGTTTGGTTCAGGCCGGTCTGACTCAGCTGTACTGCCGCACAGACAGCAGTGGTTTCCTCTCCCACCTTACGGGAGAATAAGATTTTGTTTAGTTTAGATGTGGGAGTAGATGTTGTTTTCTGTTTTGTTTTGTGTGTAGAAGTATGATGGAGTATTAGGTTGAACTTGGGATGATAAAGTGTCTCCTCATTTATGAACCTAGTACTGAAGTACTACTTAACAGGAAGTTCCACATTTTCTCACTGGCATGTATTTAGTGGTAACATAATGTGCTTTTCTCGCATGGCAAACATTTGTGAACTATTCTCATATATTTACAACTTAACAACACATTAGCACTTCATTTTTGATAAATGTATGACTTTATTTCCTTAAAACTGAACTTTCTTATATATACATATATTCTTATATATTTACTGCTTTACAGCACATTAGGACTTTATTTTCATTGACTTCCCACTTCATTCTCACAACATAACGTCTTAATTCTCATGAACCTAACTTCCCACTTCATTCTCACAACATAACTTAGTCGTCTTAATTCTCATGAACCTGAACTTTATTGCAATATATTTACAACTTCACAACTCATTACCACTTTATTCTCATAAATGTATGACTTCATTCTCATATATTTACAACTTTACGATATGTTACGACTTTATTCTCATAAACGTATCACTTTATTCTGACAAAATTATGAGAATAAAGTTCAAATTCATGACAAAGTTGTTCTCACAAAATTACAACTTTATTGTCACGAAGTTGAACTTTATTCTCATATATTTACAACTTTACGATTCATTAGGACTTTATTCTCAAAAAACCTGAACTTTATTCTTATATATTTACGACTTTATGACTCATTAGGACTTTATTTTCATTAACATACAAATGTATTCTTTCAAAATTACGGCTATATTTTCATGACCTTGAACTTTTTTGTAATATATTTACATCATGACAACTCATTACCACTTTATTCTCATGCATTTACAACTTTACAACTCATTACAACTTTTTTCTTAAAAACCTGAACTGAGCTTTGGCATTTTATGACCTTTTAAAAACCGGTTCTCATCCTGGTCCAGGGTGGGCCTGTGTTGCTGTGTTTTTGTTGTCCAACTTGTGATGACTGAACTTCCTTGTTCCTCTCTGGCCTTATTCTAACTTCTAGCGCAGCATCACAACAAAACGGCAACACCTTAAAAGAGCCATAACGTCCCGTATGCTCTCAGAGAGAGAGAGAGAGGGAGAGACTAAAAGACATTAAATATTCCCTTCAACTGATGGAGGTATTTTATGTCGACATAATGACTCGCTACCTGTTTCTGAACCTACGCGTCAGCCCCATCTGTTTACATACCACTGGAGGGTGTCGGCGCTGTGTGTGTGTGTCTGTGTGTGCACTATAGATCTCATAACAGGCTCATCTGGTGGCAATGTGTCAGTGCCATTGACCCCTGTGTTCCCCATCTGGTTGGTAACACAGTGAGCCAGCAGCGACAGCTGTTCAATCAGGGGACCATCAAGCACAACAGACTTACACACAGTTTAACACACACACACACACACACACACACACACCGGTTCTATGATTATGCGTCACATTACGTGTGTAGACTGACACACAGCAGACATTTACAGAATAAATGTGGATTCTGGTGCTGTTACAAACACGCCATATGTTTGTCATGTGTTTGTTGTTTTCCTCCGATATTGAAAACCCGATAACGCAATGCCTGAGTTTTGCCCAGTGATGTCTGCCCTGAAAATAGTTTTGGGGATAAATGGCTGTATATTAAAGTGAAAGTCACTAGCTGGCAGCATTGCATCTCATTTAATTAATCGTACTCATACTCGTACAGTGGTTTGTACAGATAAATATATTGGTATCGGTTGATACGGAAATTAAGTGTTTGGACAATATCGGCATATTGGATATCGGCAAAAAGTTAATATCCCTAATGTATACATATATACTATATATATATAAAAATGAGTTGCGCTCCGGCACACACACAACACAAATTTCAGCTGCCTAGATTCTTTTCATCATCTGATATTGTCATCCAAATATGAAAGGGAGAGGGATTTTGGTAAGAGTTTTTTTTAGATTTGACATCCATGTGATGAAATAATAAAAAAAATGCCAAAAATGCAATAATATGTCCATTAAATAGCTTATTTGCGTTTAATTTTAATGGTTCAAAAAATGTCCCTGGCCTTCACCGATGTTGACTTCATCAAATCTGGCTCACTTTGAAAAAAGTTTGGACACCCCTGGAATAGGTTTTGAACCAGACACCGGGCCCAGATTCAGAGCACACACTGGTATAAGCCCCTGCCCCAGAGGTCTTCACTTGCCTCATAAAAAAATACACACCCCCCTGGAGGCAGAGAAGTTTAAAATATTAACTGCATCACTGAGGCTGTGTCTTATTCACTTTGAAGGCGAGTGTGTGTAGGTGTGTGTGGTAGTAGACGGCGCAGAGTGTTGAAGGTGTCGGAGTCTATAGAGTCAGAAAATCCAGGTCACATTGTAACTGACAGATAGACTGGTAGAAAATGTTGTCTGATTTACCATGGCTACTCAGAAAGTGCGTTCATGTTTGTAAAGGTTGTGAGATTGTAAGAGTTCACTTGAACAGTTGTCTTTGTAAATGATGGTTGACAATTCATGGCATTTTAAACCAGAAAGACGTAGCAAAACTTTTTTTTTGAGTGCAATATCAGCAACATTTTTTGGCTCAGTAGTAAATAAGCTATGGATCTGTACTGGGCCCCGGACCGGAGGTTGGGTACCCATGCTGTAGATTATGTTTGAACAGGACATGGTACCACATTGTGATTCAAATAAACTCGTGTTTTTTTTAAGTTGATAGTTGTGTCTCTCTTGGTGTTAGATTCCGATTCCTGTTATTGTTAGGAAAATGTATTTATTTATTTTTTATGCTACATTTATTATGTTAGTAATATGGTAACAATAATGCACTGACTCCAGCTGCAAACTAATTGCACCAGCGTTGCAGTGCCCTCACTGACCAGTAGGAGAGCAGCGACTCCTCTGCCTGCTTTGAGTGTCATACAGGCACCTTATCATAGCAGCAACTGTAGTAGCATTAACAACACTGACAACAGGGATGACACTGACAACAACGACTGTCAACCACGTCTACACAATACAGAATCAGGTAAACCTTGAATTGAAACGCTTCAATCAAATTATCACATTTAATTAACCAATAAAAAAAAACCTCGAAGTGGTCCTTTTCTTTTAGTGACTTTAGCCTGTTGTTTAAAACATTATTAGCACAGCAGCGTTTGGAGCTTAGATGAGCTCACTGTGACAGAATACAAATAGAATCTTTTATTTATAAAAGCTAATGACCTTCAATAGTGAAAATAAATTTTAATTAAACAAAACAACTGAGAAAATGACAACTGCGTTGCCGTTGATAAATGAAGCACGGCGAGAGAGCAGTCAGACCTTTTCACATTTACTTTACTTTTAATTACACTTTCAAAGAAGGAAGTTAATCCCTGGGAGCTTGTAAGGTGAGACTTCTGCCCAGACCACATCTGTAACTACCTGATGCCGAGGCAATTATATTGACCAGAGTGTTAACAGTACCTATGTTATGATGAGACATGCTAGTATTTTTTTAGT
Source organism: Cynoglossus semilaevis (assembly GCF_000523025.1). Lineage (NCBI taxonomy): Eukaryota > Metazoa > Chordata > Actinopteri > Pleuronectiformes > Cynoglossidae > Cynoglossus > Cynoglossus semilaevis. The sequence goes on from NC_024315.1 coordinate 11,586,173, forward strand.
AAAAAGGAGTATACAGTAGTATACAGAGATAAATAAATGATGCAAAATGCACGCCATGGTTTATCTGCCTCATCTGTGTGATCAAGTCTGATACTTTACTCCTGTGAACTCCAGTAACTGTAACTCACTGAGTCTAACTGATGCAACAATTGCATTGTTGTTGCAGAGTTGACACTGAGAAAATACTGCCTTAATAACTAAAGCAATTAGTCCATAAAAAACAGGGGCATAGGGAAAAATATCTTTTTCATATTTTTACTTCTCTCGCCACATAATTGTAGCGGTAATGTAATGGGAACACAAATCAAAAAGTGAACTATTATGGAATATTGCAGTAAGTTATGAATAATTGAACATTTTAGTTTTTATGGTATGTTTTTTTTTTTCTCGACCCGCACCATCCTCTGAAGGCCCGTCAAAAACGAAAATGTCTCACATTTGGAATCAGCTGATTCAAAGGTTTGTCGCAGTCTGTTTGTTGCTAGCGCAGACAATATAAGGGAGGGTATTGGTATTGGTCCGTTATTGAAAAAAAAAATCTATGGATATCTATGGATGCTATTGCATCAGTAACAACAGCTGGAGGAGAAAAGAAGGAGTTATATTCTTATCAGTATCAGTATCAGCAGATACTGCAAGTTGCAGTATCGGCCATGATACCCCCCATCTCCCAACCCCCCACTCAAATTCTATTGAGAACCTGATAACGTATATTTTTATCTGTACCTATCACTGTATGAGTTGCTGCCACCTAGTGACTGGAGGCTTGTTATCATTCAAGCATTACAGCAGTGGTACACATGTCCAGCGTGTGATTTGAAGCCCCTCGCCCCCCCAGCACTTCACCACATCCCCCAGGGGGGCCCGCCCCACTATTTGAGAAGCAATAAGTCAAGTGAGGAAAGATAAAAACAATAAAAAACGATCATGTTCTCACATGATTCAACACATGATCTCTGCTCACTCCTGGGGGACGTGACTTTTTTTTCCTACTACCTTAAATATAAATTAATACCACCTTTACTGTAAATATTTAACACTACTTAAACATGAAGCTCCCCTCCTTCATGAGGCCTCAGCACGAAACTGTCAGGAGACTGTGGGAATGTGGCGGGAATGGAACAGGGAGGGGTGGGGGAGAAAGGCACGGATTAAGATTCAATTAACTTTGCATGGCAACTCCACAGCGTCCAGGGAAATCAATTTGAGTGAATAAACACGTCTTCCTCGGTGTCTCTGTGCTGTTGCTAAATAGAAGGGAAATATTCACATATATATATATATTTTTTTATAGACAGTTAGATAAAAAAGAAGAAGATAAAAAAAAACACTCAGGTCCCCAGGTGAGATGCTTGAAATGAAGTGAGCTGTGATGTGAGATTTGCAGAGGGTCATGTTGTCTATTTTCACTTCTCATTACTTCATAATTCCAATAAAGAAGGGAGGGAGGGCTGGAGGGAATTTTCTTCTGCTCTTTTTTTGGATTATTTATAAATCAGGAAAAAAAAACATGTTGTTTTTTTTTGGGGGGGGAAGAAAAATATACACCTGCTTATTTTCAAGAGGACAGATGTCACGTTTGCACACTCTCTGTCTCTCCGTGAGTTGTTTTGAGTTTGTCACCAAAGAAGAGTTGGAGAAAAATAAGAAACATTCTTCCAAGTGCTAATTGATGAGAAGCACCGCGCAGGTTTCTCTCTTGTCTTTGTGAAGTTGTAAACCAGTTGGAGCTAAAGGCAATGATTCATCTAAAAACAACAACTGAAAATAACTTGTGAAAATAGCCCCGCTGGGACTGACACCTAAGGGCATCAGTGACAGGGAGCAAAATAAAAAAAATAAATAAAAAAGACAGAGAGAGAGAAAGAGAGACGGAGCTGGAAAACTTGCAGCTCAACAACAACAATAAAAAACAGCAGCAGCATGAGCAGCAGCAACAGCTTTAGATTTATCCATCAATATTAATTCTTGTCCTTGTCAGAGAATTTCGACAGTATTTTGATGCTGAACGCTATTCCGAAGTTTTCTTAACGTCGAAAATAAATACACCAGTGAGCCAGGGTCTCAAAGGAAGACTTGTATTCATGCTTTGGTTCATTCCATCAACTTCAGTCTCCTAATCCTTTTTGGGGTCACTGGGAGGGCTGGAGCCAATACTAAAAGTTACCAAAGGGGGGCAGTGTACCCCAATGATGGTCCACATTTAGTTGGATAATGCTTGAATGATAACAAACCTCCAGCCACTAGGTGGCAGCAACTCATACAGTGGTTTGTACAGAAAAAAAATATACGTATCAGGTTCTAGATAGTATTTCAATTCATGGGGGAGTGGGTCGGAGGGGCATGGGTGGGTGGGGAATGAAAATATTTCTGTCCCCAAGGCAGGGCATGACAGAATAAAATTAAGAAACACTGGCCTAATCCAACATGTATTTGGACTGTGGGAGGAAGAATCTTACACATATATACAATATATGTACATATACTGTATATACTATATATGGTGTATCTCTCTCTGTTTATCTATATCTATCAATAGAATTACATATATGTATGTATGTATGTATATGTACATGTATAACTTGTGTATACTGTATTTAGATATTATTATATCTATGAATATATATTTATATATATATTCATGTATTTTTATAGCTACTTGCATGTGTGTATGTACAGTGTTCGATATATTTCAACCTCTAATTATCAAACCACACAATACTCTTAAACAAATAGTTATACTAATGTATTGATTATTGATTTGATTTAATTTCACATATGTGAAGCTTACTTCTGTTCAAACGCACAGATTTAGACTGAATACTCTCGGCCCGTATGCCTGTGCTGTTTTGTTGCTTCATGACCAGACGTGAACCACAGGGGGCCTCAGTCAGCCACCGTGTTCAACTCTCTGTATCATTGACCTACACCGTTCACCATAAGCCTCTAACCCTCCTTTAATTTGATCAATCCTGAATTCCTTAACTGCTCCCAGTGTTCCCGCTACAATGTTTTAATCAGAACATTCACACACACGGACGTAATGAGGAACAGAACTCTGACTACGAGAGAATCCTCATTAGAAGAGATTAGAGGAGGCTGCAGGCGAAGTGTCTCCAGTAATAGCAGACATGGTCACTCGGTGTTAGCTTCAGTGTGAAGACCTGACTCTAATGTGGTTTTAATTTTTTTTATTCTCACCTTTTGGTCTAAAATCCCTGACTTCCTGAACAAAAGCACATTTGTAAAGTATTTTTTTTCAAAACCACAGTCAAAAGATTGACAAGGTTTTCATTTAAAAACATTGATGTTGTTTTAAAGCAGTGTTTTTCATCCTGGGGGTCAAGAGATGTGGAGTGAAATTAATAATAATAATTATTATTGTTATTATAATTAATTTTTTAACAGTTTTGTGTTGAGTTAGTCTTGGTGGACCCTGGTGGCCAGCAGGTAATTTGTAGCCCCAAATTACTTACAGTATGAACAAAGACTCTTTACTCTGTTCCTCTCTCTCTGTAAGTCAAACAAGGTCACTTTGTCAAACCCCCCCCCCGCCGGCCCCCCGGCTGTTGTACTTTCTGTATTCCTTTTTGATGACACCTTCTTGTAAACCATAGCTGCTGCTTGTTCTGAGAAAGGCACGGCGAGATGGACATTGACCGTTGAACATCCGGTAAATGCTGTGTAATCAGCCAAATTCCTATGCACGGTGAAGAGGCCCATGAGACCAGGATGGAAAATAGAAAAGGTGCACGTCCACCGTTCAAGGAGGTGCAGAAAGAGAGCGAGGTGTGACTGATGGTAAACATGCTCAGAGTAGTGTCAGGAAGAAGGCGTGGACGAGTGGATAAATTTAGTTACCGTAATCCCATTCACATTCCATTTTGTGAGGTCATACCTGCTGCTTCCTGCCGGGGAAGGCCGATGACCACAAATAATCAACAAAAAAACGTGCATGTTGTCATTTCCTTTCCTGAACCCAGAGTAAACAAGCAGCGGCTAACAGGTCTCCGAATCTCTGCGTTTACTTCATCGCATTAATATTTCAATAATCCAGAACTCCAGACATCCGTGGGTGGGCTGCAGCCTCTCCCATCCGTCTGTCAAAGTACACGGAACGTCGGCTAATGTTACATTAGCACAGCATCCACAGAGCAAATAGGATCAATTTAGATGCTACCTGATAACCCTGGAAAAAACAAAGTAAAGTACGACTGTGTTGACATAGCTCTGCTGTTTGAAGAGCTTTTTTTTAACCCGTATAACCTTGACTTAATCTATCTAGTCACATTTGCACAGCATTTATATATTATGTATATATGTTATTTATATATATATATATATATATATATAACATATATAATCTGCTTTATATATACATATGTAGCAAATAGCACTTTCATCATTTTGCATGAGTTGCAGGCTAGTAATTAATATTATTTTAATAGGGCTGGAAGTAGAAAAAAACCTACTGTCCGAAATGATGACAGTGTCATTAGGGATGATGCCACCTATACGACACTACCTTGCACTTCATTGCAATTGTTTTGAAACCCAACATAACGACCATTAGTAGAAATGCTTAGTATCAGTGAGTAGCCAACTAAAAATACCCATTCTTGTGTCTGTTCATAAAAAAAATGCTACTGAGAAAACCTTACCTTGAGTGCTTTCTTTTATCATGTTATGTACTGTGTAGTTTTTAGTCACAATAGTATTCAACAAGCTATTTTATCATCACTATATATTTAATACGTAGCAACAGGGGCAGAGTTTACGAGATTCTGTGAAGTTGCTGAGAACATAAACCAAAAATCTTCAGTTTTACTGTCTCTACAGGGATTTATTTCTAACTTAAACTTATCGCCTCGATGTCAAACACAGACACAGACAGACAGACAGACCAGACAGACAGACAGTCTGCCGCTCTTATCTAAATTAATAAAACAACCTCCTGGACATTTCATAGCTATCAGGCCTGATGGTGACAGTTGGTAAATAACACAAACAGCTATAGGGGACATCGTGGAAGCAGAACACAAGACCAAAATAATTGATAACAGATACAGCAGAATTTGCCCTGTGCGGAAGCTGTATCACTGGACTGAGCAACAGGAGCCTGGTTCTTTTAAACCATCATTGGATCTGAAATGTAAGGTTTCACAGCTACAAAAGTTAAAGTGAAAGTTACCTACAATTGTATAACTTATTATTTATTTATTTATTTTTTTTACAGCACAGATATCTCACAGCTTAGTCAAACGGTGCTGTGTTTCTATTGTTGCGCATAAATTCATTCAATTTCTGTGTACTATTTTCTGTGTATTATTGCTCAGCCCAAAATTTATTGTAAAGTGTGTTTATTGCCTTTTAATGACAAGGTGCACGTAATTACTGTCTCACTTAAAAGATACGCTGCTACAGACAAGAGAGAGAGAAAAGCTGACCGACTAAATAAATATAATCTCTCTCTGCAGGTTAAATATATTCACTCATTAAATGTCACTTAATTAGCATGTCGCTGTTTTAAGCAGCACCAGGTGATAGAAAATAACTTCGGCAGCAGTTTTCTCTCTTTTTTTTTAAAATGTATATTGTTTTAATTAAACCGCGACCCTGCCCTGAAACCATTTTACAGTGATAAATTGTCTGTGGGTCAAACCAATTTTAGATTGCTAAAACAAACAAACGTTGGAGCCGTCACCATCGGCTGAATATTATTGTAAGGTGTATACTATGGACCAAGGACGGAAGCTGCTGCTGAATGGACAGCTCATAATAATAATAATAATAATAATACATTAAGTCCCATATTCGTCCCACAATGTGGAAATTTACAGTGTGTCTTTGCAACCCCACAGGCTGCCACAGGAGGCACCATTAAGCACATGTTTGATTAGGGATATCGGGCTCCTTCTGGGAATCGAACCCTGAACTCTATGCTCTCTGCTTGCAAGGTCGACATTCTGACCAACAAAAGGTCATTCCCTGGAGTAATTTGTCATTTAGGAAGTCAAATCTTGGACACTCCTGGTACTTTGGATTCCTGAATATATCGCGTTATTTTATGGTAAATAAAAAAATTTAAATATCCAATCTTTTCATTATTTTCGTCAAAACTATTCTTACCCAGGGAAAAAAACAGTACATAAATAAACAAAAAGACATTTTGCAACAAAAAACCCAAAAAACAACAGTATGTACAAGTAAATGGGATTTGGCTTGGGTATTCTAAGATACCCGCATGTCATAGATACAGTATATACACTATATAGTGAGCACGTACATGTATAATGACCTACGTTGGACACTGGAGGGCACTATTGTTGTTGTTCGACTCTTGATAACAGTGTGGGGGGGTTGTAAAGGGTAAATATATATACGTAAATAATATAATAACTATCACGCCTATACTTTGCGATTTTTCTCTTTTCGCAGTGGGTCTTGGGACGCAACTACTGCGATAAGAGAGGGATCACTGTATATATATATATGGATATATATATTGATATATATATATATATGGATATATATATTGCGATGTGTGTATGTATATGTATATAGTAGTCAGTTGATCTGTCTGTTGTGAGGAAGCCTAACATTACAGATGTATATGTATATAGTAGTCAGTTGATGTTTGTTGTGAGGAAGCCTAACATTAAGTTCTTCTTCTTTATTCGAGACCTAAATCACCTGCTGGTATAAAACCTTCTATATTCTCCCTCCTTCTGTTGAATCAACAATCTCCACATCTCTTTTCACCTGTACATCCATTAATCAATTCATTAAATCTCATTTTCCGGGGCCTACCTCTCGTCCAGTACCTTTAATCTCCAACATATATTTTCAAATATATATCCATTATCCTTTGGTCCTATCATCTCAGCCTCCAAGCCTGTCCGTTGCAGTCACTACTGCTGAAAAACTCAGCATCTCCATCTCTGGCAGCTCCATCTAACCCCCTACCTTTAATACAGAGCTACGGTTTCTAAACCATTCAACGCTCTCTTTAATGATAGTTATTATTTTTAATCACCTCCTCGCGGGCTCCAGGCCTTGATGTAGTGGACACATCTGACTTTAGCTGAAGATCTAGCAGATCCTGTTGAAAAGAGACAAGACTGGAATAAAAGTGTGAGGGAGTTGGACAGAGGTAGCGAGAAAGCTGCTGGAAGCCATTCAGCTGGAGTGAAACTTGAAGAGATCCCATTATCTGAAGCACAATTCGGCTACATTTTCAAAGATCTCAGCCTCTCACTCTTACAATCAATATCTTCGTTTTTTTTACGGCCGTCCTGCGGTTTAAGAAGCCGAAAAGCTCAGTTTGGAGTTCTCACACTGCGCTCCTACGTTTGTGCGAGTGTGTGTTTTTCTACGTCGGCCTCCCGCCTGTGTGTGTGTGTGTGTGTGTGTGTGTGTATTTTGTTGTACTCCTGGGAACTTTCTATTTAATGTATGAACAACGGAACACCAGGAAAAATAGTGTTAGATTTTTAAGGATTGCTGGACAAAACAGTTCCCAAGCCTTAGGTCTTTGGTAGAATGTAGTCTTTTTTTTTTTTTTTCTAGTTTTAAATCACCTTTGGTTTAAAGGAAAGTTGTGAAGATGAAAGCCAGTCCCTGGTAGATCAGTCAGGTTTCCGAGTGTAGCCTGAAGATTTTCTCCTTCATGTTTCCTGTTTGGAAAAATGCCGATCTGGACCAGTATTTGCAGTGATGCTGACATTTAATGCATTAGATATTGAACCGGAGCTGAGAGCCTGAAGGGCAAGTTCTTGTTCTTTTATTTATTTATTTATTTTAAATTTATTACTACCAAGAACTTCAGGAAGGCTGGCATTCATAAAGAAATCAACCTGAGAAGATTACACATCATTAATAAGGGATTCATTAAGTTCTTTTTCATTAGGGACACAGTCGATGGTTGCCTTCCTCTGCCAGGCCCGCACTGAATTAACATAAACATCCCTGGACAGACGCCAGATGATTTGTCCCACACACCCTCTCCCTTCCCCCCTTCCCCTCACTCTGCTTTGTAAATGAGCCGGAGATGTTCCAGGGGGGAGCTCGGAGCGCAGTCCTCATCGATCAGCTGTGCAGATTAATATCAATCGTTAGTTTTAGTCCTTTTTTTTTTTGGAAAGAATCAGGGGGAGAAGTTCATTCCGTTCGCCGTGCTTCTACTGCAGTCTCTGATTTCATTGATAAGTCGGGCAGTTACTGCTGTTCTACCACAGGGGGCGTGGAGGTAAACAAGGAAACACGGGCCAAAAGACAATAGATTGCATTGTTCTTGGGGATGGACAGCAAGGTGTACAAATGGTTTGTGGCCTTGCCTTACAGCAAGGAGGTCACCGGTCTGATCACTGGTGGTAGCTGAGGGTCTCTTCTATGGAGTTTAGATGTCTACAATAGAGTTTTTCTTTGAGTGCTGATTTACTGCCCCAGTCAATACCACGGTGGATTAGATTGATGGTTCATTCTGAATGAATGACATGGTTGTGAATGCTTATTTACCTGCCTTTACCCAAGGACTTCTGGGTTTGACTCCACTAACCTTTAGGATGTGACCTCTACCCAAGTCTTTTATGTTGACTCTTTTTTTTTAATTTATTTAAAGTTTTTTTTTAAATTTTATTTAGGTTAGCTATTGCCATTACCAAATGTACCAAACTTTTTTGTAATTTCATTTCATTTCATTTAAGAGTTATCTGTTACTCACTTAGTTAATTTTATAACCACACTTAAAACAAATGTAAATTTTATCAGGTCTGTCTTGTGGCTACTTATTGTTTTATTTTATTTTTATATTTAATTATACTTGATTTTTTTTTTCCTTTTCTTCTACTTCGAAGCAGAATATATTTCTTTCTTGAGATTCACGGCAAATGTTTATCTTTCACGTTCGCTGTAGACCAGTGGTTCTTAACCTTGTTGGAGGTACTGAACCCCTGCAGTTTCATATGCACATTCACCGAACCCCCGGTGATGCCCAAGCGGGGGGCGTGTCATCACGAATAATACGAGTCAGGTCTGTGTCTTCTGTGTCCTCTGCCGAACCCCTGAGACTGACTCACCGAACCCCTGGGGTTCGATCGAACCACTGCTGTAGACGGCTGAGGATGCACTTCACTGACTCGGTGATAAAAACAAATTATTAATTTTATTGTAAAAGGTTTTTTTTGCAGGGCTAGATTTGACCGGTTAATAACGGACTAGCGATTATTACTTATCATGTAACCACTGCCATTACAGTCTACTGCAGTATCATACAGTATAGTTACTGCAGTCGGGTCCAAAAACACACAAAAACCTACAGTACAGTGTCTATGGTGTCTCCTTTCATATTCAGCAGAGCACAGGGAGCAGAATATTTAAGTTAATTTATGCCGCGGTGTGACACGGTGGTCGCAGTTTTTTTTTATTATTATTATTTATTATCATATGTGCTACTTTATTTTTAGCTAAAGCATTGGGAGTATGTTTCCAAGAGCCTGGCTGTGAGTGATGGTAAAAGCAGCACATAATACATAGTGAATGAAACTACTTTATTACAGCTGAGCCCAGCAGTCTCTCTGCCACTATGATTTGTGGTGTTTTTCCGCTCCTGTTGCCAGTGGAAGCTGTGCCAGACTCCCATCAACTGGCAAAATCTTTGAAAGTCATCCAGGAGGAAAAGTTGACCATGCATACCTCGTACCGCCAATACACACTCCTGCTGTCAAATCAGGGGTTTTTTTTCACCCCCCCCTTGCCTCCACACATACAGTACTGCTGCAGGATGGCTAAATTAATGGACCAAATTACCTTCACTTTTTTATTATTTGGATCAAATTTAAGTTCAAAACGCTCCGGCCCGAAGACTGTGTTACGACTCCATCAATCAGCTAATGATCTGGACAATAGCAGGCAGTGCATTTTATCAGCATGCGCATCCATTTAACTTTACGCCATTGTATAAGTAAACTTTTAGCAGCGCGGAAGCTTCTGCGCTTTAGTGAAAGTACGAACTCTTTGAATAAATTTGAATAAACGCTGTGCATTATTCAAATTGCTACCCTGTCAGCGACAGCGCCAACGTGCTTGCTTGACATTTCCCAAACTTTGGTGAACTTTACTACGCAGCATGCCGACTGTTAGCGGGAGCTGACAAGAGCTTTCTTTTCACTCCTCGCTAAAAACCATTTAACGGGTGAGATGATACTCATCGACATGAACGGGACGACTGAGCTCGAAGAGAGGGAATAGAGAGAGAGCCTCAGGCAGGCTAACTGACCCGTGTTCTAGTGTCTGCCTTTACTTCCTTTTAAAATAACACGTCACAACGTTGATATTATCAGTCAGTTCCTGCCGGTCATCAGGTCTCCCCTGCTGGTTATTCTAATGCCAAATCCTTCATTTTTTTTTTTTTTTTACATGATGTGTGCCATGCTCTTTAGGGTTCACTGATGCTGTGACCTGGACTGGGGTAGAAGGGGTAGTTAGCTGCCTGCCTTACTAGACACAAACACACACACTTGAAATGCAAGACTCAGTCTGCTTGGCTTTGCAACGGATATTTGGTTTTACTCAACGGGAGAGAAAGCGCTAGATTTAGGATGGAGACAACGTGAAGTGTTCAGGTGCATCAGGCGAGAAAATAGAGGAAATGGACGCACAGTAATTTCAAAGACAATCTGGGGTCTTCGTAAAGGAAGGTAGGAGGACAAGAGTGGGAGAGGAAATGATTGAGGGGGAAAGAGGAGTTTAGCTAAAGGAAATAAATTTAAAAGAAAAGTTCAGCACAGATGGAAATAATGATCAAAAGTACATTGTTACCACATTCACCTGTGGTGGAAATGTTGTTTTTTTCAATTGTTTTCACACACAGTATGATGTTGTTGATGAAAAAATTTCCTGTTCAATGTGAGTTCAACAAAGAATTATTATTTTTTTGCCATTTTAATCCAGTTTATCCCAACGTTAAACTACCTGGAGGCTGTGTGTCCTGGCTGGACTATAAAATGTGCAACTTTTTATGTTTAATTCAGAGTTCTTTTTTTAGATTTCAGCGGTCCCCAACCTTTTTGGTGCTGAGGACCTGTCGGAGATGCTGATTTTCAAAATAAAACATTCTTTAGACCTCATTCTATTGATATCAGAAGAGGGAATTACGTGTTATTTTGAAATATTGTCAGCTTGTCTTTAAACGCAGAAAGTATATGGATATGACTGCATTAGCTTTGTATGAAGTCAAATAGTAAATATGAAGTACCTTTTTTCACTGCGTCCCACTGAGCAGTACCAATCATCAGGCCAGAGGTCGGGGACCCATGTTCTAAATGAGCTGTGCTGCTTCATGTCATATTTGCTTCATTGACCAATTAGTCCAGAACTTTCCCTGATGGCCGCCACAGCTTTCATCCAGTCTTAAAAGAATTTCCCACTCACAGCTGAAGCAGCTTTTTGGTTTTGGACTTCTCTCTGTGTGGGAGGAGAGAGAGAGGGATGGGGAGTCAGTTCAGTGTAAGGTGAACCTGTGATTGATTTTACAAACATCAGTTTATTATTTATTATAATTTTTTTTTAATATTGTCTTACAACTTCGTGACCTCTGCCCTCCTACGTACGTGAGGCTGATGGTGTGAGAACCCTGCTTTGAGAGGACTCCATTGGCATGTAGTGTACTTCATATCAGTGCTTTGGTTTTTAACAGGCTGTATAAATAATACCTAAGCCCAGTAAGGATTTTATAATTTATTAGTAGAATAAACTACAGGTTAGTTCTGGAAAAGGCCAAATAGTGAGTGAAGACTGAAACGGTAGAGCCCAGAGTTCAACACTGATCAACTTTACATCACTGACAGGAAGAATGTGGCCTCCTGTCTCTCTCTCTCTCACACACACACACACACGCATTCATAAAACTTCAGTGTTTTATTATGTTTCAGTAACTTTATTCCAGAATTCTGGGATGTTGTTCCTCTTTGTAAATGTACTGACATCATCTTTTTTGACCGCGTGCCCACCGTGTATGTCCCAGTGTTAACACCACTAAAACGAACGAGGCCATAAACATGTCCTCACCTTATTGTTTTATGATTTATATGTGAGGGCTCCTTTCTTGTAACACTCACACACTTGAGGTCCGAGGGTCCCGGGCAGCTAAAGTTAACACCGCGGAGTCACGTGTGCGAGAGCTTACCTGGCGAAGAGCCAGCCCTACTGCAGAGCTGGAGATGTGCCAGGTTAGACGATGACCGCACCACAACTGAACCTCAGCCTCATTCATTCACCTGAGCCCATACACATGCAGGAGAGTGCGGTATGGTGAAATATACAACCGCCCCCTGCCCCTTCCCTCCGAGCGTCGCCCCCTTCTGCTTTCACTCCACGCATTCATCCAAATAAAACTCGGCTGCTCTTGAGTCTTGCGCTTCCAGCTTTAAAAGCAGCTGCGTTCACACCGACGACTTCAGCGACCCCGGCGACTCTTCGGGTCGGTTGAAGATTGGTGTTTTTACTCTGCAGTTCTCTGCCAGTGCGCTAACAGATGACACGCTGTTAGCTGCAGACGTTATTCAGTGCTGTGAACTCTTTTACTTAATATAATTACAATGATCTTCTCTGGTAATTAATGCTTCGTCGCCAACAAAACCTTAAGAGATTCATTTGATCAATGAGGTAATCTTCGAAATAAAACGACGACTCATCTCGTCTGCTGATTGGACAGTTAACATGTGAAACATCTCACATTAAACTGGTTCAAGCTGAACCTCCAGGATTTTTTTTTTTTTTAGAATAGGAAATACTTCATTGATCCCCAGGGGGAAATTGTTGATGTTATAGTTGCTTGAAACTCGAAAGTGTTTCACAGAAAAAATTTACTTTACCGGAGTATAAGAAAGAGAGGATTTTTTTTTAAATATAATTCTAAAAAAAATAAAAACAGACCATAATTCACCTTCTTCATTACGTGGCTACGCTATTTAATTAGCACCACAGTATAAGGTTCAGGCTCATATCTACACTTGTTTACATGGTAAATTTGAACTCTATTGTTGTGTAAACAGCAGCTCTGCTGCGACAGGCTGCCTCTTGGAGGCGCCAACTATGTGCTTCCTCTGGGGCTCGAACCCAAGACCCGCTGCATGTTAAGGCAGATGTGCAAGCGGATGTAATAACTTCTACGCAACGCAAACGCCACGACGGTGCGTGACCAGGCCGCCGTCTGCCTGCTGGTAAAGGGATATTTTACCTTGTTTGACAAACAACAGCTAAAGAACAGGAGAGTCACATTTTCACCTGAGTTGAAAATGTGTCACTCTCTGAGGGAAATGGTTGTAGAAGGCTAAAAAGTAAAACCTGCAGGTGTTTGTGCTTAGTCCGAGTCAGAACTGCAAAGTGGCACTTCATCAAAACACTAAATGTAATTCATGGCCCGCAGCCCATTGAGGTGGTGCACATCCGACCTTGAGGTTCAGGTGTTTGTGCGTGTTGAATATTGTAGATATATTTAGCTTTCTTTGTTTCCTGTCAGCTATATTGAGTCGTTTAAAAACTCTGTACTTATTGTAACACCTGTAATTCTTACCAGGCTAAAGAGAACTACTCTACAGTTATTGCTGTGTAAGAAACGCAGTGAAATTAACTTTTTTTTTCTTTGTGTTTAGCCTCTCATTCAGTGGCAGCCACAGAAATTGTAGTTTAAATTCTATAATTGACACTCATCTGCTACATAAATACATTTATGTGACATATTATCTCTCCACAATAGCTCAGAACACTTTAGCCACGTACAGCACATTGCATAGAGTCGCAGTAAATAATATTTTGTAGTGAAAAAAAGAAAAAAAAAAGGACGGCGCGGGGGTGGGGGGGTGTTAACAATTGAAAACAGTAAAATAAAAGTCCTTGGAGGAAGACGCTCGGGTACAACGTGATGGTTTTCTCAGTGAAATGAGTCCATCTATTCAGTGAATGGGGAACGACAATGCACTTCCTGTTCCATGGGATGCTGCGGCAGAAAATTACTAGATTAGCACGCTAATGGGATTCATTTTGTCTTCTCAAACGTTGGATGTTAGATGTCGTGAAGCACCGCGGTAAGAATGCAAGTCCACCTACAGAGGTAACAAAACAACGTTCCCCTATAGCGTAGGGGTATACCACTTATTCTTGTATCCTGCGCGTGTGTGTCTGTGTGTGTGTGTGTGTGTATGCCTATGTGCTAACACTCCTATGTTTGTTGCTATAATTAATCACAATTATCAGGATGACTAATGCCGGTGCGGTCTCACTGGGAGAGGCCATTTACAAGCTCAGCAGCCCAAAATACAATCTGAAGACGAAGTGTCGGAGAACAATGGTGGGAGCGCACCAACGCAGCACAAACTTTACGAAAAATCCAGAAAATTAATGCTAATTATTTTTTTACTTCACGGCCACCTTTTTTTTTTCTTTTTTTTTATCACTCTCACATGTTCGAATTTACCTAACTGCTAACTGATTGTAAAAATGTTGTGGTGTAGCCTTCAGTTCCAGGCAGGAGTACTTGTACTTGTATAGTAAGAAGAATTGAATTCCATCCAACATTTCCCCAAGCAAGAAAAGAAAAGAAAATGAGTTTGAGTTCAGGCCTTGCTATTTCCTTAGGAGTAGCACGAAGATGAGCGAGAAAAGAGTTGTAGGGGCAAAAGTGAGAGAAAGGAGGGAAAGATTTGGCAGCGAGGAAACTTGAGATGGGTAGTGGTGGTGATGTTGTGTTCGCAGGGTGGGGCAGGAGGGTGATTACACTGGCAGAATATGAATGAAGTATCCCTCGCGCCTGTGGAAACACTAATGAGAGTCCAAATCCACCACTGGCTAATTAACCGTAATACCCTGTGACATGGAGGAAGGTTGAAGAGGGGTTTAGAGGGGGGTGGTGAAAAAGGAGAAAGTGCAGGGCATAGAAGGGGAGGGGGGCACGAGGATGAGGAGAGGAGCATGAAGAGGGCAGCAGAACTGACAACAGGGAGGTAAAGGTGAGGCAAGGGAGAGAAGGAGAGAGGGTGGGGGGTGGGGGGGTAAACCACAGGAGAGGGGGAGGCGAAAAGGGAGAGGACCTAAAACTCTTATCAGGTCAGGGTGTCGACAAGGGCGATGTGAAGGAGGTAAAACGAGGAGAGGGGACAGGCGGGGGCGAGAGGAGTCGTCCCTTTTTTTTCAAATCTGGAGAATAATGAGTGTCTATTTAGCAGGAGTTGCTGCGCTAACAGCTACCCTTCACTTTCAACTGTAGAGCATGTTAATGGAATGACTCAAGATTTAAGCAAAACCCACTCGAAAAACTGGTGGATGGAATTAGTTTTCCCCTCGTGCATTTGCCTTTAGCATTATGACACGTGTGTTATATTCTAAAGCAGTAGCCAAACCTGTATGTGCTCTGAAACACACACTCTCACACAGGAGCTTGTCTGATGGCAGCAGAGCATCTTTGGTATTCCAGACCCGGTGGACTCCACAAACTTGGCTGTTTTTCAGACAGCTTGACCTTTTTGTTATATATTCCTGCAATCACATAGCCCTAAATACTGTATTCATCACACACATACTGCATCCCTGCTCCTCCCCTAACCCCCCACACACATACACCCACACACACAAACTTTGAAAAGTGCACACTGACAGAATGGGAAGTTTGGTTGCAGCAGAAGACGCCCCCCTAAGACAGCTTGTGATCGGTGACAGTGCAGCAGGATAGAACCCACCAGAATAGTCAAAATGAAGGTCCATTTTTCTAACACAATAATACTGACCAGCGGAGGCCAAACTTTTTCACTCACAGTGCCAAAAGAAAACTCCAAAAGTGCAGTGGAGATGAAGTCTTTGTGAAAAGGAGGGGATGCATTATGTCTGGGGCAACCACTGAACAGCTGGAGTGAGATTAGGCCAGGGGTCAAACTTCAACTCAGTTTTGTCAAGAACTAGGTTTTAAACTGATTTTAACACTGGTCCCTATCTATCCATCCATCATTCATTCATTCCCGGCACAGAAAGACCACAGAAAGACCACAGTATCCAGCTGTATTTGCTG
Organism: Cynoglossus semilaevis; assembly: GCF_000523025.1. Taxonomy (NCBI): domain Eukaryota; kingdom Metazoa; phylum Chordata; class Actinopteri; order Pleuronectiformes; family Cynoglossidae; genus Cynoglossus; species Cynoglossus semilaevis. Next base: position 11,602,230 of record NC_024315.1, read on the forward strand.
AATTTATAATATGGAAATATGTTGTGAAAAATATACAAAAATGTAACTTTTAGAGAGTGTAGAGTTGGTGCATTTTAGACGATGCGTCTAGATGATGACTTGTAACACGTGAAGAGGTGCTTTTAAAGCTTCAGTGAAGGCGTTGTCCTCAACAACATTAAGTGGATCTATAGTTCCTAACAATCAATTGTTGACTGTTGTGTCACTCAGCTTGTAGTCGTGGGCTTCCTGACTGCCCTGCCTTAGTTAAGGCCTGCACCAACACATGTGTGGATGTTCAGATGGTCTTTAAAGCTTGAGCTGCTTTGGAGAATTGAAAACATTCTCCTGCAGTATGCGTAAATAGCAACGTGTGTATTCAATATGTAATAGTGCAACGATAAGTGAAACAACAGGATTATTGGATGTACAGTTATTCCGTCAATATGCTAAAAGATTTTAACTTGTTTAATTTTGCAACTTTATTATCGCAATTAACATGTTTGTTTTATTACTACTTTTATTCCCATCAACCATTGTCACTCATGCCTCTGTTCATTATGCACTCACTTCTTCATTCATCCATCTTTCCTCCATCTGGCTATTTTTCTGCCATATGTATTGTTTTTTTTCTTTTTTTCAATATTGTTATTTCAATCTTAAAACCTGGCTAACATTCTGTCTAAATGTCTCTCCCACAGTCTCTCATTTGTCACTGATTAGTCACGGTGTGTTCTAGCTGTCTGTCTTCCTCACATTTTGTCAATTACAGTCCCTGACAGACACTTCTTTCTTCCTCGCTCCTTCCCTCCCTCCTCCCCTCCGTCCCTTCCTCCCATGCCTCCACTTTTCTCTTCCCAATAGTCCGATAACAAATTGCCATAATGTCTGCAAATCACCTCAGGGGTTCGAGATGGCAGGCTGATAATGTGTGCAATAATGCCTTTAGGTTCCCGTAGCAACACTGTGGAGACGCTTTGCCACATTCATACTTCGATTTGTTGAAGGGGAAAAAAGGAAAAAATGAGCTGCTGTCAGTCGGTGACTGTAAATTCTGCTGTTTCATCCTTGCAGTTCTTAGAATGGACAATGGAGGGCGCTAGAATGCAAGGAAAAGGCAGAGGGCGAGTGTTAGTGTTGACAAAGAGATAAAAAAAAAAATTCAATGGATCTCTTACAGTGAGTGAGCAGCCTCACTGCACTCACACTGGCCTACCGCCGGAATCTACTGGAGATTGAAATGAACTTCTGGAGAATGGATTTCCTATTTCTTTCTTCCTTCGACTCTCCTGATATCCATCCATCAAATCCCTCTGTTCTGTTATTTAGAGCATGTTAGCGCTGACAGAAGTTTGCAAGCCATATGTCAATGCCGTCTCATGTGGATTGTGATGGAGAGGCCTGCTCTACGGCATAAGAATTATTATCAACAATCGATAGTCATTGATGCATACTTGAAACGAGCCTCTGGCCTCCTGCTCACATGCAGGCACACGTGTGTACGTACATATACCCCATGTCTACTCTTGCCTGGTGTCTGTATTTACTTTTACTTCTGAATAAAGCCTGACCCTGAGCTCATCCTTTAACTGACCAAACAGGTAAACCTAAACTGAGCACAAAATTCAAAAGGTTCTAAGATAAATACAGTAAATCCTATTCTAGAAAAAAAAAACAATCTAAGCTAGATCAAAAGCTATAACAGAGCTTTTGTAAATTCAAAGAAAATAAAGTTTTTTAGTGGTTGTATGGTTTTATATTCTCAATAGATCAGGTTGCACAGGAGATTGGTGGTGCTTCGTTGACACATCACCATTCGTTTCCCAAATCAGATTTCTGTTCAAGTTTGGATCAAAATATTTGAGGGTCCATCCATCCATCCATTTTCGACCACTTATCCGTTACCGGGTCAGGGGGGCAGCAGTCTCCATGACTGCCACCTAAATCACACTGCACCCTACCAACCCCCCTGAACCTTCCTGGCTTCATGGCCATGTATTTGAGGTTTAAATAATAATAAAATTAATAAAATTGTTGGAGACACCTAAATGATGCATACTGACTTCCGCCCATGCAATATCTATCACTAATTCCTTTGCAGAGTTGTAGGTGGTGCTAGAGTTTTGTCCCAACAGTCAACATGCAAATGTGGGGTACACCGCAATGACAGAGACATGGCCATGTATTTGAGGTTTAAATAATAATAAAATTAATAAAATTGTTGGAGACACCTAAATGATGCATACTGACTTCCGCCCATGCAATATCTATCACTAATTCCTTTGCAGAGTTGTTGTATCATCGCTGCACCCATTTGAATATCATTGCAAGGGTAACTGATTCAAAAAGCACAGTAATAGTACAATTTTTGACCCTTTTGTTGACTAGTTTTATACAGTATTTAGAACCTACCACGCGGGCACCATAGTCCATGGGGGCTACCAGGTGACCCCGAGCACCACGTTGGTGACCCCTGGTCTACACAGTCTATCACAGAGCCACATATAAAAACCAACAACTACTCACACTTGTTGTCCATTTGGAGTTTCCAATCAACACTAATCACCTTCAAAAAGTTTTAGTTATTTAAACCAGGAAATGAAACATCTGTTGTAGAACTTGTTAACTGCCCCTCAGTTAAAACTGCACTCCCCCACTCCGATATACAGTCAGAAATATCTAGAAATGCACCTCATTCATTATGAATAAAATCAATGAGGGTAGACCAGGACATTCTTATGTTTATGCATAAAACATAGAGACTCTCCACCAATCACGGCGTTGAACCCCAGTGGGCTAAAGGACTAGTTGAGTAATTGTCTAGAAATACAGCATTTATAAAAGAAAAGGTCTTATCCAGGTAACACAACCAAGGACACACACACACACACACACACCTTCCATCACTTTGATGCCATTGTCAGTGCACCTGTTTTTAATCAACTTCCAAGGCCACACACACACACACACAAACACACACACTTTCTTGATCCCGTTCCTTTTTCATCCGTTCCTTCCTTCGTCTCAGACTTAAGGCATAGAACATAAAAAAGAGGATGAAGGAAAGTTACCAATAAATTATTATTGATCTCCAGTACTGGCTGCTGGGCTGAGGATGGATCTCACTAGTAATTTTCACCGTCTCACAGTTTATCACCAAAATGGTTTGTGTGTGTGCGCGCGCGTGCCTTTGTGTGTGTATAGCGCATGATTTCTGTGTGGGTGTTCATCTTTCATCCTCGTCCTCACTTCTAGAATTTCTTCTCAAGGAAACAAGATTCCTAGTTCTCTGTTTTCACCAACCCATTTCCTCTTTCTGGGGAATACACTGCGGTTTGAAAGCTTGAAACAAACAGCACTGTACAAACCAAATATACAAGGCCAAGTCAATAACAGGTCTGAGACAAATTAAAAATATTTATTACATGTCCTCCGTTTAAGTCTAAACACTTTGCAGTGTTCACCTGAGAATTCATTCTTTGTAGAATCCTGGGGTCAGAACTCAGTGCTGTGCCTCATCTGATGACTGAAATCCAGTTCCTTTAAAAGGTTTTAGAAAATGAAATGAAATCTCGATAGAGCAAATGTAAACCTTTTTTAATGCCTAAATATTTGACCCGTTGTACATTCAAGTTTTCAGGCTCTGATTTAAAAGAAGAAGAAGGGATTGTAAAGTGGGTGAAATAACACAGCTCAACATTTGACAAAGATATAATGATTTTCCTGTCAAACCTGTTGGAGGCACCTTTGAGAGACATGTCTCAACATGTTATAGTTGTTAAAATCTGACACATCTGTCTGAGAGCCTTTGGCTTCCCCTTCCAGGGTACTTTGTATTTACTCTGATGTTACAGTTCCTTTATTGCTTTGTTCGTTTTTTTAAAAAAAGGAGAAAATGTAATTAAAGCGTACAGAGACTGTCAACAGAAGTGAACATAAGAAGACTGACAACGGATGTCTACATAAAAAGAATGACAACAGTAGTCTACATAAAAAGAATGACAACAGAAGTCTACATACAGAGACTTACAACAGTAATCTAGATACAGAGACTTACAACAGTAGTCTACATATAAAGACTTATAACAGGAGTCTACATAACAGTAGTCTACATA
>NC_024315.1:11606449-11614577 GCF_000523025.1 Cynoglossus semilaevis
AGACTTACAACAGTAGTCTACATACAGAGAGTTACAACTTTGGTCTACACACCAACATATCCACAGCGGGTTAAGGTTGCCATAAAGTGTGTAGATTGTTATGGTCTGTCTCTCTTCCAATCAAAGACAAGAAGGTCACTTGTTTGTGTTCCGTTTCTGCTTGGACAGACGGCTTTTCTGTGTGAGTTCTGCATGTTCTCCACGTGTGTGTTGGTTTTCTACAAGAACTCCGGTTTCCTACCGAAACTGTCAGAATATGACCCAGGTCATCAGGACATTCTCTGGTGTGTGTGTGAGTGTGTGTGAGTGTTTTAATTTCTCCCTGACTCTGAGTCTGAGAAGTAATGGAATAAGTGTGATTATGAAAATAATTATGTTTTCGCCTGGAAGTGTCAAAAAAAAAATTGTCATTATGACTACTTCTGTCATATGTTTTGTTTTCCTTCATGTAATTTTTCAAACACTTCACAGCATTAATTGTGATCACAGCCTTTCCTTTATGTGCTGCTTGTCAACAGCACCTGTCAGATACAATCTAGTCAAGTGTCCCAATAGAAATTATGAAACTGACTGTAAATGTAAACCTTTGTTTAGTTTGTCGTAGCCCGGCCAAGGACCTGCTGCTGGACGTGTTTGATATCGTCATTGTTTTCAAGTGAATTCAAGAGTCAAGGTTTTATGTTAACCTTCAAATATGGATTTTCACACTGGTGAATTGTTTCGATCCCCATTCGCTCGTTTTGTTCAAAAGTGACCCTGATAGATAATGTTGACAGTTTTAATCAAACAGAAAGACATTTCTTTGCTTTGACTTTAAAGGTAACAGAGGCTTTGTGTTGAAATGTCTCCACTGATGTCTCTATAAAAAGACGTCGGACATTTATCGACTGATTCCAATAAAAACGTCGCTTCTACGCTTGTGCGAAGCCTTTACTCAAGTTATAAAAGCTTCTTGATAATGATGAGTCAAGTGTGTGAGAAGTCAGGGATGTTGTGAGGGTTTATATATATATATATATATATACGTATATTAACCTTCAGAACGATGCATTCAAACCTTTGTCATTTCAGAAACCTGTACAGTGTATTCAGAGCACAGCTTACAGGTTACTTCATAAGAAAAAGATTCAAGTCCAGGATGTGATGTCTGACCACAGGAGTCCTACAAAGAAAATAGAATTCATATACACATACATGGTAAACAATGTATCGAAACGAAAAACGAAGACCTGCTATCTTTGACTATGACAGACCATACATTTCAGACCCACTTGCTAGGCAGACGCATGGATGGACCTATGTCCCATTTTTCTGGAGGAGTTGGTAGACGTAATAAATGGTCGGGACTGCCATGCTGGGAATGCAGCCCATGTGATCAAGACCCAAATCAGCGGAGGACGGAGGTGTCGAGAGTAGACAGACAGGATGAGGTTAGACGAGATCAGATGCGACAAAATTGTGACAGTGACTAACCACCACATTTAAAACACTATGAGATAATGTCAGTTCTCAGTATGTTGTTACAGAATATTGTAAGGTTTTCAATCCCAGTTAATATTTTACTTCCTTTTTTTTTATTGGGTGTTGTTCTACCATTGCAGTTTCAGCGAGGTGTCACTGGTGTGGCCGTGTCAGGTATTTCATTTAGTGGAATGTTATGCCCCCTGTTGTCTGGGAGGTCCAGATATGATGTCATCATGATGTCTATGCCTATTGTTTTACCAGTTCATTGTCCTCCCTACAACAGTGTTTTCAACCAGGGGGTTACAACCCCACATGGGATTGCCTGGAATTCAAAAGGGGTCACCTGAAATGTCTAGTAATTGATTAAAAAAAATGTTAAAATATTTATTCAGGTAATTATTATTCCTTTACAAAATATGATTAAATACACTATACACAATTAAATTACCATATCCTATTACTTTCATGAATTTAAATTGAGTTTGAAAATCAAGTAAGTGTATATACATTTATCTCTGGGGTCACCAGAAAATTTGTGATGTTAAAATGGTCACCAGCCAAAAAAGGTTGTGAACCACTGGCCTACAGCATGCCTCATCCAGAACTGATGTTTGTAGTTGTTAACACTATTGCAATCCAAGCTGACCAGAGACCTGGAATCTTTCCCCTTATATGTAAGACACAACTTTGACAAATGTAAAGTGGTTGGCAGGTTGGGCAGAAGTCAGGTAGAGGAACATGACAAGTAAAGCACGACTTCACTTAAAAATATCAAATGCTGTTTCTTCTTCTGTGCCATGATGTCAAGAAAGGTGTCCCTGAACAGAGATGAAAGATGAATAGTGAATGTATGAAATGTAGAAACTATATTAAAACAGAAGACGTGATCTTCACTTTCCACTTATCCTGTCTGTTTTCTCACATCCTCGCCCCGTTTTCTGACCTCAACGCATTTAAGTCTCTGCTCTGATTCTTTTAATTTTTCAAAGAAATCTGCATTGAAAAATAAAAACATTTCTCTCTCTGCAAAGAGACCTCGGAGTCGTTGATCCTTCGGAGACCTCCTCTGTTTGATGTAAATGGTGAAATGTTCGCGAGGTGGAACAGGTGTTCAGAAACGAGTGCGTACCGAGCCACTTTATCCCACCTTCCTTCGGCGGGAGTGTACGTTCTGTTCTCTCAAAGTGAAAGTGTAGCTTTAAAATTAGAGCTGTTGTTAGCAAGGTGACAGTGTCAGTGAAATGGTGTAAAGTGGAATCCATCTCGTCCGTGACCTGCCGTGGCAGCAGAACGATATCTTTGAAAAGTGAAATATGGCCATTCCGTTAAATTTTTCACATTCACAGCAATTTGCGTATCGGTTGTTGTGACTTGTTTATGTCAAGCTTTAATTAGAAATGTTTCAAATCTATCTAGCTATGTATGAGTTTATATCTGATTTTACCATTTAGTTTTCATGCATAATACATTTTTTTTATGTCGTCTTCTTTTTCTGAGTTGGTTCTTAGTGATTGATTAAACAGTTCTGCACGTTGCATTTTGTACAGAATCAGTGTTTAAAATGCAAGAAGGAAAGTAAAGCATCATTTATTGGCTGGAATGCAGCTCCGAACCATTTCAGAGCCCCCTTGATATCCTACTCCAGGGTACAGACAGTGGAATATTTATGTTTCTTCTAGCCTCATCCTGACAAAGTAATGATGGCCATTCAAACTGACAGTTCTCAAATTGGATTAAAAAAGACCTTTGACCTTTTGGAATTGTTATTATTTACAGTTTCTCCTTATTTCTTGAAGAAACCCTGTACACAGTGAGATAAAATAATGAACCTTACTTGCGTACCAGCCTTAAATCTGACCTAATGTTTTAGCTTGAACAGTAATTCAAAATTAGTTTTTACTACGAGTGGAACGAAAATTTGTTTTGGTGTAAAATTCCAGTTTTTCTTGATTTTCTTGATGGGACATTTATTACAGAATATATTTGGCTTTTATTATCATCCCGCAGTCACGCTTTGGAAAATTGCTTTTAAAAATTGCTTTTGAAAATCTCTAAAATAAAGACATACTAAAAATCACATTTTTTCCTTGAAACCATAGAGCAGCAAACTGTAAATTTGAAAAATGAAAAAAAAAATCTAGCAGCATCCAATGTTAGATCCTGGAACTGAAAAAAAGTAAATATATATTTTTTTTTTACTTAATTTAAAAATAAAACAGCACAATGTCAAATATATGACGGTTTTCAAAACCCATCTGTCATTACGTAATCCAGTTTTTCTTGTCCCTTTTCCCTTTATTTCCGATTCAACCGCACCTTTAAGACAATGCAGTCGTTGCTCCAATTGTGTTTCCTCATATAGAGTTGCCTTCTGGCAGTCCTCCCTCCTTTAATATCTGTCAAAGGGCCCCAGCTCCCCTAGTGGTAGCCAGCAGCCAATATGAATGGAGACAGATGCGGGGGCATGGACTGAAATAGTCCACTGTGTATTACAACCTGGAGAGGGTTCCCACCTACACACACTGGCACAATGGAACACAGCGCTGAGGCTAACACGCACAATCACCAACAAAGACAGACACAGGTATTACAGCCTGAGGAGAGGAGCACGTTCTCTCCAACCTCATTACATCCACAGGGGCCACAGGTGAATACGGTCTCCTTCGTAGATCCTTACAAAGGGGCACGGCCCTCTACATGTATTAGCATGTGTTGAGATGTATGTTGGTGTGCCTTGCTTTGGGAAACGCCCCTGCAGCCACGGCTGACATCATCAGTGTTCTTGGTTAAAGTCCAGGCTCTGGATTCTACACTTTTAGCTGCAGCAGTGCATTCATGTGGATGTGTGTAAATGTGTGTGCGTGTTAGATCTTTCGCTCCTCTTCTCAGCTACTCTGAGGTTTGCTTAAGCTGACTCAGGGTCACTTCCATTTAGCTTTTGGCCCTGAGTATCTGAAAGTTACAATGCTAAGGTATATTGAGGCTAGTGCGTGTGCCACCGCTCAATATTAGAGTGTGTGTCGCTCTTTGTAAGTCTCGCTGTGTGTGTGTATGTGTGTGTGAGAGAGAGAGTCAGAGAGGGAGGGTGTGTGCGCATAGATATTTATGAGGTTATATTGCAGTTGGTGGTCAGTGGCCAAATAGGAGTCAAAAGTCAAATGCACTTTCTGTGAGATGTGGAAGTGAATATAGGAGAGAGAGAGAGAGGAAAATGGGGGATGAGCAGACAGTATGTGTCTGTGTGTGTCTCAAACTAACTCGCTTCACTTGATTAACGGCACAATTAGCTAGACACTTGTGCTGCGGTGGTCGCTTTCTCCTGAGATGTAAAGTGCGGCTCGATCTTCCCAAGATTTTCCTTCAATTAACAATTAAAACACTATCTCATAACACAGACGCATTAGCATCGGTATGTTAGCCTCCAACAGAGTACTGGGCTTTAGCTCTGTTGCTCTAGACCAGGCATGGGCAAACGTTTGGCTCGCGGGCCACAGTGGGTCCTGAAATTTGACAGGGTGGCCGGGTCAGGAGCAGATAGATGGAGTGTTTTTGTGAACTAAGATAAATGACTTAAAAGTCATGCATAAAGGATAAAATGCTAAAATACGTTAGCATTTTTTCTGCCATCTTTTGGGGAAATAAGGGTATAGCGGGAAGAAAAAGCACAAGTATAATGATAATGAAAATCAATAATATTATTTGCAAAAGTTTGGCAGGCCAGATTAAATAGCCAATTGGCCCGTACCCGGCCCCCGGCCCATATTTTGCCCATGCCAGCTTTCAAGTCCAGGGAGTGAACAAACCTTTGACAATCTAGTCCTTTTTACTCGCTAGCTCCTCCAGTGGTGCAACAGTGTCTACTTGTTTTATTTCTCCTTTGATTAGCCACACTTTTCCTGACTAAAGGTCGGAGGAAATGTGACATGACCTTTCAAATAAGGTCGCTTTGAAAAACATCAGGCACATATCAGATCATTTGAAATCAGATTTGGGCCACTGTCGCCTGGAGGTTGAACGTCATTTCTGACTTGGTAGAATTATTGGTCTGAAACTCTGCTGGGAAGCAAACAAATATGTTTAGATGTTTTGTTTTTTTTTACCTCGCAGTTTTTTCTTGGCTTTTCTGTCCAACTTCACAGATTGTCTTCTCTGGACAAACAAGTTCATCAGTGTCTGTTGTCTCTGCCCTCTAACACAGATAAGGTTCTCGGTCAAACGCTCGATTCATGTGGTCTACTCTATTGCTTTCCTGCATTGGTTCTTGGGGGAAAGAAAGACACTCTCTCTCTCTCTCTCTCCCCCTCTCTCTCTCCCACACACACAAACACACAGAATGCTTGTTGACTTTAAATAATGAGAGAGCTGTCACATCGGATCAGTGTCTGTGTCCCAGCGTGGCCCGGTGGTCACCAGGATGGATTGCTCTAACAGCTAGCGGCCGACACTGGACACTGGGGTGAGAAAGAAGAGGACAGGGAGGGGTGAGGGGGAGATGGAGTGGTTTCTAGAGATAACTGAGGTGGTAAATAAGTTGAGAAAATAAGAAGATGAAGGAACATAAGGGGGTGGTAAAAATAAAGATGTTTACCTTCACAGCTGTTCTTGAAGAAGCGCTCAAAGATTTTTTTTTTTGGTCCAACCGAAAATATGTTGCAGATTTGTTGGCTGCACATCAGTGAAGTAACTTCACTGTTCGCCCACATCCCGAAACCAGCTCGGTGGGAATAAGTAAGAGTGGAGGCCATTTAGATTGAGTGAACTCACTGTTTTCTTTCATTAAGCAGGACTGAGATGCTCTGCTGCTGAAATACAGCAGACAGGTCACTCTGGTCACACAGGTATTTCAAAGGCTCAGGCTCTAGACCAGGGGTGTCAAAGTCATTTTGTTTCAGGGGCCACATACAACCTAATTAGATGTCAAGCTGGCTGGACCAGTACAATCATAATTAGATATGAAAAAAAAAACTGTTTCCCCCTTTGTTTTCATGCAAAAAAGTACATTGGATACATCTTTATATTTAATGAAATATAATTTTACAAAACATGTTACAAACTGTTGAAAATTGCGTTTTAGGCACAGAATTGTATTTTCAAAATTCATCATGCAGGTTGGTTTGAAACCCCAAGTGGGCAGGTTTTGGCCTGCGGGCCATATCTTTGACACCCCTGTTCTAGTGGCCATGTTTTACCTCAATTTTCCTTCATGTATTTAGCTGACCAGATATTTTAGCGAACAAAACATGTACAGTTGAACATTGCGTTTTAGGCACAGACAAAAAGTAGGTAGTGGTTAAAAATGAGGCACAAAGACTTAAATGTCAAAAAATAAATAAAAAGGAAATATACTGTAGAAAAAAAAACACACATCACACATAAAATAATAAAAAATACAACTGAGTACCCAGAAAGAGCAGAGTAGGAAATGGCAACAGGAAGGAGGTAAGTGATAAAAGCTAATTTCGCCCAAACAATGGTGAAAAGCAATACCCGGGAGACAATGATAGGAGAGGAGATGGAAAAAACTAAGGCTGGATAGAAAATCTGGCTATTTGTACAGTAAAAGGTCAGAAATGATTAGAGTCAGCTCCGTGGTGTGAGGCTCTTTTCCTCCTTCTTTACTTCTACCTGTCCTACAACTGGGACTTACTGCTGAGAGGGGAGAGAAAACATAAAAGGCTGAAATAGAAGAAAAAAAAACATACATTTGAATAATTACTTTAAATAAAACTTGGACAAAGCACATTCCATCTAAGGTGCAGCACATCCAGGCCCTGTCATTCTCTGCAGCCCAAACAAAGCTAAATAGAGTATCATGGGTCCTACCTGGGAGTCTAATCTGCAAGTAAATGTGCTCTTTTTTTTATTCAACTGCCTCGGAAAAAGCCTGCAGCTCAGCCATTTCTCTGCTTTCCTCTTTTCTTTTGTCTGCAGCGTAAGCTTACCGTTCTCCACATCTTGCACTTCAACCCCCGCCTGGCAAAACCCATCATCTTTATTCAGAGTGGCCTCAGGTAAGCATCTCAGGTCGACTTCATTTGTCCAAAGACTTAGAATTCTCAAAAATATTGATGAGATTATTTTCTCTTTCCTTTTGTCTTTTCCTTTGTGCTTTTTTTTGTTTGTTGCCTTGTTCTACGGTAAAGCATCGTCCCCGTAATGCACACGTACAAGTAGAAAACACCCAGCACTTACACATAGACACCTGCACACCCTGTAACCACCAGAGACCGCTGGCTCGGAGATGGTGCCAATAATGGAAATGGAGGACACCGTTTTCTCCAATAAAATCACAAATAAGCATATTCCCCTGACAGTCTGCAGGGGCTCTGAGAGACTCTCTGTAATATCACTGTGGCTGGGCTGTGCAGGCGCTCTGTGTGTGTGTGTGTGTGTGTGTGTTTCTGTGTCTGGCAGTACGCATATGTGGCCATAAATAAAAATTTTAGCTCACAGACATGAGGGAACCTCCACGGTGATTTGTTTACTTGGATTAAGTGGAGTTTTGGAAATATCCTGTTATACCTGAGAGAGTACAGAGAGTCGTGTGATGGTGCAGGGGGAGGTGGAGGAGGGAGGGGTGGTAACAAGCAGCCTAAATAGCTCCAGTGATGTATACATATACAGTATATATATATATATATATATATATATATATGTATGTATG
>NC_024315.1:11614617-11659217 GCF_000523025.1 Cynoglossus semilaevis
AGAGAGAGAGAGAGAACGGTGGCGAGAGAGCGGTTTGAGCTCTGTCATGTTGAAGGGTGAGTTGGTTCTACAGGAGCTGTTAAAACACTGTTTATGTTCTGTTGTGGTCGGTGTGGCACATAATAAAGACACCAACTTCCCTGTTTCCCTGTCAGTACGGTTGACAAAAAGAATAACTGATCTGTAGTGTCTGGCGTTCATACTAATAATTTGAGTATTTGTTGTGGGTGTCGCATTTTTTACATTAGTTGAAAATGCGATGTTATGGTTTTTTAGTTTGAGTTTTAATACAGCAATGTTAATTTTGTACCTTCAGTGTTTCCGTAGTTGATTCAGGAAGAAACTGACAGCAGTTAATGACACGACTTTTGTTATTCGTTGATATTTGGCCAGAATACGCTTCATATATGCTTTATTTTATGTCCAGATGTTGCATTACTGCATCTGGAAAATGTTTCGCTTATTATCAGAAGTTCCACCAGAAATTATGATTGCTAATCCGTACATGCTAACTGCTAGCATCACTGTGTTATTTCCCGTGTAAGTTAACATCAAGCCAGCTGACTTTTTTCTATCGGTTCAAGGAAACATGTTGGTTTCTTCGCATCTGACGTGTAAAATAAACAAACATATTGTTTGTATATCAGATCAAGAAATACCGACCGGTCTGTGACCCAAACAGAGACGTCAGAGGAAAGGTCTTGACACCATGAGGGAGTTCTATCAATCTGGACTCATAAAAATGACTGACAAGTTCCACCTCTGAAGCATTCGCGGCAGCTCTGTGTGAGATGGAAGCCTGTGCAGCTGGGCCTCAGGCACTTGGGGTTTTAGCAAATGTGTTCATTCCCAGTGGTGGGGCACATTCATCCTCAGGAAGAACTTAAGGAGGTATTTATGCAAATACTTTGGGAGGCTGAAGTGGCGCTCAATCTGTGTCAGTACAACCTGGTGAAAAGGCCACTAATTTCAATAAAGCACTCTGAAACTGCTGCTAGCTGCACTCAGGAAACCAGCAATTGCAAGACACTTATGTAGTGAAGGTGATACAGTGCTGAGGAGATTCTTTGAAGTTTTTTTCTTTTTTTCCCCTGGTAAGACTTGTAGAAGTCACAAGTTTAGATGAGTGGGGAGAAAAACTTCACAACAACATAACCCGGTCAGCTTACTGCGATCTCTGTAGCATCAGCATGATCTCAGTACGCAGTCTTGTGGTATCCCAATGGGGATAAAACGGCGCAGAACTTAGCAGTACTCTCTATCTATCTATCTATCTATCTATCTATCCATCCATCCATCCATCCATCCATCCATCTATCCATCTATCTTAATAGATTATTTTTTTATTTTAATTTTACTTTTTTTCATTGATTCCATCATATGATTCCATCATATCATTTTTTTCAAATCTACGAGACAAAAGCTTCTGATCTCATGATATTCACACCTAAAATGAAGAAATGTCTTTGTACGTATGTCTGCCTCTATCACAACCTTTATTCAAACACAAACAAACGGTGCAGGTTGATTGGTGCGTTTGCTCCATATCAAGGCTCCGAGGGAAACAAAAGGACAGGAATGTGACAGTATGTAACTGCTGGTAACTATGGTGTCTAAATTTAAACGGTGATCAGACTTAATAGAAGGAAAAAAAAAAAAGAAGGAGCTTGGTGGCATCAGAAAGAGTCTGCTGCCAGTGGATGACAGGACACACACTGAGCTGCCACTGCTGGACACAAGGGTGTTCTAAATGTAGTCCAGAACACGCTGTGTCAAGTGGAACGGTGGAGAAGTCTACAGAATCTGTGTATTATTAGTCTGGAATATATGCAGCTTTTCGACCAATGGGGAAGCTGAATCAAGAATAGTTAGATCACAGTAGAACATTTGAATGACCCCAATGCAAAAAAAAAATTACAAGACAAGTATAAAGACACAGTGATTAGATGACACTTTTACATTTATATGAGTGTAAAAGACAGAGAAGGATAAAAATAAAAATATGAGGTTATGGAGCCCTTAAAAAGTATGCATGTTTTTTTTAACAAAAATATAAGTCTCTTTAGAGAATCCTGTGTTGTGTTTTTCTGACTTGACGGGCATTGAGTTTGACATGTGTCTTAGATCTAACCACATTGTGTTGTCCCTGCAGGATGATGTAGAATTTTGTCTACTTTACTGTTCAATTATTTAGACTCTGGTTAAAATATCATAAAGTAGTAGCGTTATGAACTATAGTGTTTCACATAAAAATGAAAGGAATAAAAATGATCAGTTGTAGATTAAAAAAACAAAAAAACAAAACAAAAGTCTGATTGAGCTTGCATGCAGTGCCCTGAAGCGTCCACTAGGGGGTACACTTCGGCACAGCTTGTGTGGAGGGTGAAGACGGACTGCAACAGTGTTTCTTGCTCCTCTTTGTCACTCTGGAGATGTTAAGAGTCACGAATGTAGGGCAAGTTCAAAGCCGTGGTTTTCTCTGCAGACCTGAATGTCAGCTGCAGTCTGTTCCTGTCCTGTTAGTCCCTGAACCAGTGATGGGGGGGGGGCAAGGAACAGACTGAATTATTGCACTGTAGTAGTTGACCAGAAGCTCCTCAGGCAGTGGTGCCTCCCTCACCGGTGCAGGAAGTACATTCTCTGCCGGGCCTTTGGGAACAATGTGTCTGTGTGTCAGGTCCAAGGAGCTTGACCCGACAACCTTGTACAGTATGTCTCTGGGTTCTGGAGGGTAACCTGTCCCGGGGTACTCACATTATTTCTCGCCATTCCTGATGAGGCCATTGACATCTGTGTTGTCCTCTGACTATGGTAGTTTTAGCAAAGGAACTTTTGTGTGAGACCTTGGCTGCCTTGCAAAGGTTTGCAGGTTTGATTCCACCTGGTCTTTCATCTCTTTCTCTTTGGTTTGCATCAGAAAGGTGTCAAGTAAAAATAGAAAAAAAAAAACTGCCCTGATAGAGGAACCATGTGAGTCTCCGTCTGCTGATAGATGGCGCTGCTCATTTCTTTTCCTAATTCTGCAGTTGTAGACTATTTGCGATGCTAAGCATGTATTGATAAATGCTTTACTTCATGCAGTTTTCATTACAAAAAAGAAAGAAACATTTTTATACCAACCTTTAAATTAGTGATGATCAACCGGCGGCCCATGGACCAAACCTGGCCCACAAAATCATTCAATTTGGCCCACATTGGATTCAATCAAATAAAATGTTCGACAGAAATGTGATTTTTTTATGTCATGTTATTTGAATGTTTGACTTTCTGACAAATAATATTTTAAATTGTTTAAAGTGTTGATTTCGCAGCCAAGAGGGATTTGAACGATGGCGTCACAGAAAGTTGATCAGTTAGTAAATTAGCCATGGGCAGCTATGGGTGTTTAGAACTTCCGAAGTGAAGAAAAACGTAGGAATACAGAGTGCGTTGTTTGTCATATCATGACAAGCAAACACGGCTTGATTTTCTACACTGTCCTTGAAGCCTTCGGTCGTTTCTGGTCTGTTTCCTTCATAATGGTATGATCTTAATATATTCTCACTCTTGATTGGCCCTAATGGTGTGTCCATCAAAATGAATACAACCATGAATCACAGTCATGGATTCCAAAGCAAAGCTGAGCAGGAGCGGTTGAAGTTTTGGCTTCTCCCAATGGTCGTGGCAAGAACTGCACTTACAGCCAGCTGCTTCGCAAACGACTCATCTCTGGTTGGGTTGAAAATCTCTGTGTAAAGTGAAGCAGCTTTATTAGGAATGCCAAACATGACAGTATTTTACAGCCTCATCTGTTAATCCATCAGATGAAGACACACCTGCGTCAGACAGACCGATGCCAGCCGCTGTTTGCCAGAAACTGCAACGTGGAAATTGTCTGTTTTTGTGCCAGAATGAAAATGGATCTTTCCGATTCAGGCTTCTGTCTGTGCCAGAACATCCATTGTGCAGCGATATGAACAATTGTACTTGATATTTTAAACAAAAAAAATTCCGTCAGAGAGATTCATGTAGCCACTGTGACCTGGGCGACTGAACGTTAGACCTTCAGAAATCTGCCTCTATGTTTTCATCTCAGTCTGATTCATGAGAGAGAGAGAGAGAGAGAGAGAGAGAGAGAGAGAGGAAGTTTGTGTCGTTGCTTCTCTTAATTCAGTCCTCGTGAGTTTTCATGAAACGCGCTCGAGTCTGACTCAATAATGAACAGCCTGGTAGTTCATTAGTTCCTGCAACTTAATTTACAGGAACCATGTCCAAATGCAGGCCCTGGAATATATTCTTGGTTTTCCATCAGTCAGGACACGAATAACATGCGACAAACGCACAAGGAAAAAAAAAAAGAAATATATGAATATATACTGTATATATACATACAGTACATATATAAATATATATATACATACATGTATGTATATATATACAAAATATATACATTTAAATAAATATATTTATTTATGTATATTTATATTTATATATGGTATATATTTTTTTTTTCACATTTCGCCCCTCTCTGTAAAACGCCCTCATCATTTCCTTGTGCCTCTTCCTCCTCTGCACTGACAGCATTCGCCCCAAGAGGGGACATCTTTAGTCTGTCCCACAGGGACACGGGAGGCTTAACAGCTCACCATGTAATGTTCCAGCTGAAAGCTCTATTGTCAAATTCTCTCAGATAGATGCTAAGCACTGCAAAAGGTTTGGCCCATTTTTATTTCTCTCACATTAGAAAAAAAAGAAGAAGAAATTCACCAGCTTCAGGACGAGAGAAGTCTAAATATTTTTGCATCTGCTGAAATGTCATTAATGTTGATTCGAGTCCTTAGGATGAAGCTGATCAAAGTGTTAGCGGCAGGTTGGTTGAGTTCATCCTCTGAATGTTCTCCTAGCAACACTCTGTGTTTTCTGTCTCTTTTTTTTTTTACCCAGTGAAAACTGTAAAAAAAAATCATCAGCTGCTCTCTCTCTCTCTCTCACTCCTTCAAAGTTGCTAGCACACCTCCCGAGGGCGTCCTTTGTCCTCCTGTGCAGATGTTGGACTGTGAATTAGACTGGAGAATGTATTTCTCTCTGCTCTCAGTGTAATTTTGGAGAAAGGACATTCAGAGTTTCACTGGAGAAAAAAGAAAAATCTAAGTTTACATCCATGGCTTCTACTGTAGTGCTCTACTGTGCTCTGAAGCAACATCATTTGCTTCAACAGTTCAAACAAGACCTGGTTTCCTCCCAGTCGAACACAAGGAGCGTATCATTGGCTGGTATTTCTGTGCTGCGTAATTGATTCTCTCTTCTCACCTGTGCTTGTACAAAATATTGATTTAATCAGTCACAATACAGGCCGTTCTTCAGTCTTGACTCTCTTCTGTTTACACCGGGCACACAATAGTAGTAAATGGATCACATGGATATCAGTGATTTCAGAGAATTGAAAAATAAAATCATGACATTGACCAGGCAATCAAATTAAATACTTTTTTAAAATTATTTTTTAAGAGACACTACTTTACTAAGCTTTTTTTATAAATTTACTCAACTATATTAATAGACCGAAAGTTGCATCCACAGTTTATACCTCTGTGGTTACCAAACAGAGGGGCGTGGTCCAGAGATGTTGCAGCAAGGAGAAATATTTTCTTTAATTGTGCATCAGTGGGGAAGATTTTCGAATTGTAATTTTTACTTCCTTGGTTCGATGAGAGCAGCAGTTCTGATGGAATAACATTGTGTGTATAGTGTGTATAGTCTAAGTCATTGTTTCCCAAAGACTGGGTTGTGACCCTCAGGTGGGTCGAATACTGTCTATTGACTTGGGTCGTGAAGGTTTGTTACTTTTAAAATATGGGTCCCCAGAAAAAAAAACATTCTTGGGAAACACTGGAAACACTAGGTACAATTGCAGGAGGGGGCGCTCTAGAGACAGTTTGTGAAACACAGTCATGGTTTGAATTTCTTTATTTTGCATCTGGATCAAGCAGCTGGTGAAGACCAACTTCGTATTTAACTTTTCCCATATTCCCCCTTCAGCTAGAACCTCATTGGCCCAGACTTAAATATTTAGCACAATGTGTTACATCAGCTGACATTTCTTCTTCACTTGTTGGTGGTGTTGAAACATCTGGTTGGCATATTACAGGCCTTTCATCTGCTTTTTTAGCTTTTGGAAATAAAAAAAAGACATTTGCACACTTTCTATTCTCCAATATAAATATATATATTCTACTTTTTCTTAGCCTTTGATGGATATGTTTTTCAGAAAGCGCTCAGATACAAATCCCTTATGGAACACTGCATTACAGAGTTTTTTTTATTTATTTATTTTTATGCAGTGAACCAGTTTCTCATGGTTCTATCATTTCAATAAAAAAATATTTTTTTTCTTATATTTGCTTTGTCTTTATACTAATTGCAACTAAGACAATCCAAAAAACATTAATTTGGTGTGATTTTTTTTTGCCTCATGATGAAACTAGGTTTTCACTGTAATAATGTTTGTAATTTTGTAATGTTTGTAATTTAAATGGGAAAAAGCTTTTTTGTGTTAAAAATAAAATGTCCTAAATGATCACAGAGAGGAGAAAAAAAGTAATTTTCCTCATTCAACTTTTTTTTTTTCTTTTTTTGTATTATTTCCACTGAGACCCTCTGAGACTTCTCGTTTTCGCTTCCTCCTGCAGGTAGAGATCTCTCCACTGACACTGCTCTTAGAGCAGGTGACATTTTTTTTTCTCTCTGTAGTTTCTCTGTCGAGCTGCAAGTTATGTTTACACCTGTGGATGTGTGTGTGTTTCTGTGTGTGTGTCCTCCATGAACAGGACCAGGAGAGGCTTGTGTCTGACGGTTATTTAATACTGCTCTATTTAATTGACACATTATTGTGCGTGGCTTAGTGGAAAGTACAAATAAAGCCTTTCCTTCTTGTTTCTCCTACACACTCAGATCCCGACCACACGTTCTCCCCTACAATCGTAACTATACTCTTTACATAATCGTTTGAAGTAACTGCTCTTTTTGAGGTATTTCTATGTCTCTGATCATAGAAGCCTCCACTACATCTTCCCTTTTATTTCATTCTAAACTTTTGGTGCCCCCTTTTCTCCCCCCGCCATGTCTGGTTCTCTCACCCAGATCCCACTTGTGTCTGATCTTCACACATCACAGTACCTGCGGGTGGACCTCTGTGTGTGTGTGTGTGTGTGTGTGTGCGTGTGTGTGTAAGTAAAGAAAACGTGTTATAAAATAAGAAGTGTTGCTGATTATATACTGCAGGGGGCTCTGACTATTTGCTGGGGGCCGGCACTGAAATGAAAATTTAAAAAAAAATCACATTTTTGTCCAAAAATATTATTTGATGTTTATTTGGAATCCACTCACGGGTCTGATTGGACAGTTCAGTGGGCCGGGTTGGACTCGCTTGCCACCAGTTGATAATCACTGCTGTAGGGCTTGAATAAATAATCATATTTATTCCAAGTAGAAAATGCAAAAAAAAAAAAAAAAAGTTTGACCTCTCATCCAAGAGGGTTCTTCAGTTCTGATTGACCATATTTGGCCTCTAAGGGGCTCCATACCCGTAACGAGGGTCGTTGCAGAAAGGGGTGATAGAGGTGGGGTGAAACCCGACCTATTCTAAGCAAGGCGGAATATAAAGTCATAAGGTTGGAGGTGTGAATGGGGAGTGATACCATAGCTATGGACTAATAGTTACACCTGAACGACACTTTTGGCTTGGTGTCCTTTGAAATGAAACTTGGGTCTTGTTGTCAGGGAGGGGGTTGACTTTCCTGGGGAGAGAACTAAGGATGACATTATAGGTGGATGAAAGGTTGTGTCTCAAACCACCCTCTCTGTTTAGAGACGGTTTCTCCGTTTGATCTACAACCAATGATGGGGCAGGTTCCATCTTGCACCGTCAGCCGATCCATTAAGGGTCACATACAAGGAACCATTCACAGCTGTAGTCAATATGAAGTGTCCATTTAATATCATAGTATGTTCTGGCTTGTGGAAGGAAACAGGAGTAGCCATGAGAAAAACACACCCACACGGGGAGAACATGGAAACTTTACCGAAGGACTGGGATTTGACCCGGTCTATCGCCTCCTTTTAAATTCAATATTTAGTGAAAAACTTTCCTTTTGGCCTTGAAAATGCCTTTATTTTTCCATGGGCAGAATACAATCAAAGTATTTTGTTCCTTTTCTAAGTACCAAAACAACAACAGCATTTTTTTTTTTTTTTAAGTACAAAAAAAAAAACATTTTTTTTTTTTTTTTTTTTTTTTTTTGTGGTCCGGACAGGTCTTCAAAAGAATGAAAGCTTTCTCTTGTTAAAATAAGACTTTAAAAAGTAAGTTTAAAAAATGTTTTTTATATTGTGATTTCTGATAAAAACAGTTTGAGTCTCCTGGACATGACTATTATAATGTTCTGTACTGCAGGTTTTTGGCTAACGTGATGTCATTGTTTACATACAGTCAGGTGTGATGCTGGGAATTCTGGGAGATAACAATGAGCCCTTACAGTATGTAACAGACTTTAAAGCATGAATATATGTCTACATGCTGGGCATAATTCACTATAATAATAATTATAATAAAAATACATTTTAAAAATTATTTATTAATGCAATCAGAAATTATAATCATCCATCATGATATGTTAATATAATATTTGAATTTTTATGGGCAGAGGGCCCAGTCAGGAACCTAGGAACCCTAACACCTCCACCCCCTAAATCCCTATACAGTGCGAGTGCAAACAGTATGTACCACAGGATAATACTACTCAAGTAGAATTAAAAAGTAGTCATCCAAATAATTACTTGAGTAAGAGTAAAAAAGTACTTGGTGAAAAAACTACTCAAGTACTGAGTACTACTAATAGTACTCAGACTACTAATGTAGCAGACTAACAGTACTGTTTCTTCTTCATAAATCTACTCAGGTAAAAGAAAAAAGTATAGTGATTTAAAATAACTCATATTTTATTTTGAGAAAGTTACCTAAAGTAAATGTAACGGAGTAAATGAAACTCGTTACTACCCACCACTGATGGTGACACATACAGTATGTCTAGACTGTGCATTACACACTAGGAATAACCGTCAGTATTAGACGGCTTTTCAAACAGAGATACTTTAAAAATCCATTAAGTAATTTCATTTTTGAAGTTTTTTCTTTGTTCAAAACCTGTACCTCCATTTTATTCTGAGCAAAATAGTATTTCCAGCTCTTATGTGGCTTCTTCTTTGTCCTAATGCACTGCAGTCCTTCAGAGAAAAGAAAAATAACAGGCCTTGTGCATTTTTGTTGAAAAGTAGACAAAAATAGAAAGCTTCCTGTTAAGAGACGGGATACAGTAAAAGAGGTTATTTTGGTTGTTTTGGTTGTTTGTTGGGTTAAAAGTGTGAATCAACTGCTCCAGGTTCTATGTTCTCACCAAAAACCCATATAACACATACCTGCATAAAAAAGAATCAAATTGGTTTTAGGTTAATTGTTCACTTTAATTTTTTTTTTTCCTCAGTACATGACCCTGTGATTGACCGGCCTACTGTCTAGGGTGGTTAGTGTCCTTGACCAGAGGATGACTGAGCTTGATAGACTAACTGGTCTGTCCTCATTGTCCTTCCAGATTTAGTTTTTGTTTCTTTGTCTTATTTTCAGATTTTTAAGTACATGATAATTGCCAGTGAATCATCATAACAGGATGACACACCAACCAGGCAACATATTTTACATCTATTTTGAACTAATTGCTTGTCGAAATGCTCGTAACCCCCCTCCACCTCCCAAAATAAAAACGGAGATATTAATTTAAAATGGAATTTGATTAGTTAAAAACCGTGGACTTGAAGTGCATAATGAGAAGGACTTGAAATGATGACAGTGTGTGGGCAGTCGCAGGTGTGGCTTCGTTCGTGAAACGTCAACGTCAGTGGGACGAGGTGATTAGAACATGAGTTTCTAAACATGTATGTGACAGCAGGAGAGCTGCTGGTAATGAGAACAGGCTTAATAAGTTAGTGAGCCTACTCTGGAACAGGTGTGAGGATGTCACCAATCAAACACCACCAAAAAAGTTCTTTTTGTTTTAAGTAAAAAAAAAAAGTCTCTTATTCATCCCTCAATGGCAAAATTCACAATATGAGTCACTGCGATGCACAAAGGCTGCCACAAGAGGCACCATTAGGTATGTGAAACACCATATGTTGATATTATCGTTATTGTGGGCAAAATATCATGATAATATTGAATTGCAAGTAGCTAGCAATGCACTCGTTTTAGCAGCTTGTTGGCAGGTGAAGTCAAAAACAAAAACGTTAACCTAACATATACCTTCTTATACACAATTTAGTATTATTAGTCATCTGTTGTAGTATATATTATATATATATTACAATAGATGACTAATGACCCTCTGAAAGTAGACAAAAACAAGAGAATGATTTTGAAGAACATGGTTCAAGTTTGGTGGCGCATTGGCCCAGAGGCAATGCCTCTGTCATTGGTGTGGAACCCCAGGTTACCCCAGGTTACAAACCTTAATATTTTCAAATGTGACAGTTGTTTCTAACACGTGATATATTTGTATCTATAAAGCTTCTTATGAAAGTTTTTCTTCGTATGACTCTAAAGTGACTTTCAAGAATTTAACTTTTGGGCACAGGTCAATTGTTTGAAATATAATGTGTACATTTCTTTAATTGTTCTGTTTTGACTGGAATTATATTACTTCGGGGCCTGGGTGCAAATTGAATGAGACCATTTGAATTGACATCAGTTTCGAAACATCCAGCCAATGGTTTTCTGCATACAAGTGGCCTGTGGTGTGAAAGTTTTTTTTAATTTTTTTTGTCACATATGTATATATATATATATATATATATATATTTCAGTACAATGACATTAATGATTCTGTTGTTCGCTCTTATTTTACCAGTGTTCCGTGTTCTCTCCTTTTCAGTGGGACTTAAATGAGCTTCCTCTTGTTTCACACACCAGCAAACTCTACTGGTGCAGTAACAGCAATTACTGCCTTTGTTTTGTACATGCAGTTCTGGTCTACAGTACACACCAGTGAGTCCCCAAATGTAATACACAAAAAGAGAGAAAACGTGGAACTGGGGGATGAATCATTGAACTGCTGCTGTCGTTCAACAACCTGCAGTGGACTCACCACCTGCAGGAAGGTCATGAGGGGCTGACCCCTGTGACCCAGTAACGGATAAGTGGAATATGGATGGATGGATGGATGGATATTTAATTGGTGTAAAACTTGTCTCGTAAAGCTTTGATGCTAATTCAACAAACCTCTTTTGGTTTAAGTAAATGAAAATACTGGAACACAGGGAGGTCCACAGTTTGTTGGCTTTAGAGCTACTTCTTTAATGATCAGGCTAAAGTGATCTACCTATATTGAAAATGATAAATATATATTTACTCCTTTAAACTGCATATATATATATATATACTGCATATATATGCGTTAAATATTTGGGTACTGTTGAAAAACATAGTGCTATGGTTCATTTAGACTAAATCCTTACAGCATATGCTCACTACTACACACTGTAGGTTGGATTTCATTCGAATAAACAAAAGAACTCCATTCAAATGATGCATCAAGTACTGCGTGTGGACATGAACATAGTTTTCTCTGAATATTAAATGGGTGAATCAATAATAAGCTGTCATTTCAAATTACGAGTGCAGACTCAGTGGATTCATTAACCATAATCTCAGCCATTCTTTGCCAAATGAGTTTTGTTAAACCACGGCCCAGCTGGGATTATTACATTCTTAAGCCCAACCAGCCGTGGGTGAGCTGGACTGAACTCGACTCTGGACTCTGACTGTGTGAACTACACTGCTTTGAATAGACTTTCTCAAACCAAATGGGTTACAAACCTTAATATTGTTTGAAATATAATGTGTACATTTCTTTAATTGTTCTGTCTTGACTGGAATTATATTACTTCGGGGCCTGGGTGCAAATTGAATGAGACCATTTGAATTGACATCAGTTTCGAAACATCCAGCCAATGGTTTTCTGCATACAAGTGGCCTGTGGTGTGAAAGTTTTTTTTAATTTTTTTTGTCACATATGTATATATATATATATATATATATATATATTTCAGTACAATGACATTAATGATTCTGTTGTTCGCTCTTATTTTACCAGTGTTCCGTGTTCTCTCCTTTTCAGTGGGACTTAAATGAGCTTCCTCTTGTTTCACACACCAGCAAACTCTACTGGTGCAGTAACAGCAATTACTGCCTTTGTTTTGTACATGCAGTTCTGGTCTACAGTACACACCAGTGAGTCCCCAAATGTAATACACAAAAAGAGAGAAAACGTGGAACTGGGGGATGAATCATTGAACTGCTGCTGTCGTTCAACAACCTGTTGTCATGCCCCCCCTTGGGGACAGAAAAGATTT
This sequence comes from Cynoglossus semilaevis, assembly GCF_000523025.1. Lineage (NCBI taxonomy): Eukaryota > Metazoa > Chordata > Actinopteri > Pleuronectiformes > Cynoglossidae > Cynoglossus > Cynoglossus semilaevis. Next base: position 11,627,056 of record NC_024315.1, read on the forward strand.
CCCCCCCCGACCCACATCCCAAATTGAAATACTTTTGAGAACCTGAATATATATATATATATATATGTATATATATATATATACATATTTATATATCATATATAGTTTTTTAAAAATACTTTTAAATACTCTATATATACCAGGTACACACATACACACATTTATATTGTATGGCTGCCAATGATTCACAGACTGGAACACAGTCGCAAGAACGTTCGTTAGAGAAAAGTTAGTTTTGTCCAAGTAGAAATGAGACAGTATGAAAATTTTGTGCAGTGATTTTCAGACAGGGGCGAGTGCAGCTCAGAATATTCAAACAATAGCTGCGCAGAGGGTTCGTAATTAAAAACAGCTGTGAATGGGTGACTGAATTGACTTCACCTAGTAGTTAGGTTACAGGAAAGAAAGTCCTTTTATTTCTAATGTAGGACTTTTTTTTCCTTTTGTGCAAACTTTTAAAAGAATAAAAAAAAAAACACTTGGTTCACTGCCGCCCTTTAGCTGCTGGTTAGTTGAGAGGCTTTAAAGTGGGACCACCATGGTTCAAATGATAGGTTGGTGTACAATGGTAAAGGGAACGTTGAGCATTTAGGGCTTAGGTATCATATCGGACAAGCTGTAGTTGTTTTTTTTTTTTCAATGTTCGGTCTTGAAGTTTTGATATCGGACTGATACCGATTCTGAGTATTGGAACGAGCCATCACTAGGAAATATGGTGTTCTAGTCATGAATATTTCTCGAGAAACTAAGTGTCAGCTCAGTGAAGAATTTACCAGCTCACAGTTGACAGTACACAGTGGGTGCAGTACAAGTGCTTCATCAGAAAACATTGCTATAATTTAAGGGGGGTGAAAAGTCTTTTACGCCAGCAACAGAAACACTGTCTGGTAATGAGAGTGGGGAAACAGCCTGTGGGTCTGATATCTGAGGTCAGGGACCTGTAGCTGTGGTGCAATGGCCTTTGGTGCTTCGTCCTCCATCTGATGGTTTACACACCAGGAACCCATTATAAAGATGGAGACAAACAACAGCCGACCCAGAAGCGTCAGAGCCGCTGCTTCACATCATAAGGGGCTTGTCGCTCTGCCATGCTGTCAGTGTGAGCCGCAATAACTCCTCACACTGCACTAAATATGGGTTAAGAAAAAGTGACAGGATAAATAAATGAACACAGTTAAAGATGAAACTGCCTACAGGATCCCCCCCGACATCTCACAGCAAGTGTCTCCTGCACAAGATCTACAGCGCTGTCTCACTCATTTATGTTTTAAGACCTTGTTGACTTTTAAATGTGTGCGTGAGAAGGCATTGGGAGGAGACGTTCTGAGAAAGCAGACAGGGAACAGCGTGACTTCTGTGATGGCTGCCTCCTCCGAACAGGCTGGTTTTAGACACATTATTCCCTATCGACCCCTGATCTCTGTTCGCACCTGCCGCTTTTAACACCACGAGGGCATGGAGCCCACGAGCAGTCTCTCATTATCTTTCAACAACTTGCAATGTGTTTGTTTCCCCTCCTCTAAATTACTTCCTCTCACCTTTGTGGTTCTTTATTTTTATTTATTTTTTTCATCCAGTGCCTTTCGCTCTCCGTCTCTAGCTGACTCCAACTGTCGGTCAAAAGTTTTCAGCTTAGTTTTTAAATTTACACATACAGAACAATATATACAGAACTTTCTTAAAAAACTGAAGATAAAGAACCAATTTCAAATTTTTTTTTAGAGCAAATTCCAAATTCAGATCATTTTGTCTGTGTGACTTGCCGATACCAATTACTGCCACTAACGATTTCCATCAATTGACAGCATTCACAGAAAGTAAGGTTTTCTTCTGCGCAACATTTTTTTTCCCAAACAAGTGATTAGAAAACTCTTTCCACAAACTGTGCTCCATCACAGATTCTCTCCTCAGTTCAACAGCTATCAAAAATAAAGATCTCTGCATAACAAAACAGAAAAATACCAGCAGTTTGTATTATTTTTCTAGACGTATTCCATTGCTTGGAAATACAGTGTCAAGTAGTCACAAAATCTAAAAGAATAATTCAATTTTTTTTTTATGGTTGCGTCGCCATCTCCCAGCAGTTTATTAAGAAAGTCTTGTTCTATCATTCTGACATACGGTGGTAACTCAACTCATCATTATTTCTCCCAAGCGTAAGTCAGACTCTTCTGACGTTTTTGTGTCCTAGATTATGACGTCACCGCTGTGTTAGCGTAAGTCAGTGACATAGGTACTTATGTACACTATGTGAACTTTGACCTAAAATCAAGTTATGTCGCACCATAGGAACGGAACTCCCAAGGAACTTGAGGAGTCCTTGTAATAACTAGTGAAAATATTTGAGGTATTTTAGTTTTGTCACAGGCTGATTGGGTTCTGTTCTGAAGACGTACCATAATTTAAACATTAGTAAGGATCTTGTTGTATTAGACAAATAGTCCTTTGGTGGATGCTGCTTTCATATCCATCTGGATCGACACCTGCTCTTTAGAGAACCATAAATCACCTAATCTCATGAGTAACCTTCTTTGTACACTCGATTTGTTGCGTGATTCCAATTTCTAAACGTTGTCTTGTTGAATTATGTTTGTCCGACAAATCTTCAGGGAGAATCTCAGCCCCACTTCTCCCCCCTCGTCTTTCTACTGTACCTACAGATTTTATTTATTTTTTTAATCACATTTCAAAGACGTCTGCCAAGGTTTTCTAAAAATAACAAACTTTAGAAAACTTTACTTCACAAAGGTTACGCGTGGTCACTTGGCAAACGAGCCCATGTTTAATATAGAAATAAATAAATAAAAAAATGATGAATGGAGAGAACTGCAGGAAACTGACAACCAGTTTTTCCCTCTGGTTTTTCCTTACCCACAATTCTCATTTACTTATATATATATATATATACTTTTTTTTCCCAATATTGTTTTTGTATTGTGCTGAGTTAGGTGAGTGCATTAATGCAGTCAGCAACACTGAGCATAAGAGAGTTGACTGTGTTCATTGTGTTCCACAAATTCGAGCAAGCAGTTTAACCTTTATTATTTTGCCAGAGAAGCTAGAGGGGGAAGGGGCGGGGGAGGAGGGGGAGTGAGAAAAGCCCACAGTGCAATAATCAAGTTTTTTTTTTTTTTTTATTCTTATGGGACGAAACATTATGACGGAAATTAAGTGTGGCAGACATAAACACGCATCCATTTCCCCAAACCGCACGAATAAACACATGGCTACCCGCGACACTTGATTCGTGTGGACGATGGCCAGGTGTTCTAATGAGTAAACACTCACAGCAGTGTTTCCTCACTTACCTAAATCCTTCTCACACTCATGCTAACGCACCGTGAACCACGTCTGCCCATCCATCACACGGGGAGGCAGTTGATTGGCCGCCTCGGACTGCTCCTCATAACAACAGTCTCTGCATGGTTACTGTTACTGAGGAGGGAAAATTACTGAACCCACCGAGATACAACCTGCTAAAAATAACCGCCATCAAAAATCCCCACCGCTCTGTCTGTGTGAGGGCGTGCGTGCACGTGTGCGCGCGCGTATGTGTGCATGCCCTGACATATCAGTCAGGATTGTGTGAATGTAGCAGAGCCACAGACAGAGTTATGGAGAGAAAAGGGCTAATATGACAGAGGCTGTGATTGACTGACGGACTGACTGACACGCTAAATGGCTGAGTGATTATATGATTGATTTACTCACCACCACCTGTCTCCACTTAGTAAGGAGCATAAATCAGCAGTGCAGAGTGGAGAAAAAAAAAACATGGAGGAGAAGCTCCTTTAAAAAGAAACCCCCGACCGGGCCTTTAGGTATTTCTGGCTTTTCTGGAAGAGCTGAAGTTACTGACACATCAACTCGACCTGCGTGTCTGTAGGCAAAAATAAGAAAAAAGGAAGAAAAACTGCAGCAGCAGAAAGTCGGGATCTAGGTGTACGGTGAGGGTCTACGGTTGTTTGTGCGGAGTCGGGCTGAAAGGTGGGCGGCCGCGTGTCGTTGCATCAAACTTCCCCGTGTTGCTTTGATGTGTTCATATTTAACACCCAGAGGCTAATATTGTATTTAGCTTCATGTAATTATTTATTTTTTTTGCTGGAAGGAATCTCCCCTTCTCTCTTGCCTGGTTCTCCCTCTCTCTCCCCCGCTCCCTGTTCATGTGTGTGAATTTTTTTTATTTATTTATTTTTCGGTTATTCTGAGACAGGACCTCATGAGTCACTCCAGTAAAATACTTGTGTTATTTATTTATTTATGCTCCCTATGTATCAAATGTAAGACTTTCCCAGTCATTTTCTAGTGATTCTTTAGAGCAGTTACCATGTCTATATTTAAAATATTATATTTTCTGTATTTTTAATTCTATATTTCATAAAGGCTATTTAAATTTGACACGCACACACACTATTGAGTGCCAATAAATCATTATTGAAGAGACTGGGTTTAAGGATTTATTAGAAGTACGTTAACTGGGATTTGGCAAATATATTTGACAACTCTAGCAAAGTTACCACTAAGATTGTTTTTGTTGAACTTGTTGAATTTTCACCAATCAGCTAAAAAACGTCTGATCACACAGTACAGTACATACTGTAGGTCCGGCCCACTTGACATCTAATCAGGCCTAATGTGACCCCTGAACCAAAATGAGTTTGACACCCGTGCTGTAGGTGGTGATGATGTGTGGACTACATAAGTCGGCAACATTAACAGTTAGTGGCAGTGAAATTAGCAAGTGATATAGCTAGAGATAGATCTAGCTAGTCCACTTTCATTGGACATCTTTGGAACAGTGGGCACCAAGATGACTTATGGACAGAAGGGCTCGCAGAGAGGACAGTGTGATGCTCTCTAAAATGACCATGTAGATGGTACTTCGACATGTGCTACTTTATGTGCAGAATGAAGTACAGTATCTTCTCTGATGGTAACTTTATACGTTGAGATTTTTGGGATCTTTGTTTATTTCAGAAAATACATAGAATATATATGTTAATATTTATGTATTTTCCGCATCTTTTTTTATTTGCTATATTAGTTGACTTTGGTTTTAGCCCTTTTTTGTGAAATTTGTTGTGAAATTTAATAGATTTTTTCTAAAGGATGGCACAAATAAATGTAACCAAGTAGACATGTTTACATTTTGCTAAATTGTCAATATAATGTGTAAGATGTGTTTATCTATAATTTGGTAAATATTTTACCCATTTTAATTTTTTTTTAATATAACGATAAAGTAACATTTTGTTCTTTTGGTTTCATGTTTTACTTCTTCTGATCCTAGTTGTTGTTCCCTCCAAAAAATGTAAGATTAACATTTAAGATGAAATGCTCAATGCGGCACTTGGGTGGGGGGTTTGGGCAAAGAGTGGTGACAAGATAGTCTCTTCTTTTATCCCCTCATGAAAATATAAATGAATGTTTCATTTATTTATGGGACATGATTTGTGACTTGGGGCATTATTTTTTGTAGATGTTCTGTGGAAGTTAAAAATTTAAGGATCACAAATGAAGATCCCGCGGGACTTCAAACCCAGCCTGTGTGTTTGTGTGTGTGCGGCTGCATACTTTTTTGTCTGGTTTTCAGACTCAGCAGCCGGGCTTTAAGCCTCTTTTGCTTCAGTTGCTTTTGGTGGCAAACACTGGGCATCCAGTTTCAAGAGCCACTCTACTGTTTTTCTACCAAATAAATTAGCAGGAAAAAAAAATTGGACGGCATAATATACTTTGAGCACGTCTTCCTTAAAAAGGCAGCAGACAGCATTCTGTCCCTAGCAACCCCTTGGGGTGGGAGTGGATGGATGGTGGGGGTTCAGTCACAGATGGAGCAGTAGCAAAATGTCGGCGAGGAAGCAGATATTTTCCCTCAGAGGCGTCTCCTGGGGATGTTGTCGACACCACTTTGGCAATTATGGAGTAGAGAAAAGAGTGTAATTTGGGAAAAAAAATGAATATGAATATTGTACTGAGTGTGGAAAATGGCAAAAGCAATTAAAGTAAACCCACACTGAATCGCATTAGAAGCAACATCTCACTGCAATAACAAAGCTTTAGTACTGTTGTTATTTTTTGTTTTTTACTGAGCCCATGTGCATATCCGTTGTCTTGTGATGTCTTCTGGCTTTTTCTTCTGGATCTGACCATAAAAACGTTGGAATTTACTTGTGTCTCGGCTTGAAGAATATACAGTTGTGACGCTTTCCATCAGTGAAGTGAAACCTACTTATACAGGGATTTTTGACATCAACACAAACAAACTTCATTTCCATGGTTAGGTATATTCCCTTTTATGCTTCTTCGAGGTTGTAAATGCTGCACGGATACTTGCGACTCCTCACAATCGCTATGCTGATGATCTAAGCTTTTGCACTCTTATATTAAATAGTGATTGATATCGAATCAAAACCTTGCTCTAAATATGGCTGTTCATTTAGAGGAGACTAAGAGTTAGGTCTGAAAGCTAAAAAGTAGAATTTGCAGAAGCTAAATTTAAGAATTTAAAACATCACATTTAACAAAAATAAGGATCATTTAGGTCGGATAACAATCAAAGGTTCAGGATCGAACATTGCAAAAAAAACAATAGTCTGGTCTTTTACCCAAGCCCAAATGCTCAAGTTAACTTTGTACCACATGCCATAAACAGGGATACTGTCGCCTCAGCAATGGCAGCCCATGGCATTATGGGGGAGAAACTAAAGTATTGGCTGGTACAAGTTGCAGTATCGATATTAGACATGAAAACAATTGTTAAACTGCCGTATATGTCTGCAAAGAACCTACAATTAAATCCACACAGTGTTTCATATTGAACCTGTTTTCAACTAAACGGGATTCGATAGCCCAATTGACATTGAGTTTCATAGGGAAAAATCCTTAATAGTTTTGAGGGGGAATGTTTTCCGTTAAAATTTAAGTAGTGCTAGCCTCACACTACTTTACACTTCCATATTTCTGGAGTGATTTCAAAAGCCAAATGTGTACCTTGCGGTTTAGGGCTTTTCTTATGCAACCAGTTGGCAGACAAACGGGTTCATCTATTTATGATATTTTGTCGAGGAGACCAATCCAAATGCTGACATGGTCATTTTTTTTTTACTTTCAAATCATTTATGGGCTCCTGGATATATTAATGCTAAAAGTTTCCATAGTGCAGTGAAACTGATATCCATTTTAATATATACTGTATATATTTATGTATTTTTCCATTGGCTATGCTGCATTGCAGAAAGGCCCGATAAAGACACACCATGGGAATAATAATTGACCCAAAATTTGGAAGTAAGACATATTTTATTTATTTATTTGTTTTATTTTTTTTTTTCTTTAAATTTCAATTTATTGCATCAGCCGGGAGATGAGAATTTTGAAAGTTCAAGTTCACAGTTCTTCTCTCTTCTTTTCTCCTCTTGAAAGTACACAGGGACAAACAGTCACAGTGCAGCGCTGGAGCTGGAATGATCCCTGTCACAGTCCAAGGAAGCCTTGAAAACTTCAAATCAAACAAAAAAAAAAACACGCTGTCAGCAAAACATCTATACGTATTGGCATACCACTATTGTGTCCTGACATTTTTTTTTTTTTTGCTCCTATGCTCCCTCCTCTCGGGGAAACAAAAAAAAAAGAGGAAAAAAAATGCAGCATATTCTGCCAGCTGGAAGCCTTAGTGATTATTTATCTGCTCTGGGCTTAGCTTGGCAGCCCGCATAGGGAGGAGAGGAGACTAGAGAAGGGATAGGGGGGGGGGGGGGGAGGGTATCAAGGGATAAGGTTCTAGTGTGTATGTGAGTGTGTTTGTGAGGATTTGTGAGTTTTTCTTCATGTGTGTGTCCATGTGTGCATATGTTTGTGGAGGCTCTGAAAGCATTAATGTGTGAAAATTGACTATAAGCGTCCCTGAGCAGATTTTGGAGTGTCGGATCTGCTTTCTGGCTGTTTGCTAGCAAGTCCTCCTTCGGCAGGGGATGCTTTGACGGTGGATCCGTCGACACAGATGAGATTTTTACTTTTCTTTCCGCAAGCTCCCAAACAGCCCCTCCCCTGCACCCCACCAGCTTTGGGCGCCGGAAATATAATGCGGCAAATAATTAGCAGAGAAGCTCTTGTGCAGAAAAAAAAAAAAAAAAACGTGTTTGTTGGAGAAAACAAAGATTGTTTAAAAGAACAATTTTCTCTGTGCTGAGAATGGAAGCGGTTTAATTTCTCAAGAAACCAAAATAGCACGTGATAATCCTTTAATTGATATCCAGTCCCGTGCTGCTAGGTGCATCACGAATGTGTTTCTGCAGCAGCACAGAATGAACGGATAGACGCTGCATTGATTTGACATAGTGGTTTGATTGAAAAACACGTTGTCAGAGGATGTAAACAGACTCAAAGTGGGTAGGAAAAAAAAAAACGAAGAGAAGAGGAAAACGTTCCTCGTAGCAATGGAGAAAACATTTCATGATAACAATCAAACAAATCCGTTTTGTCTCCACCGTAGAGAATGTGAATAAATCCTCCTTATGAAGTTGATCAAAATGCTGGAGTTTCAAAGACAAATTCAATTTGGTTTTGTGTTTGAAATTAACACAGTTATATCGACGTCTGCTGCCGTTTTCTTGCCTCTGGTGCCTTTTTTTTTCTCCACGGCTCATTTAGATTTCCATCACTAAATTTCTCGTCCTCATGCGTCTAAGGATGCACGTTTCCATGGATTAAATATTAAAGGTTTTTGAACTCAAACTAGTTTCAAACAGTTCAGTCTCAGCTACAGTGTGTGCTAAAATATAACATCATATATTGAAGACTTATTTATGGTAAAACAGTAAAAAAAAAGATTAAAAAATAATCACACAATCTCTTTGTCTGTATCTTTATCTCCCTCCACGTTTGTATTTGGGTCACTGAGGCAGCAGACAAAAACAGTCACTCCCCACTAGGGGTGCAGTAGCATTCCCAGGCCACCTGAGAGAAGTGATTCCTCCATTCCGTCCTGGGATATCCTCCCAGATGTATTTGGATGAAAAATCTTTCCTGTTCAAATTATTCTGTGTGTTATGCTGCAAACTCTGTTTCTAGAACATCTTGTACACTTTTGGAAATACCATTAAACATTTCCAACCTGACCTTTAGTGGAACCACTTGAAGCTTTAATTAAAAGGCAAAAGGACGGAGAATTCTTTATACTGATAAAGCTAATTAGTTTTTTTTTTCTTTTTGGTGAAATTGAATTTCACATAGTCCAAAAAAGTTGGGACACGGGCTTGTTTTCAACTAGGTCACATTTTTCACTTATATAATCCTCGGAAACACCTCTGTGATTCATTTCATTATTTTGCAGTTGAAATTATTTCTTCATTGAAGCACTACGATGCTCAATGGTAAAAGACTCTTGTTTGTTTTTAACCTTTGTCTTAGATATTTAAAGTGTTTCCAAGAAGAGGTGAAGTGGAACTGGACTGGCTGCAGATCACACTTTTTTTATGGTATGGCTTCATCATTAAACAGTTTGATACAGTGAGACATTTTTTTAAATAAAAATGGTTGTTTTGGAATCCATTCAAAGGCTGTACTGGATGGTTCAGCATGCCAGATTTGGCCCACGGGCCACCAGTTGATAATCACTGGTCTATATCATCAAAGTAGAATGGTGATTTTTTTAAGTCCCATTTGTTCAGCAGCAGTTTAGGCTCACATTTAGAGGCGTTAAAGAGCAGCGTATGATTGGACAGTTCGCCGTAACAATGGAGAAGTGTGGCCCCTCGATCGTAAGTGACAGCCGGCAATTTCCTCTGAACAAACATAGTTTTTAAAAAGACAAGTCCAAGTGTGAGCAGCTGTGCGAGGCTTTTCAGTTGCGCATAGTCAAAAAAAAAGCAACTGACCAATCCTCACACAGACACAGAGATGTGGTAGTACGGGTGATGTTATTCAGAACAGCTCGTTTTGGCAGATTATTAAACATGTACTTGATTGAAAATAGTTGTGATTCCTTCAATTTTATAACCTGCAGAGGTGAAATAGGTCTGTTCAGTTATTTCTTACAAGGGTAAGAAAAAATTTCCATGTTGAAATTTGCCACAAATCGTCTTTGCTGCCAAACACAAGGCCATGGGGCGTTCATTTGGGCATTAATCAATATTAATACCCACATCACTAAACAGCAAGCCTGGCAGTATATCTTTATGATGACAATATATAACTCAGCATGACATGTGTTGGGCACTGACTGTGGTTGGATGGCCATGGCTTAAATGCTGCTTCTTTTTATTACTGGTCTGTATCATTTCAATAATAATTACCCTCGTAGGTCAGTGACAGCAGCAGCAAATGTTGACGAAGATGAACGGCGTATTAGTCACCGGCAGCGTTTGACAGTAAATGCATCACAGCGCTGACACAAAGCAACAACAGTAATAGTGTATTTCCCTGTAAAGGTCATCTGTTCCTTCAAATCTCTATATACCACTCAACTAATGAGGCATAGTGTTCAGAGCAGAGAATGACGTCAGCCGTATTTCCCAAAATAAATCATAGCCATGGATACATACCTTTAAATGTGTGTGAAGAAAAACTTCCAAAAACGTGCAGCAAAAGTTATGGCTAACAGTCAGCACCTGGAGGATTTTTAATGACAGCTAGCTTGAATTAGCAATCAGCTAATATATATAGGCCAGCTCCACTGTTTTGTCCTTTTGTTTTTGTTTTTTTCAACATTGCCTACTGACCTTCAAAGTCAGTAGTATGCAGTTGAGTCCTGTTCAATTTGGCTTGAAGATATAGGTGTTAGGGTTGGTTGTTCAAATGGTTCTCAGGTTCTCTGCCCATTTACGGGCTGATGTGTCACTTGGCAAAAAACTAGAAATTTGATTATATATTGTGGCGCTTTGGCACCACAGGCAATATCTCTGTCATTGGTGTGGAACCCCAGGGTTCACCTCCTGGACAAGATCAAATCCCAGTTAGGGCGGTTGGTACCTTCCAGTGGACTCACCACCCGCAGGAAGGTTCAGGGGAGTTGGTACGGTGCAGTGTGATTTGGGTGGCGGTCACGGAGACTGCTGCCCCCGCGACTAAGCGGATAAGGGGATGAAAATGAATGGCTGGATGGATGATTATATATTTAATTCATTATTTTTTTCAACTGATATGTTTCAATGGTGAGTTCCTGTTGTTCCTGTTATATATATATATATATATATATATATATATATAATCTCCAGTACCACAACCAAAGAACTTTAACCTCGTGGTAAATGTTGAAGTTGTTAAATGTAGCTTTCCTCATCCCCAGTCCAATACCTTGTGGTAACTGGGTATTGGAGAGCTTCTTACTGTTAGGAAAAAGATGGGAGCACTCTTCCACTGTGTGGCTCGTAAAGCAGTAATGATGGGTTATACCATAATTTTTTATTTGATTTTTGTTACCAATACTGGTATCTGTGCTTTAGCAGGAGTCAGTGCTATCGGCTGAGTAAGTTACTCTAAAAGATGTGGAAGTGACACAAGCACTTTTTTCATATATCAACAGAACAAAATAGATACTCCCTTCACTACTTAATATTTAATAGGATAAACCCAACATCATCATTAGGTCATTAATTCTGTCTGCATTCCAATAGAATCACAGTACTTGTAATGTCTTCACAGCTGCAGAGAGACATGCATCTGTCTGTGAATGTGTGTGCTGACCTGGTCAAAAACAGAACCAGCTTTTTTTAGGGCTTGTTGGATTTGTTGGATTGTGAGGCTGTTGTGTTTTTGGCCGGACTTCAGAGTGGACCTGAGCTGGTTTTAGGACCGGCGGTTGAGATGGTTGGCCTCAGAGGAATGAACGCTTCCATTTGGTGTCCTTAAAAGTGAAACAAAAACCACAGTGTGTGTTTATTTTTCCATCCTGTGCGCGCCTGGAGATATAAAACAGTACGTAGAAAATGTCATTCCTGGTGGAAATGTCTGTCAGCGGAGGTTTGTTTTTAAACTCTGCTGATTCAGCATATTTGAGACTATGAGGACTAGCTGTCTAGATCAGCGGTCCCCAACTTTTTTTGTACCAAGGACCGGTTGGACTGTACCAGCCGCTACTGCAGACCGGTTAAAACCATCATTGAAGGATCATTAAATTTTCAACATCTTTTAGACTTTATTCTGTTAGTGACATGTTGTTTTGAAACATTGCCAGAGAGTAAAGGGATATGACTGGATTATTTTGGGATGAAGTAAATTAGTAAAACTGAAGTACTTTTTTCTCATTATGTTAGTGGTAACAAATGACCTGCAGACCGGGGACCATGGGTTAAGGAGCTCTGGTCTAGCTACCATGGTGTAGCAAAAAAAACAAAACAAAACAAAACAATACTTAGGGCAAATGTGATACTGTAGTATCCAGAGTGTACGGAGAATTAAATAAAACATTGAATGACTTTGTTTAAATTCACAATCCCACTTTGTTCAATAACACTCAGTCGTACTGTAGGTAACCTGGCATTTTACAATGTAACGACTCTCTGCTTGAGGCCGGTGATAACCATTATGATTTTATATCATGGGTCCATCAGGAACTGTGTATACACATAACACACATACTGCAGCACCTGTAATATTACTAGACATCCATTACCTTACTTTATGACCCTGGGCAAGATATCATGAAGTCAGAGCCCAAATTAAAAGGACAAGTGTTTTATTCTCAAACCAAGTCAGCCGGTGCCGATGTACAGGCAGGAAGCGAGATGAAAAGTCTCACAGTCAAAGGCGAAGAAAGAGATGAATTCACCGACACTTCATTTAAATCTGGGCTCTGATTTGATGTCTCTCTGTGTGGTACTATATATATATATATATATATATATATTCTCTCTCCCTTCTTTCCTCACTTTCAGGTTTTTAATGAGTGTCTTCATTCTGCGTGATACTGTCTGAAGCTGGGCTCTCAGCGACGTCTTTACACTCCAGCACACATTACAGAGCCGCCACCCTCTGTCCTCATTCTCTCCCCTTTCCTCACTTTCCTTGACAGTTACCGACTCCATGTCCATCCAATTTGAGGAGCACTTAAAGTGATACGTTCACGGCTCTCGCCGCCATTCAACATTTCCCTCTCAGAGCGGCTGCCTACAGCTCTCCTCTCTTGACGCCCACTTTCACCTTTTATCATCTTTTCTCTGCCTCCACTTTTAATCTCAATATTGCTGGAGTCCTTATCTGCTCTTAAGTCCTTTTTTGCGCTGCATTCGTACAAAACCTTCCCTGATAATTCAGTTTTTTTTTTTTTTAAATGTTCTGTGAATTTGCATACAATTTCCAACTGCACCTCTGATACTGTAATGTTCCCGGCTTCAAACGTCAGTTAGGAGTGTGTGTTGGACGCCGCGACAAGAAAGGTTCCCAAATTAGGAAATAAACTTTTTTTTTGTCCACTCACAGTCCATTTAGGTGATAGTGAAAACACTATTGTCATGTCATTCAGGCTCAGAATGGCTGAACATTGGAGATAATTTCTTTGAAAGGCAAGTGGTAAAACTAGTTCTCAAGGGTTGCAATTATCTGGAATTCAAAAACCCTTTTAATTTTACACACACTTCTACATGGAGAGAGAGAGAGAGAGAGAGAGAGAGAGAGAGAGAGAGAGAGATACTACATTTGTGATTAGCTAAAGCACTTACATATAACTTGAAAAATATTTGTCTCTATTCAAGTGTCCTTTTGTGTCTTAGCACCATTGCTAGCTCAGTGGCATAAAGGCTAATTCAAGGAGGGCATTTTGTATCTAATCTTTGCCTTTTGGATTTATTTACTTTTTTAGAAAAAGTCAAAAACTGGAAAATATTTGACTACAGTAATTTCCATGGAGACAGGCAGATTCATAGATACATTGATCAACTGGCGGCCCATGGGCTAAAGTCCATACAACTCAATCCGGCCCACAACTGGATTCCAAAATTTTTAAAAAATTGAACTCAATCCGGCCCACAACTGGATTCCAGAAGAAATTCTGGCTCTCTAATTTTTTTTTTCTCGGAAGAAATTCTGGCTCTCTGACTAATATAGTTAAAATATAGGTAAATGCTCGTAATTAATGAATACTTAAATACTTTCACCTCAGACAAACACAGTTGGTGAGTCTACACCTTCTTATCATCTGTTCAGAACCTATGGACATTTTTTTGCCAATATTTTTTAGACATTTTGATTATAACTGACCAGACAGCATCATACTTTATACTTGGGAACTCGATGCGTATACTGTACCCCTACATGCACAGCAGCTGCCAAGGCCATTGAATCTTTTTAAGACAGTGTGGTGGAAGTCCTTCCTCCAATTAAATATATTCTGGTTTGAATCCTTTCTCCGTCAGAATATTGTCAAAGACATGGCAAAGGTTCTCCAGAAAAAAGGAAAAACAGTGCCACTGACACCAAAAACTACCTGAGTAGGACCATTAGACCACACACCATTTATCTATTCTCCACCCATCTTTGTTGAGGTCAGTTGAAAAAAAACAACTAATTTATAAATTTTAAAAGCTCCGATATCACTGATGAAATTTATGTTGGAACACATCCCTCAGGGATCTCAAGTAGCTTTCAGTTTAAACCAATCTTTGTCTTGTGTTTTCCTCGAAGAACCTCTTAAATCTCGTAAAAGTTTCAGACTAACTCTGTTGTTTCCCAAAACTAACGTGGATTGGAAAGGAAGTCGAAGAAAGAAAGAAAGAAAGTGTTGAGCTTGTTCAAAAGACTGCTCCCTAAACTCTAAAGCAGGGCTGTCAAACATATGGCGGCCCACTAGGGGTTTCAATTCGACACCGCTTGATGAATTTTGAAAGTGACAACAACACTTGTTCGTGGTATTTGGTTGAGTTATATTTTATGACCATAATTTCCGGACTACAAGTCGTTACTTTTTCACACGCTTTAAACCCTGTGGCTTAAACAATGACGCAGCTAATTTATGGATTTTCATGGGCTAATGATGTTCATACCTGTGCATATTTGTAGGAGAACAAAGTGGAAAACATGGACTTATGGTTATTTACAGGTAATCATGTTATGATTGTAGTGGTCCGGCCCACTTGACATCTAATCAGGCTGTATGTGTACCCTGGACCAAGGACCACTCCAACGACTATAGACAAAGTATTGTGTTAATTCTTAAAAGCAAAGTTTTTTTCATTTGTACACAAACTTTCACTTACATTCCTACTTTATTTAACATTGCGCATTTGAGCTGTGGAGCAGGAGCTGAGTTAAATTTATCCAAGTCCCCTCTTGTTTTTTTATGTAGTCGTTTAAAGAGGGTTGGCAGATCTTCCCGCTGAAATATCTATGTGTTACCCCCCTGTCGCCGCTCACTTATGTTGTGTGAACTAACTGCCGAAACTCCAGATCACAAGACGGTGAGTCGTAGTGGGGGGGCTCACAGTAACCCACCAGCCTAGAGAGTCGCGAAGCGTTTTCTTGGGTTTTTTTTTTTTTTTTTAGTGAGACTTTCCGCTTTCACTGGTGCGTTCTCTGTTCTTCACTTCCTCTTTATTCCCCTCATGTTTGACCTCACTTGTCATTACCTTTTGAAAAGACCTACTTAGTCATTTTATTATTTTCTTCTCGTCTATTTTGGCAGTTTCCAAATTACCTTTACTTCTTAGGTCACCGTGCCACTCTGACTGTCAGAATATTCTCTCAGGCCTTTTTTTTTCCTGTTCACTTTCTCACTTTTCATCCTGTTTCACTGAACATCTTTGCCAACTACGAGCCCGTTTCTTTAATTATTCCACACACAAAACACACACCCTTTGTGGACACTCCCAACCTAAACCTAATCTAATCTGATCTTAACCCCGAACTGAATCTTAAACAACAACATTCCATCTTTCAGCTGCAAAATGTTCCCACAAGGACTCAGAACACTGGTACCGTTCCAAAGTGTTCCCCGGAAGTATAGCTACGCAAGCAGGATACAAACTCTCACACACACACACACACACACATGCATACATCCAGTCTCATCCAGTCACACATGCACACTCTTCCTGCCATTGTCTCATTTGAACAGACTGTAAAAAGCCATGTTGGAGGCTGCTGTTTGCTCAGTGAAATCTGCTGCTGCGCCCAGAGGGTCTCACACCAAGCTGTACATGCAGTTATAAATACACAAAAACAAACACACACACATACATTAACATATACTTAGACGTTAGCTTAACTTATCTTTCTTGAACACTCGTTGAACTTTAGTCTCCTTAGCCAGTCCAATAAGCCCATCATACGGCTGTGGTATTTTCTATATCTATCTCTATACCAGTGGTTCCCAAACATTTTTTGGACGCCCACACTTCTTTATCTCAGCTGGGTTGAGGGACCCCCAATTCTCCACACCTTTGAGGGGAAAAAATGCAACAAGCTTTCTTATAAAGGCAGCATTTTTTATCATGCTCAAATGACCAGGACACACAGATATAACAGAATACTCACGTTAACAAATCTTGAAATATAAAGTTTTAATATAGGCTCAGGCAAAAAGCAGATATATTTTCAAAGAGATATACAAAAATATATTTGAGATGCATTTCAAATAGCCTGCATTTATTTGTGAATTAATTTGAAATTTTACAAAGGATTTTTTGTTTTTACTTTATTCCGGCATCACATTTTTTATCTTGTGCACCCCCTAGTGGCAGTTTATGCATCCTTAGGGGTACCCGCAACACACTTTCGGAATGCCTGCTCTATACCATTAATAATAAATGATTCACATACTCCACTATAAGAAAGAGCGTAACATAATCAACACATTGTTCAAATCCATGATTCAAGTTCGGAATCTGAGCGCTAACTATTGGTGACCGACGATTTCAGTATGAACACACTTAACAGCCAAGTACACATGTTCAACATCTGATCAACTCTAACGTGGAAGATGTAACCAATCATGTAACAGCAGATAATGAAAGTTAGGTTAGCAATGAAGCAGTAATGGAATGATGACCAAAATCTGGTCCTGGACGTTTGAACCAAGAATAAAGAATGCCCTGAAGGCAAGAGAGAGAGAGACGCCCCACTGGGCACCAGTCGGTGTTCATAAATTTATACAAGGTTCAAATTTGTAATTGCTCTGAATAATTTAATAAGCCATTCCTACTGTGGGATAAGATGAAGAAACATGTGCAATGACAGATAATTAAAAAACTGAAATGTGGGCTTTGGATTTGATACTGAACTGATGAAACTGCACAGAGGAAGTCCCCTCTGTGAACAACAACAAGAACAGCAGTGTTGGGAGATTCTCTGAAAGAGCTCTGTTTACTTTGTTTGCTCATCCCGGTGCTCAGTCAATGAAGTTTCTATATTAGAAGCGGATTCTCGTCCAAAGGTCAGAGGTTGCAGTCTGGGGATGAATGCACAGTCTCTTGTAGCATTAGGGTCAATTATGGTCGGTATGTGTTTCAATCTCGCCAACAGTTGCTCCTTTGTTTTTCTTTAAATTGAAGTTAAGCGTATAAACTCTCTGGTTGCATCTGCCCCTTATTTTGAGAACCATGCGCTAACCTAATTAGGGAAAGGGTAGAATGCTAATTTTACCTAAGGGCTTTTTTAAAAAACTTCAAAGTGTGCATTATAAAATGTCAGTTTTCAGATACTGGTTTAGATTCAGATACTGAGGCTAAAGAGACACAAGTCAAAAATAAATATTTCACTAAAAACTACAGTTAGGGTGACATTGAGAAATAAATTACAAGTTTGAAGCCATAGATGTATTAGAATGAACTTGTAACATTACGAGAAAAAAAAAAAAGAGAAATATGTTTTTGCGATTATGGTAAAAGCCATGCAGTTACAAATGCGCTTGTGGGTAATGCTTTTTAATCTAAATTACTACCTTAAGTTCGTAAATTCCCAACTTTATTCTCATATACTTTTTGCTTGGAAACCTTTGTTTATTTATTTATTTATTTTTTTACTTTTTTCGTAATATTAGGACTTTTTTTCTCACAAATGTATGACCTTAACATCATTTTTTTTTACCTGGCAAAATGCAACCAAAACACCACAACAAATAAGCAAGAATATCAAGAAAATCAAGAGATTAAATTGAAATGATTGTAATTGTGCTCACATTACAAGGTTTTAATTTACATTACAAATGTGTATTTTTTTAAGTATTACTACTGGGTGTTGACTGAAGACATTTAGAAACAAGTAAGCAGTAGAAAATATATATTTTTTATATACCTTGTTCTTAATTCTGAAAATTGTTTATCTTCCTGTCAAATCTTATTGAGAAACTGAATAGTACATACAAATGCAATTAAAAACTTTCAGCGACCTTAGACTTTTCTGCTGTTTGGAAAATGAATGTTCCACCACTGGCTTTTTTTCTTACTTGTACTGCTGCTTATTGTGAAATGGCCCTTTGGACCCTCGTGGACCTAAAAAAAAAGAGTGAAATTCCATTAGATAAAAACTATTTCGTAATATATTTGATTATTTTAGTATTTTTCCTTCTGTGATTTATTTTCTTTTAAATTTTCGTGTGCTGCTGAATGAAAGAAGCCACAGTGGGAGCATCTAATTAAATTCTTTTTTTTTCTTTTTCTTCTTTATCTTAAAGTAGAAGCGACTTTTACGATGGATGAATAATGACAAACTGTTGGTTAAGTTTAAGAACGGACCAAAACATCTGAGTATTTTTAAAAGAAAATCAATCAGTCCACTTATATTTGTGATGTTTAATTAGTTTTTTTACAGACTAACTAGAATATGTTCTGTAAAATTAAAAATATCCAAAACATATCTGTATTTAATTTTAAAAGTCAAGAATGAAAGGAAATGCATCAATGCAACACATATCCTGTTTGTTTGTGGACATTTTAACAGCTGCGTTGTGGCTCACAGTTCAATGAAAATAATAAAAAAAAGACATTAGACAGATTTTCCAGTTGGGGGGCACAAATTAATACCAACAGTTGTGAAAATTTTTTGAAATCAGGCAAGTTTTTCTAACGCATTTTAGATGAAATTGCAATGACAACCGGAGGGATTTAATTAAGTTTAATGGGCTTTAAACTACCCATGAAAACATCTTGTAATTACCAGCAGCAACATCTGGCTAAGCGTGACACACAATTAAAAGACATTTTACTTTTATACCAAACTAGCTACATTTTTTGTTTTTGGCTCAACGAGTGGCAGGAGATGAGGTTGACAAAAAAAAAAGTTGAGTTTTGCACTCTAATTAAAAGTCACAGAAATATTCAGAGTTAAATTAAGATCCAGTGCTGCTATACAGTACACGATAATGGAGAAGGGTAGAAAAAGGATTTAGTCAAATGAAAATGCAAATTAGTAGAAACACAAGAAATCAGTCTGTTTGTATTTTTTGTTTATTTTTTTGTTTGAAAGAAAGGAAAAGCAGTGTGTTAGTCGAGTAGAAGAAGTTTCAGGAGCAACAATAAAACATTCCTGACACGACTAACTCCTTTAGAATGCTGCTTCAGACATCGATTGGATTCAAAGAATAGAGTTCTGTAGTTAAAAGAAAGAAAAAAAATCTCGAATTTAATGTAAGTCAACAGCTTCCCTACAAAAGCGTTTGGCTTTGTTCATGCAGAGCCATCAATTCTACAGTGCAATACAATAGTTTTCAGTTCCAAATACCTTTGACTTAAAACTTTTTTTTGGATATGTGTAAATACTACTCTTATGAAATCTCAGGGTTTCTGAGCATATTTCATTAAATATAAGAATTATCTTCAAAAATACATTGACTAATTGTTATTTATAGGTAATTAAGGTATAATGTGATTGTACTGGTCGTGACCACTTGACATCTAATTAGGCTGTATGTGCCCCCTCACCCAAAATGTCTCTGGCGCCCCTGACATCCTTTAGCTGAAAACGCTAATGCTTGTTCTGTTCAAGAACTGATTTCTAACAAACCTTAGCATATTCAACTAGCATCAGTACAGGGTTTTTCATTTTAAATGTAATTTCTGATATCATAACAAAACAAATCCCACAGTTAGCCATGATAATGGCTTGTTCCTCGATGCTAAAATACCTCAAGACCGCTAACGTTGTTGATGTACCTAAAGTACCTTGCAGTATCTTAAATGAGACACTGAACTGCAGTATGAAAACAAACATCACTCGCCAACCAGTGTGCAGCCGGCTGTAATGAAATGACGTTAAGAAATATTGGGTAGCTGTTTGGACTAATGAGTACCAGGGCTGATAACTGTATTAGCAGTGCTCCATATACTGCATAATGCTCCTTTCATCAGTAAAATCTAATCTAAAGATATTATTCGGATTCTTTCATTTTTGACATCTCTCAGAATAAAAATTCTACACAGACTTATGATGAAACTGTTTTTACCTGAACTTTCTTTTCAATTTTTGAAGTAATCTCTCTGCCAATACAGACTGATTACTATTCACTTTTTCACATACAAAACACAAGGGTATTAAGTTACCAAGTCCACACTGTGGTAGCCTGCTCTACACTGGTTTATTTTTATTTCTCTGTAAACACTTAACCACCTGTGGCTGTTGCCCTAATGCACACGTTAACGAATGTTTGAACATGTGGATCTTTCAGTTGCCATGACAACTCCAACAGCCAACAATACCAAGGCCATTTGCCTTTTTTTTTTTTCATTTTCAGGAAGCAGGAGTTCTGTAATTGCAGTGCAGTTTAGAATGGAGCGCAATTATTGATATTTTGATTTTGATAAACATGTTTTTTTTATATAATTTTCACTAATATTATGTTTGTGGGACACCTTCCAAAGTTGTGACTTGTGACAACTAAACACAAACTGTTTGGCATATTAAATTATGACACCAATTTGAAAAATATGAAATGTTTCAGATTCAGCACTAATGGATGTCAATGGGCTATTGATGATTCCTTTCACCTCAATATGCAAGAGGTTGCTTGGTCTGCTAAATTGAATCAAAGGGAATCCAACATGTCTGATACATTAACAATGAAAATGTCAGTGCACCAGATTTGAAGAACACACAAATATTCAACAACCTTAGAATTGTTTTCCTTTTTTTTTTGAAAATTCAGAAACCCGCCGTTTTTTAGGCTTGTTGAGAAGGTTAGGCTGTTATGTACTATATGCTTGCGCCTGTCAATCATATCCAGCCACTTCCTGTTGCCTTCTTTGCTCAGGTTGGTAAGTCCGCCTGCCATCATGGAAAAAAACCCAGACTAAGTCCGCCTGCCATCATGGAAAAAAAAACCCAAATAAATCATGTGCTCTCTTCTCCCTTAACCCCTTTTGTTATGGGTTAACCCATTAAACTAGACTGACATGCTGTTCCCAGAAAGAGAGACAAAATTATGACCCTGACTTTGACCATAAAAGGTAAGAGGATAATTTAACAGCAACTTGAAATTAAAATAACCCAAACACACACCCATGTGTTAACATGCCAGAACACACTGATTCCATAGTGTAGTGCAGGGGTGTCAAAGTCATTTTGGTTCCCGGGCTGCATACAACCTAATTTTCAAGTGGGCCGTACCAGTACACTCGTAACATGATTAACTACAAATAGCAATAAGTCCATGTTTTTCCTCTTTGTTTTCATGCAAATTACAAGTTAGTAGATATTAATTATTATTATTATTATTATTATTATTTTTATTATTATTATTATTATTGTTGTTGTTAATATTAATATTATCATCATCATGATTTGAAATATAATTTTATATAAAATATCCTTTTGTATTTTTTGTATTTATTTTTTTATTGTAAATTCATCAGGCGGTCCGGATTAAAGGCATCCTCGTTGGCCTACTTGGCAGAGAGCAGGTAGTCTTGGGTTCGATTCCCAGAGGAACCACATACTTGGTGATTGCAAGTGGCAGCCTGTTGCATCAAATCTGTTGTTAACACACAAATTTCCCAAGATTGTGATCAATAAAATTATTATCATTAAGGGACTTTTTACTTGAAGAAGTAAAATGACAATGTAGGGCCGGACTTGGTCTCTTGTCTCTTGTGACTCTGGCAAGACTTTGGCAACCCCGTCCTTGTTAACTGCTGTTATACTTGTAGACTATTATACATGAAGAGCACTCAGAGCTCCTCTAAGGTCAGACCAGAGCATGCGGAGCCAATGTCAACAATCTCACAAATCATATCAACATTGAGATGAGCACCAGGAAAGTGCCGGTTCTTCATATGGAGAACGAGGGTGAGGAAATAGCATGTTACGATTGGATCTCGTTTTCTCACCAACCCACTCACAATCCACGCATTTTATTTCCACACCTCATTGAGAAGCAGTAGAAGTTTGATGACCCAATCTGACTAGAATTAGTAAAGGAGGGAGTGGAGTCGAAAGAAGCAGCCGAAAGAAATCAATGCTGAAGTTTAAGAAACGCTAAATACACTTGATCATGACGAGGCATCGCGTTCGTTATTGAGCACTAGCTTTATTTTTTTGTATTTATTATTTTTTAATCTATGCATTATTAAAGCAGACATGTAAAGTTCTGCATCAGAAACGCTCTTAACCCGTGCACTGCTAACGGCTCGGTATTGATCATGTGACGTGTTGTGTTTTGGGAGAGATAGGAAGCCCTAACAATGTAGCTGATGAATACTAATGAAATCTCCTTTTTCACTTTGGGCTGTTTTCTCTCTATATGGTAATGGAGTTTATTCATCCAAACAGAATGTGTTTCTTTTTTTCTCTCTCCTCAGCTTCTCGAGTTCAATGACTGTGATTTTTATCTTGAAAACTTCAGATTTTTGACCATTGATATCCACTCTTAAACCATACAGAGACAGAAGGGAATCTTTGAATACTTCAGACAAGGGGGTGTGAATATATTTCGTGCTCCAGCTTTTTGAATATCTCACCTAAAAATGTATCAAGGGAAAAATGTATTTTTGCAAAGGTACTCAAGGTACTACAGAACAACTTTCTTTTACCCTTGCAGTAATATGTAGTTTGTCAGTCAGTGTTTACTGTGATTAAAAACACATACTAAAGCCAGTCATTTTGAAATTTAATTTTATAAACCTGTTGAATTACACTGCTGAGCTGTTCTTGTGTATTTCTTACTTCCTTCAACTTTATGTAGCAGGCATATATGGTGTCATTGGTAAATAGCATGTTAACTTGGTCTTGAAGCTGGGTATGAATATTTCTGTAGCCAGATGGATGGACGGATGTACGTATGGACGGACGGATGGATGGATGTATGGATGGATGTATGGATGGATGAATAAATTAATGGATGAATAGATATTTGGATAGATAGATAGATAGATAGATAGATAGATGGATAGATAGATGGATGGAAGGTGATGGATGGATTTATGATAAATAGAAAAATTATATATATATAATTATTATATATATAATTATTATATATATAATTATATATATATATATATACAGAAACACACATCCCTAATACATGTATGTATATATTTAAATATGTAAGTATTTCACCTAAAACAGGCCAGTTTGAAGGCTGATCTTTTTCATATGGAGCATGTCATTTTAAATCATACCCTTCTGGTTTCCCTGCCAAAAGTCCTGGAGGACCTGCAGGTGTGACGTTTCTGGCTCGAGCTTCCCCTCATTGGCATATCTAATGCAATCAGGCACCTGATGGACCTGATTTTGACCTGCGATCATTTTCCAAACTCCCGGATGCCAATCAAACGAGTTCGTGGCATGTCTTAATTTATTGCATCTCATCATTTCTTATCAAACAGCAGCTGCGTGATAAGGGACAGGTCTTCTGTGTGTCAGGGAATATGTAATTACAAGAGAAAAGTGTGTTTGGACATATAATTCCATGCGTAGGTGTGTGTATATGTAATATGGACTAACAAATCAAGCCACTTGAACATTCTCTCTGCTGTGTTCGCTCCCTGTGCGGCCACTTTTATGCAAATACAGCCTTTTTATATAAATTCTGACTGTAATGTATGGAGATTCAGTGCGGCGCCGTTTGAAAGCACTTTGAAAGCGGGGCTCCCCAAGGGTCTGAGTGTGAAAATGTGTGTTGGTTGGCACTTGTATTGCAGTATGCTTCAGTATGTGTATGTGTGTGTGTTCTGTGTTTATAGCCTGCTGAGCCCAGGGACATGAGCGATGCCACCACTGTCCTAGTTTCTCACATCTTCTCTAAAAACATTTTCAGACAAACCTTCTCTTCCTTCCTTTTCCTTCTCCTCTCTTTTGCTCCAGTCCTGGACTGGGAAAGACTCACAACTGTAGCAGACGTTCATCAAGCACAGTCAAATTGTTTGATTTTTGCCCATGCTTTATTTTACTATTCCAAATCATCTTCTTACCTCAACTGATTCTTCCAGGAAATGCTAACAAACTCCCGAAGCATGGGTGTTTCTTCATCCCTCAACTTTAGTCTCTAACTTTTCTGGACTCCCGCGAGACACAGGTGCACAGCACACAGTGTTGGTTTCTGGACTCCCGCGAGACACAGGTGCCGTCAAAAGTGGTAGCTTCCTTTTTTGCCACAGCATCAGTTGCTGGATATCAAATACCATAAGGCTCGGAAATGTGTGCATTCTGGCAGTAATGAGAACTTTTGCCAGGCTTTTGTCATCTTTGATCTGCTTCCCGTTTTTACTGACAAAAACAAAAAATCCTCTGACAGAATTGAGGACCAAAGGCATGTGCTGTATTTGGGTGAAGCCCCAAGGAGTTAAATATTACATTGGCATATGGAATCTGTAAAACTTGGTCTATAGTGAGATAATTAAAAGTTCACTTGTCCTCTTCGTTTTGTTTGAAAATTCAACTTTTATTTGGTGTGCAACATTATTATCTTGGAGTCAGTACTATCAATATAAATGTAAAATTGGGACTAAGTTTGAATGAGGTTAGAAGTAAGTAAACATGTACATGTAGTTCTGAAAAGTTATGAGCGTACGTAACCGTACTATACAAAAATGCCAGTTGCGTACGTGTTCAACCATGAACACTGATTGATTTCAATTATTATCTTTTTTGTCAAATTTCAACACATTTATCAAATTTTTGGCACAATAATAACTCACGCACACTCCAGTCCAGAAGGTGGCAGTAGCACACCTGAGATTTGTCAGCCATGGATAAAATACACAGGATGTGTTGAATGACGCTTCAAATTGTTGCTTTTTTTTAAATTTCCTGTCACACCTATAATACTATAACTATAAACCAGTGCAAATATATATAGATATTTTTT
This sequence comes from Cynoglossus semilaevis, assembly GCF_000523025.1. NCBI lineage: Eukaryota > Metazoa > Chordata > Actinopteri > Pleuronectiformes > Cynoglossidae > Cynoglossus > Cynoglossus semilaevis. The sequence continues at coordinate 11,652,281 of NC_024315.1, forward strand.
TTCTTGTCATCAATAGCTTCTCTGTGCGTTGCTTAACGGAGGAGCAAGCTAACCATGCTCCTCCACAGCATGGGTCAGTGCCCTGTTGCAGCTGCATCTGGTGTTTCCGTCCATATTCCACTGGGTGCGTTACAATAGTGGCAGGGAGCCATGCTAGATAGCTAAATTTGGGCAACATCAAGAGATTTTGCAATAACTCCGAAAGCATACAAGACCATGAGATCCTTTGATAAACTGACCGTATAAAGGAAACAACCACAAACGAGCACAAACATCCCAGAAATCTTTTTTTAAACTTCTAGTTTCCTTAGTTTACTTTATCTACCTAAACATTCGTACAGCATCGTACTTCCTGTTGGACTTCTAGAAAGAACAAGCCTTCTAAAGCAAATATCTATTGAAAATACCGCAACGCTCGGAGCACCTTTGAATGTGGCAGCACCTGTGTTTTCTAGTTCCTGGAAATGAGTAGTGTCAGCCCTTTGCACCTGAAGGTTTCTCTCCCCTCTCTGTTTCTGCAGCTGTTAATTAATACACATCATACATGAATGTAAACACGCTTGTTAAGGTGTCTTAAAAAAGAGCCTCATGCTTGTATCCAATTATCCAAGACAATTTCAATTAAAATCCAATCTTTTATACATTTCTTTCTTTTATTATTAGTTCTCTTTGAGTAGCTCCATGTGTAAATCCAGTGAATGTATTTTATTTATTTATTTTTTTTGCACTTTTTGGAGTCTTTCCAAAGATTTAAATTGGAAGCTTCTTAATTTGATAATTTTACTGCCATACATAAAAGGCCCGTTATTTCCCCTCAGGGGGATTAGTCAGCAATAATAAGTGTATGCAGACCAAAGAAAATCTGCTTTTCAAAAATGACATTTAATTTTCACTATCCTTATTTCATCACGGATTCCCAAGCACATAAAAAAGACAAAGGCTCTGTCTTTTATATCTTTTAGCCTTTTGTAAAAAAGGGAAAGCTTTAATGTCGGAATTCAAAAACATTCTCAGATGTGTAGTCTTTGGCAGACGCGTGGTCTTGTGTGCAACAACTGAAGCCGTGAATTTCCTTCTTCTTCTAAAAGATAATTGTTTGAATGTGATAAAATACATGAAACTGACTTTCAGATGTCTTCGCTTTATGTCAGTTTATTTTGTTTGTTGGTCTTGATGACAATCCAACTGTTTTTTTGTTTGTTTGTTTGTTGTTGCATGCATGTGTTTGGTTTCATTTTTACACATTATGACGTGAGGTCTGTCTGTCTCTCTTTTCCTTCTGTCTGTTCTAGGGTTAATCAGTGTCGTCACATTCACCTGTGCATTAGTCTCACCTGCTGCCCTGGGTATACTGTACCTGTTTTCCTCACTCTGTCTTTGACGGATCTTTTTATTTTTTGGCTGTGACAGTTCTTTGAGCTGCTCTTCTGGTTTCTGCATTCCTGAGTTTTGTTGTCTTGGACTTCCTCTAAACTTAAAGGGTCTCTCTCGTGCTGCATATGGCTCCTCCCTTCTTCATTCACAGTACAAGATGTAACATTTGACCTGCAATCATGTCTGTTTTGGCACACTTTGCACTATATATATAGGCATGTAGGTCATTGTTTTGTGAAGTAGCTTATCCATTAACAATATATCTTATGGTCTACTGTTGAGCTCATTTAATTCCAAGCCCTTTGTATAAATTATACAGTATGAATTGTTATAGATATTTTAGTTGAATCTGTTTTATATATATATATATATATAATATTATATAATTTATAAAAAGCCTAAATGGCAGCATAATAAAAGTCAAGTCTGTTGAAAAGCCAAAGAATCAACCATCCTTCTTCTTCCCTGGATTTTTATTGTATTCCCTGCTGTAGACTCTGTAGTGTCTGTGTGTAATTCCGGATGGTCACTAAAATGATGATGAGGCCTCTGTCCTGGAGGTATGTAGGGGGTACAGGTGGCACCTTACTACCATCTGCCGTGCCGTCATATTAGCGCCCTACCACAACACCTGCTCGCCTGAACTCAAACGCAGATACACACAGACCTGTGCCTGAAGGTAGAGATGAAAAATCCTTCTCATCAGCTGTACACCACGACCTAAAGACCCAGACCTGGGGACTGTGATTATACATCTAACCAGATGACCCTGACACACACACGCGCACTTACTTACACACACACACTGCCCCTATTGTGTCAATATATATATATATATATATATATAAAAGCAGTGTCAGAATCTGCAACTTATTTTTCAACATATTTATAAGGAAAATATCATAGTCTGCTTGTTGTTATTATTATTATTATTATTATTATTATTATGCATTTATTTGATTTTGTTTATTTTTTCCCAATTTTTACTGTATACCCAATCATAGTTCACCATCACGTGTTGCCAGGGTGAAGCAAATCTGCACTCTGGCCTTCAGTGTGGGAGACAAGGCCTTGTAACAGGTGCGGTTACGTTGGTGATTTGATTGCATGGCCAAATAACGATAACAAATAATAATATTTACTCTAAAGTGCGTCTAGCGGTTTGCATTAAGTTTTTTTGTCTGTGTTCTCTGCTTCCGTCGACCAGGCATTCATCAAAACATTGCAAGTTTATGACGTTATTACTGATGCGTTTTGATTAACAGTTTGCCACAGCCGTGTCTGAATATTTTTGTCGTGCGTCTGTTCTTATAGTTACATGATTTATCACGGAGGTAACGCGTCGTTATATACTACATTTCTGCACAATATTGAAGGTGGCAATGTTCTGAATAAGTCATGTGGACTTATTCAGGCTGGGCGACATTGAAGGCCTATATCAGGGGAATTAAATTAAAAGTCACTGAGGTTCAGTTATTACATTTTCCTCCAAAAAAAAAGGTCCGAAACGAAGTCCTTGCACTATGTCCACATTTACATATTTGGACAATATTTCATAGGTAAAACAATATCTATTGTCAGTTTCCAATGCAGGAAATGTTTAACTGAGCTATTTACTATAAATAAGCGCAGCCTAGTCCAAACAAAAACAGAAACCTCAAAATAAAATAAAGTAAATAAAAAGGTCCCTGCCTAAAGAATTAAAAGCCTACTTTTAAAGTAAAAGTCAACTTCTCCAGAAAACAATTAAAAGTGATTTTAAGGAAAATTGCAAACAGAGCTCTGAACACCAGCTTTTCCATTTTTTTTTTTTGCTTGATTAATTTAATGACACAAATAGGCCTGTGCCCTGCCAGTAATTTTATTTTCTTTATTTTGTTCCACACATCTTGCCTGTTTGTGTTCCCTCTTCAACTGTCTCATTACTACAAACTAAAAATGTTATGTTTCTACTTCAGTAAACATTTGTTCACAGGTTGCAGTGCTGTAAATGTACGTGTGATGATTGGAGTACATCCGTCAGACTGGGTTTGCAGTTCGGTTATTTTGAGTGCACTCAGCTTGGACTTTAGGGGATAACTGTGCTCAAAAGCTGTGCTTTGTTTCGAGGTGGCGCTTAACATTACCAGCGTTAATTAATGCCCCGTTTTGGAGCATATGAGACACATGTTTTCAACTGCTTACTGGAAGAATGAACATTATTTTTTCCTTTATTCATTTTTAAAACAACAGTTTTCCCTCACCAACCACACTTTTGAAGCAAATCATTCTGTCATCACTGTCTCTTTCGCTCCGCTCTGGTGTGCTGGCGGCGCAGGGTAAACAAATGATTTGTTTGGCTAAACTGATAATGCTGTTGTCGTATTAACTGGAATAGCAGACCTCAATGTCTACAGCCGGGACTACTCCATGAAAATCATCTAATCTCGCAAATTCCGGATCGGACCGCAAACTGCCATTTGGTGATGCCTGGCGTAGATGCTAAATACACGGCACACTACTAGATCATTTAAGCAATAGCTTAGTGTCATCATCCATTCATCTGTCAATCTGTGTCCTTTCCACTTTCACAAAATGTTTTGCGGCAAACTGATTTGCAGCTTGCTTGGCCGATGTGTTCTTGGGTTAGCAGTACTGGAGACAAAGCTGACGGTTACATCTATGTAGGACAGGGGTGTCAAACTCATTTTCACCAGGGGCCACATTAGCGATACAGTTCCCCTTGAAGAGCCGGTTGTAAATGGAAGACTGTATAGGTCAGGGGTTCCCAACCCCCAGTCCGCGGTCCATAGGTCATTTGGTACTGGATGGCAGTGGGACGCAGTGATAAATTTTACTTAATTTTTACTAATTTATGTCTTTCAGAGAAAGTCATATCCATTTATTTAAAGATAATCTGGCAATATTTTAAAATAATAAGTCATTCAGACTCTGATACAAACAGAATAGAGTAAAGATGATCCGTCAATGCTCAGCACCTTACTACTGGTGTGTAGTAACGGGTGGTACTGGCTGACCAGTCCTTGGAACAAAAAAGGTCGGGGACTGCAACATGTTATTGCAATTGATTACTATTTAATCAAGCTACAATTTTAGTTCATTACTGTGTAATAATAATAAAAAAACTTGGCAAAATGGCTTGGCGGGGCGCATTTGGCCCCCGGGCCTTGACACGTATGATGTAGAAAGATTTTAACAACCTAATGAACTTTTCCATTGCTGATTGTATTGGTGTTCACCATGGTGGTAGTGGGCGTGCGTGGGTATCATGGTTTGAGTGATGTTGAAACCAAAGGGCAGAGTGACGTGGGCTGACATTAAAAAAAAAATAAAAAATAGATCTGAACTCTTTCCAAAATGTGTTGGCCAACTCTTCACAAACACACACACACATTCATATGTGCTCAAAATGTTCTTTATGCTCTTCTTTGTTTCATCCCTTCTGTGTCTGAAGCCTCTGCTTCCGCTGTAAATTGGATTTCGAATCTCCATAAGGACAAATATTCTTCCAACCATCTAATCCTCTGCCTCTGCCACCACTTTGATTTAGGAGACACATTCAAATCCTGACATGTCTACATGTTTGTGGGTGTATATATGTGCCACCGCGTTGTCACTAAATTAACCTGATTATTAGTACAGCGAGTAAATAGGTCAACCAGAAACCCTTAAGTGCCAATTTAGGGCCTGATGAAAGGGCGTAGGAAGACATATGTCATTATAAACCTTGTAAAATGGGCCAGCATCTGTCCCAGAGGCTGGGGCAATGATGCTGTAAAAATGTTATCGATGTGGTTGTAATTCCAGCTGCGGAGCTCATTATGCATGTGATGATAAGTAGCAGCGACGCTGACACATTTAGCTGTACTTTATGCACTGTTGTATTATCAAACAGCAGAGTTTGTCTGTTAATAGTTCCCAGTGGCCGCGCTTTTTCCCACACACGTTATTATTGTTCCAATGTAGATGAACATGTTTGGTGAGAACATGTTCTTGTATTGTTTTCCCCTCTGAGAAGCATGTGATTTGACTATACACGTCTATATATATATATATACTGTAGTACTGATGCTGTTGCAGAAGGTATCAGCCATTCCAGCAGTGCCTGTTGGGATTTTTTTTTTTTTTTTTTTTTCCAAGTATCATTGTCATATCCCCTGACTCTATAATGACTGACAGTTCCGGAGACTGTATGTGGATTTACAATCAATAAGTGACACAGACTGCTGAAATATGAATGAAGGAAAGATAATATCTCCATATGCATTTAGAAATACAGTGGTCCCTCTCTATATTGCAGTTCTCCTTTCGCTCCCTCAGTACATCGCAGATTTTTTAAAAAATGTTCCACGGATGTTTCACTATATCGCGGTATTTTATTTATAAATATTTTTCTTTTAATTTCCAATATTTTCTATTTTTGTAAGTAAAAATAGTATTTGCAGTAAAAATATAGCAAAAAATAAATAAAGTAAAAGACATTGTGTATTTAATTTATTTAGTACCATTATACAACTCTACTGCACATATACTTGTATGGGAAAGGGTAATACAGTCTAGGGAGGGTTTGTAACAGTGTGGGGGACGTTCGTAAAGGGTAAATATATACGTAAATAATATAAAAACTATCTCGTCTCTACTTCGCCGATTTTCTCTTTTCGCGATGGGTCTTGGAACGCAGCAGACGGATCACTGTACTTATTATTTGCGAGGCCTCTGCACTCACACCAAGAGTTGAAAGATGACCTGCTACCCTTGAGGTGTCACAGACGATACTTTTCTGAGGTATGCTGCCAGGTCGGTTCCTCTAAAACAGTCCTGTGTGGCACAAAAGTGGGTTTTCAGGTTATTTGAAGTGGATCTTAGATACAGTGTTTAAATATTATTTCACTCTGGTCACTCTGTGTCCTGTCGGTCTGAATGGGGTTAGGGGTCTGAATGTTAAACTCGGACAAATCTAGATTTTGAAATCGCTATTTGGAGAGGAATGACATAAGAAGATTCTGAATTATTCGTCATTGTACAATGAAACGCAACCAAAGGTGGCCTTCGTCTTTTAGCCCACAAAGGGAGCTGTCTCGGCTGTGCTTAGTAGCAAGAAAGCTTTTGGTGCTTGGTTGATGCAACATGGTCAGTGCAGGTTAACCTACCTAGGACATTAGACACTAAAAGAGGTGTTGGGTCTCTGTCGAGCTAAAGTCATTAATTAGTTTTGCAATCTAAACCTGCTCAAAATAAAATTGCCTGTATAAAGCAACATTCTTCCCTTACCTACTGCCGCAGTTGGTCTTTAACTTTCAATTATAATAAAAACAATGCAGTTACTGCTTAATTTATTTGTTACCAGGAAATTATTATTATCATTATCACCATTATTAAATTCCATAATTAGGAATATTGGACCTTTACCAGTTCAGCCAGTTTGTAAGACCACAAAACATGATGATTTTTTTGTGATGTAGAACAAAGACTTTAACAGGTGGCTCTAACAAACACCTGGCTGTCATCTGATTATTGTAGGCTTTGAAAATTCACATTTTGCTCATTGTAATAAGGTTAAAAT
>NC_024315.1:11659254-11692655 GCF_000523025.1 Cynoglossus semilaevis
CTGCAACAGTGAGGTTATTTTCCCTCTAATAAAGCTATCATTGAGTCTCTGGTGTGCATGATTGGAAATAATTGTGTGGGGCGTCTGTACCCGTCTCAAAACAGAAAGGAGCCATTGCTGCAGATGACTCGTCACGTTAGTTGTATTCTCTGTGGTTTTTGTTAAGTATGTGGCCGTTGTAAGATTTAAAAAGATCAAAATTCCACATTGCACTACATTCGTGTCTCTGTGTCCTTGAGCTTCTGCAGCGGGCACTTCCGCATGTCAGTGACCAAACGCATGTTACTTTTAAAAGTCATAGCCAACAGCGTATTGTCTGACAGTAGCATTATTGAGGTTTATGGGACACACTGGTATTTTGAGTGACAGGATCAAACAAGTGGGGTATGGAGCTAATTTTAGGCTCATGAAAGCAGCCCGTGGCCATGGAAAGAGGAAAGGTGGGGTGATCACTCCAGCTAACACGCGGACGCACTGTTCCATTTGATTGCCGGGTTAAGGGGAGACATTGTCATTTTCAACAATAGTCTTCAAGCCTGTCTACTGGAGATATTGTTGTCCAGTGGGTTTTGGAAATTGTAATAGCTTGTGTTACATTGCAAAAAGGGTTGAGAGAGAGCAGGGGGATTTTCTGCAACATGCTTGATTAAACCAGACCAAACCACCAGCGTCAGGTGTGGTGAACATCCAATCACAGTAATTCAGCAATATGTTTCAGTTATTTTATTGCACCTGATGGTTTCATAATGCAGAATTTAGAGCAAATAGATAGGACGACCATTTGAACCCTGCATTAATGAGGGAAAGACATGAGTTTTAAGAGCTTGCAGTAGTTCTGATAAAAGTGTAAAGATATATACTCTGATAATGAATTACTTTTTATTAGCTATCATTATGAACTGCAGCTAAATCTGCTCAAATGAGGAACTTGGCAATTTGTTAAAATTGCTTATTAAAGTACTTTTTTATAGTGTGTGTTTATGTTATAGCTGTACTTGTGGGGACACGGCCAACTGAATGAGACGGTGTTGTCCAAGTTCAAGATGGAGTTCTTAAATAAGGACCAGAAACAGTGTTAATCACTACATATTTTGGTAAGAATTAAGATAAGAGATATATTTTTAAGGGCTAAAGATGAGGTAGGGAAATATATGGAGCTAGGAAATATATGATAAAGTGCTCACAACACAACATCCAGTATGTATACCTTTGACGTGACACAACACAAATTAAATGTAAGGACGTACAATCAGACCTGCACTCCTCTGCTCTTCAAAGAAAAAGAAGTCCTTGGTACTATAGAAATGTGCAGGGCTAAAGGCTATAGGTACTATTGGTGTTTTTTCATTTGCATTTTTACTCTTTCAAAAGCACAAGAAAAACAAAGTGCATTTGCAGGTATTTTAATAAATACGTCTGGGGTTAATTAAAAAAATCACTACGTAACATTTACGCTACACTTCTCTGAAAGGCTTAAATAAATGCTTTGGTTTCACAGAAACTTTTTTTTTTCAGAATCATAAAAAAACACAAATGTTTTGATGTTTTATTTGGATCCTTGTATATATGTTTATAAATGAAATATATGAAAGATATATATGATATATATTTCTGTGTGTAGGTACATAAATATTTTGAAGAATATAGATATATAGATACGTCAGTGAAATATCCGCGCTTTTGATAACTTCCACATTTGAAAGGCATACATACAGTGGGGCTTTGAGCTACGCCAAGTACGAGTTACCAGTAAGCAACTATTGCAAGATTTTCCTCTGAATACGAGGAAACATTGAGTTATGAGTGCTCAACCCATTTTTCCATTCGATACCCTTTCTTGCTCTCTCTCTCTCTCTTTCTATCATCTAAATCGAGTCCTCACTCTCAGTCCTTCTCCTATGCTTGCACTCTGTTACGCACGCTGTCGCTTGTTTATTTTACTCATTTTTATAACAATAATATAAAATGTTTTCCTAAGTATTATTTCATATTATCAATAGATTTGTTTATATCTATGTGAATAATTAATAGTATATTTCTGTGAGGCTGGAAAGAATTAATTGGTTTTTAGTTATTTTTATTTAATGGGGAAAATGGAATCGAGATACGAGTGAATCGACACACCAGTGCAGTTGTGGAACAGATTAGACTCGTATCTCGAAGCCCCACTGTACAAGGATAAGATCCGTCTTGGTCTGCCAGCGGCCCTCTTGGCCTCCACTCAGTCAGAATTGATGTCAGCGTAGAGCCCTCTCACCAACCCCAGACTTAATTGAAGAAAGCCTGTAAAGAAGTGGACCAGAAAATTAGTTCCCCTTACCAGCTCTGCACACGGTCACGCAGCTGTACGTTTCAATACACATGCACGCACAAGCACACACACACACAGAAAGAACAAAATCAGTGACCACTGTCTGACCTTTGCTCTATCAGCAGGTAATTATTGACATCCACTTCCTGCCACATCACCTGAGGCACATCTAAAATGCTACACAACAGTTAATAGTTTTGAGGTCAAAGTGCTAACATAAAAATAGCCAGAGCCGCTGAATGAATGTTTCAGAGATTGGTTCAGTTTGATGGGGTTGCTGTATTTTTTTAGTCCACTGTTTTTATTCTGTATCTTCTTAGTTATTGTGTATTATGTATACGAAATAATTTTGATGGCAAGTCTAAGAAAAACACGTGCTCATGCTTCTATTTGAATAGTAAACTTCGTTCCGACAACCATAATTCTAATTGTGCTGTCTGTTTGGATCACACTGCTGTCTGTTACGAAACCACTACCATGTAGCTTTTGATATCTATTTTTATTTAATATATGTGTTTTATATATATTGTAGCGGAACGGTGAAATTACACAGTTTGTTTTCATGTGAAAGCTGTTTATTTCCGTTGATTCAATAGACCTTGTTAGCCACAGTGCATGCCAAAACTTTCGGACTCACAGCGGAACACATTCGCAAAATCCCACTACAGAACAGAACAACATGCGCATTCACGCTAATCCATGGTGTGTTCAAGGCACCCAGGAAATCAGAGTAAGCAGCAGAATAAAGAACATTTCAGGAACAATATTGACAGAAACACAACATAACTACACATCCCCTCATACACGTTACAGTATTATATATATTTTTTCACTTTGCTACAATCAAGCGGCACTAATCTCTATTTTGATTTACATAACTATAACCTGTTTTTTCATTAGCGACTGCAGTTGAGATCATTAATGTAAGACTTTGACTAAAGTTCTTTGGCTAATTCACACATAGCCTTTATCTGTTCTCAATGCCAAGCAAGTTTTAGTTACCTCAGCTTTTGTGACCTTCAAATGACAACTCTTAGCAACAAGTAGTGTTAGAAGTGCTTTAGTACACACTCGCAGCCTGGTTCACGAGCGAGACAGACATCTGTCTCCATGCGAAACCACAGTGAATTCCAAATGATGCGATTAAGAAATTAGTGATCTTTGTTCAGCTTTATTTCCAGGGGTTTAACCCAATTAGGAATTCATTCGGGAATCACATTCAGGATTGAACAATACTGTAAATGCGTAATGTCTCGAAACCATTTTCCAGAGGAGTTAATGGTCTCAGTCACTAGTTGAGGACTAATGCACAAGAGGAGATTTGATGGAGGGAGAAGACTTGTTAAAACCCAATAAAATACATGAGGGTTTAATGCACATTTAAATTTTGTAAAAATAAATGATAACATAAATTCGAGTCATTGATTAAAATGTTATTATAAAATTGTTTTTTAGAATTTTTTTTTTCTTAAATTCTCTGGTCAACATGACATTATTTTCCATTCCCTGTAAAACAGGAGATTATTAGTTAGTTTATACATGTACAGATGAAACATACGCATTACTTCGAACTGTACATCTGTTGTTATAGCAACAAAAAAGGTGGAGAGCTCTTTGCCATTAAACATACAACGAAATCATCATTTTTGATTTGAGCAGGTGTACTTCCTTTAACAGTCAGCTCCCTCCTAATTAGTCACTGTGTCTCTGGTCCTCAGCTGGACACGGCACTGTAGTGCTCTTCAGAATGTAGCCTTCTGGAACCATCGGTATTGATCTTGGAAAAAAAAGTTCATGGTTATTTCCCATCATTAAACCATGGAAGAAACGTCCGTGAAAAGCTGCTTTAATTTTCAAGTAGTTAGGTCTAGTGGAGGAAACTGTCTTGTTTGGTAAGATTCTCCGTCTTTGGATTATTATTGTAATACAGCAAAAAAAAAAAAAAAAAAAATTAAAATTATTCAATTTTAATGTGAATTTTTTATGGTCTAATTTAACAAATATTTGTGCATGAAAACAGGTGGAAATTAATTGCTCTCAGAGGTAAATACTGCAGCTTTCAGGTGGATTGAATATTCTAAAAGAGGCAAAAAAACAAACAAACAAAAAAACCTTAATTACTAATAGAAAAGGGCTGCTTTATTTGGAAAGTACAATGTGTTATTGCAAGTCCAAGTAGAAATTTCAGGAAAGCATCAAAGAGAAAAAAACAGAAATATCCTAGTCATTGAAACTAATTCTATTTTCGCATCAAAGAGAAAAAAACAGAAATATCTGTTGATTTGTTGATTTTGACTTCTTTTATTTATTTTTTTCCTTCTTAAGAGTAAATTAAATTACAATGTATATAAAGTTAGGTGTGCTGCAACGAAGAGCTCTGTAAAAGTCTTAATTATATACAGGATCAAGGCAAAGAAAAGAGATAACACCAACTCAATTTACACATTTCCATTACAAATGTAAGTGTCTGCACGTCTTCTGGGTGGAGTGTTAATTTGTGAGTTTCTTTTTTTTTTCAATGTGTTGTACATGACAGTAGACATGCTAATTAGATGTAACGTTTCAGTGAAAAACAGTCCCTCTGAGACAAAGTTTAAAACCTTTGGGGGCAAAAAAGTTATTATTTTTATTAGTCTGTGAAAATGAAGTCAACAGTCGCTGACATTAAAATCATACATGTATGAGAGTAAAAAAGTACATCTACCAGATTACAATTGTAAATTTAGATGATAGAGAACAGCACACAGCGGTAACCATACGCTCACATATACGTCAGAATGAGATACATGGATACATGTCCACACAAACGAATGTTTGTGATTGGACGAAATCACCGACTTCTGTTTTTTTCATAAACGTCTAACGCCAATTTCCTATGTTTGACTTTGTTTGCATAAATGTACGTCTTTGTTCTCATAACGTCACGACATTATTCTCACATATTTATGACTCTTTTCATAACTTTGCGACTTTTTACTCATAAAATTAAGACTTTTTTTCTTAATAGAACCTGAATGCTCGATGATTCCAACTCGACTAAAATTAGACACCACTAGAAATTCAACAACACTCATCGTAGAACCTTCTCTTTCTCTTTTCCTAGAAGGACTGTCATGTCTCTAAGCATCACACTACACTTACAAGAAACAGAGCGAGGAGCAAGAGAGCGGTTGTGTTGAGGTGATTGATGTGGAAGCTGCTGGAAGGATGAATCCATTGCTCCTCCTCCTCTGTCAGTGACACAAGACTTACTCTTGTTTTTTATCCTTTGCATATCTGATGTGCACAAATCAAAGAGAATTCACGCAACATTTTTTTTTTTTTGCCCTACAGCTGCAATAACTGTGAGACAGGAATAATAACTTACACCTGTTCTGTAAGGTGGAGATAAATGTAGTGGAGTTATTTTATGACTGTGGGAGTAAGACGGAGAGAGGGAGGAAGTCCTGTCACCTCTGCCTTTATATCATATACTTTTGAATAATGGACCGCAGGCAGTTCCTCAGTATCTTAGCCCGCGTGCACAGTAGTAAATATATTTAATGTACGAGCTTCAGATCTCGTAATTTTGTTTTTGTTTGCATATTTTAATGAGGATGGTTATTAAAACGTTGCTGTTAGAGTTTACATAAAGGTCAAAATACAGGACTACCATAATACTACAACACTACACTTTGAGATTAATTGTACTTAATGACGTTCAGCATTTCTATCTAGTGCTAAAGTAATAATGGCTAAAATAAGACGAGGTGATTCTGACATGATATTCTTTTAGCTATTAACTGCAAAGTTATATTCAAAAATCAATAATAGATTCAACTGATAATGAAGACCTGGCAACAACACTGCAATATGTACTGTACAAAAGGGAGGATGTGTGGAAATATCTCACTCACCACTGCCTTAGTTCTTCATATTTTTACCTTGTTTGGAAAAAAGAAAGTGATTTAATGAGATGTGTGTTTTTAATTACATGTCCATTGTTATTCTGTTTTTTGACTTTTATATCATGTCTTGTGTTTTTATTTGTGTTTTTCTTTTCCCTTTTTTTTAATATTTATGTTTGACTTTTATATCATGTCTTGTGTTTGTTTTCTTTTTCCTTCTTGTTTACTATTTATAGTATTCATCAACTTTTAAGAATTACCTTAGCTTTTTTAGCTAATTTTTTTTTAAAATAATGAACTTTTTTATTGGTTTATATGAATACCCTTATCATCAACAATCTTGAAGGAAATGGAGGTTCATATTTACTACGTATCACTTCTACTGAAAAGCATGAACCTGTGCTCTTGGGTGTGTGCTCAGGTTAGTGTGTTACTTTAATTGCATTACTTGCAAATGGCAGCTTCTCTTAATGTAATTTTCCCATTTTTTTTAAATGGAAATGCAAACACTTTTCACACAATGCAATTGGCTGGTTACAGCCAACATGTAAACAACGGCGAAGTGGCAAGGCAGAACATTGATTTGCGTGTTTACGGAAGGCACGAGTGCGATTGTCACTTCCCACATCTGAATTTTCTCATTTTCTTACTCTATTCGAGTTGCGCAGGAGTTCTGACAGCCCTGAAACTTACTGCCCTGTTTAGTGGGTCTGGTCTGACATAAGCCAAGCATCTGAGCTGGAGTTGAACCCTCAACAAACATGCTTGACATTAACATGGTATTATGAGCTGCTGTAGTGTCTCTTTTCTGTTCGGTTATTTCACAAATCAGTTAATGTGATTTCAACATAATTTCAACAGTCCTTGTTAAAGACTTACATTCTGCTTTGTCTGTGTCAGTCGTCATGTCAACTTAGTTTATTTCAAATGTTATTTTATTTAAATTAAAAATACTTTAATAGTCACTCTGCAACAGAGATGTTTCTATTGTCACTGAGTAAAAAAAACAACGAAAAAAAAAAAAAAACAACAAAAAAACAACTCTTATACACACATTAACACATACACATGTAGAGTTCCTGCAGGAAGGTGAAAAGCTCTTAGCAGAATTGATATGCACTAAATGGCTCGTACTTGAAATCAACCCAAATTACTGACAGGCTAATGTGCTTGAAACATCTTACTTACCTCACCCTCTCATGCAACACTCACACACGCAGCTACACTTGAATACGCCCGTCTCTAATTCACTGCAGCAACTCTAAAAATAACCATGAATTCTGTCATGTTTTGATTCTCTCTCTCTCTCTCTCTTTCTCTCTCTCTTTCTGACATACATGCACACACACACACACACACACACACCTGCTTATATCTCTGTCTCTCTTCTTTGGTTCATATTTCCAACACTCTTGTGGAGCAAAGTGCTGCATGTTATTGTATCCTGCTGCCTAGCTTCCAGTTACTCAGCCGTCAAATGGATGACATGAATAAAGAGGCAGCGAACAAAAAGCACAGCCCGGTGTGCCGAGCTGTCCGACTAAAAGACCCCCGAAAATAATAGACATCAAATAGGAACACCTCAACTTTAACTTGTGCACATCAGTATGTATTCAAAATTAGTAGGACATCTCCCGACAGCGACCTTTTGGACGAGCCGTTAGAACAGGAGAGATCCTTAATTAATGTTCCCGCGTTGTATTTTCTTCTCATTAAATAAAAGTAAAAGTGCCTTTATAGACCGACAATTCAACATCATTAGTGAGGAACTATTGATTTCACACATCAAAGTCCTTTAATAGGCCTTGGCTGCGCAACTTCATTTGGAATTAGTGTTGTGTAAAACTTTTGTGGCTCCAAGCAAGAGTGGAGAAATGGATCGTTTTGTTTTACATCATTACAATATGAATTAAAACGAAGGGCATCACCTCGTAGTGTTGGTGTGAAGTGTGGATGTTTCCAGTACTTCACGGTGGCCATGAAAGCAGTATAATAGGAGATGAGTATCTAAAAAGTAACTACATGTTGATGTTTTGAAGAAAAGAGCCCGGATCTGAGTGTGAAGTAAATAAACACTGTGAATCAAATGACAATTACACAGCACTTGGAAAAAAAGTGAAAAAAAAGTGTGTGAGAATAAGACAGCATCCAGTGGAAACAAGTGTCTCTTACTAAAGTAGACCTCATTATGTCCTCACAGAATAGTAAAATAAGACTAAGACTCATTTTTGGCAGTGTAACAGCATTTGGCTGCGCCCCACTGGAAATCCCAGTGGTCACCATTGAACCGAGTTACTGTATTGAGGTCATTCTTTTCTTTCTCTAGTCGTCTCTATAAAGCCTCCCTCTGACAGTTAATGTTCTTAAACCTAATTTTTGACCTAATAAATCATTGGCTATTTGAAGCTCCACTGTAATTCACCCTTTCTTTCCTCTTGGTCTGAGCGTTTGAGAAAAAAAAACTGAATCTGCTGTTGGTGAAAGTGGAATTCTATGATTGGAAAAAAAAACAAAAAACACAGGTCCATCAGGTCAGTTGCTGTGATTAAAGAAAGGGAAGCCATTCAGTACAACCTGTCTTGGACATGAAACATTTTATTAAATATGGTAACAAGTGCAATGCAACATGATCTGCCACCTATTAAGACAAACCATATGTTTTGTATTGTACAGTGATCTGCAGGCGTACCTTCAGTCATGCTCTAGTTTTGTATTGTACAGTGATCTGCAGGCATACCTTCAGTCATGCCAATACTTAACGGTTGCCGATCTTAGTGTCACTGTCTAGTGATGTCACTGCCTCTGTCTGAAAACTCAACAGTGATAGATAGGCTGAAGTTTGCTTTTGGATAAACTATCATTACTGTAATTTCTGGACTATAAGCTGCTACCTTTTTCACATGCTTTGAACTCTGCGGCTTAAACAATGATCCGGCTAATTCATGGATTTTTAGGGGTTAACGGGGTTACGCTAGCGATCAATGAGTTTTCTGGTAGGCCACTGTGTGTTATACAAGGAGTGTATGTCTGTCTGTGAATGGCTGTGAATATGTGTGTATGGCAAGCGTGAGAAAACGCATTTATATAATTAAAAGCGAAAAAAAAATATCCCATTGTAATTACAACATGAACACCTGTGGCTTATAGACACGTGCGGCCTATATATGTACAATTATATATTTTTTGTTAAATGTAGTGGGTGCGGCTTATATTTAAGTGCGCTCAATAGTCTGGAAATTACGATACATTACATTTGTTACAGTACACGAGTTTCATTTAAGAAGGCTGGTCATGTTGCATTATATTTGTAAATATATTTTAACGATTTTTTAAACGATATTTTCTAAAGACTGATATTCTTGGTTTGTAGTTTCTAATACTGGGAGTTTTTTGTATTTTTTTACAACTTTGCCAACCTTCACAACCTGTCATAGATGTTCTGTTCTTTCACTAATGCACAATAACATGTAGAATGTGTCGCTAACTGGAGCCTAGTGATGTTTGTGTTTCCAACAATGGTGACTTTGGGTCCTATTTGAGGTCATGAATCTAGTACAACGTGGTGTACTGCACCCCAGATTACTAGTTGTTGTTAGACCTTGCTGCTGCTAAAACACAAGCCTGAGCTGTAAAGAAAAAATACATGCTTATCATACAAGATTTTTTTTTTTTTTTAATCAATCAAGACTTCTTTCTTCTGTTGCAGTGACTTAACCAAAACAAATATCCTTTAACTCACGGCACCGTGCGTGTTATGGGCCACTGTTGTGGCATTGAGGCATAATTGTTAGCCGCTCGCTTCTTTGTGCATCTCTACAGTAGCAATAACTTTGTCTAAGCTTCCTCAGGAGACAGGTGAAGATGCAAAAGCAAGACTGTGTGGGGAAAAGTAGGACAGCTTAAACAGGTTGAGTACGGTTGAAAACACCCAGAAACAACAGAGAAAGTACTTCGGCAGTTTGACGTGTAAAATTCCCACTGCAACCATGTAGCGGAGGGCCCAGAGGATGATGGTAGTTCACACAAGCAGACAACAGGTTTGGTAATTACCTAGTTCTGTAAGCTGCTGCACTGTTTAGATGTGGTGCCTCAAATGGCCACACACTGTCAGATAATAGGGAAATATATACATATATACTTTAAACATCATAAATGTGCAGCTAATTAGTTCTGCAGAGAAACAAACTTTTGTTCTTCTCATCCATAATTTGGAGCAAATATCACATTTCCTCCCAGACCAGGAGACAGCTTTGAAGAAGGCTAGTCCATTCACTGGCTGCAAAAATGTGATTAGGACTCAGGAAATCTAATGATGTTAAAATAAAATAAAAAAAAAACCCCAAGTGAAACACAAAGCCAGTCCAACAAATCCAACACAGCAGAGGAGACAGTGTTGTGAAAAGAAATACATTACACTATAACAAAATTTTATAACAAAAAAGCATGTCTTCTGAGAAACATCTCAGTTACAAAGTTACCATTAGACACTCTAATTACATGAATTAAGAAAAAGGTTCTTTATGACATCCGATATTTAGTCTCGCAAACCAACAAAAATAACGTCTTTAATTTGTAAAAATAAATTGGTTCAATTTAAGCTGCAGTTCCATGGAACTCATTAGCTCTTTATGGTTCTGCATGAAATACGGACTAAACTAAGCTTTTCTTTTCTTTTTTTTTTTAACTATGCTTTATTCCTATGCTGCCAAATCAAGTGGGAATTTTGGATCTTGGCCGTTGCATAAAGGTTTATTGTTGATGCATTTTCTTGGCAACAGAGTCAAACCAGACTGCCAGAAAGATTTTTTTTCCTTCCCTACTCAGTGCAGAACTTTGCAATGTAAATACCTTGTGTGGCCTTCTGATTTCCTCCTGAGGAAAGGATTTGTTTTACGATTAAAACTGATTGAAACGTATGCTAATAACAAAAAGACATGTTGCTCCCTTGTTTTTTTCTAACCGCACCTCTATATTCATGTCTCTTTGTTAGCCATGGTAGCCTCATGTTCTATGTTGATTTCATCGACTTATAATTTTCATTTTTTGAGCTAAGTTGGACCAAATGATAGTGATACATTTGTGATAAATTACTGTGGTCACCTTAAAGAAAGAAAAATATCTGGCAGTCCAATCAGAATTGATTTTTGTTGGCCAGGGGACAGGAAGTTTAAGAGGAGTAAAATCATAGTGAATGTGTATTCGCTACTTGAATTAACAGCAGTTGAATTAATGAAGCAAAGAGCAGCGAGATAGGAATGATTTTACTATTGGTGGACTATTGGATTGGTGGCAAGATGCAGTGTAAAGCTTGACTAACATTGGAAGCTCCGGTCGCGCCGACTGACATTAAATCGCGTCGTTTACTTTTACACGAACCGCTCCTCAATCCACGCCTATCGCTTTTGGTGGGAACACAACGTCAACTCCTTAAGAGGGTGCCAATGTTCTCGGGCTGCGAGGCGATTGGACTTGTTGTCGTACTGTCTTTTTTACCGACCCGGGTTTTTCTGTGCGGTGACATCTGCTGCAGGTGTCGAGACAGTTCCCAGAATTTGTGATTTGGCAGAAGATAATGGATCCACCAGGCTGCTGACTCATGCATAACAAATACACTTTGGCGTTAAGTAAGCCTCTGATTGGTGTCTTATTCCGCCGTGAACACTCTCTTTTCAAGTGATTCTGAGAGAACACCCCCAAGTATTGTCTCCCTCTTATAAGAATAAGTCAAATGAGACGTTTTCAAATTTGATTTATGCAGTTGGAATGAATTGAAGAATGAAAAGAATGCTCTCCTCCTCCTTATCCTGTTTGAACGTAGCATGTTCTTTTCAGGCAGAAGAATGTAATCTTAAAAGCAAAGTCCAGCTTAATGTTCCTCAGAAAGCAATTAGTTTTCTCAATTTCTGTTGTTTGGACTGTTTCTGCAGCATTTGTTGAATCACATTTTTAGAACCTTATTCAACTTTTGTCCAAATACTTTTCACTGGCACATTCACCTCTGTCTTCTTTTGGGGCGAGCAGAGGAGGAGGAGGAGGAGAACAGGGATGTAATTTTCTATTTCTATTTTTTCCAAAACCCTTTTTTCCTGTGTACAAAGGTCACAGATGTTTGGACGTCTGCAACGCTGCCCAGCACAGTTAAATGGGACCTTTACAGTTTTCACCCCCACAGAGGTGGCTCTGCTTCTGCAGGCCATAACGAGCCCTGCAGTGTGTCAGAATGACTGAAAACAAGGAAACAAACAGACACACACACAGCTGAGAACGTGCACACACGCACTTTCTTCACCAAACTATTATACCTCCACATTGCCAGCTGACGCCCCGCTGAGTTGCCTTCTGTTATTCAGACAGAGTCTACGTGTTTGCAGCTAATGGATCTCAACTGTCGTACATTCAGGTCTGTCGGCAGACATTAACGCCACGGTTCTGTGTGCATCTCCGTGCGTGGGTAACGTGTGTGTTTTAATCCATTCCTTCCTCCCTGATGAGAAATATCGAGGTTTTGTGTCAGATTTGCTACAGCCATTCGGAGACGTGCCTACACAGATTTCTGATGGCCTCCTGTGGAGGGAGGCTATTAGCTTCCTGCTAAATGGTCCCCGTGAAGATGCTAACATTAACCCCATCTCTCACTGCAGTCGTTTCAGGGAGCAGCATTGTTATTTACATACCAAATGATTCACAGAGATTTTAAAGAACTATTTAATCTCTGACACTGTAAACAGTTAGGCTGAGGCGAAGGTGTGCACGCGGGCTGGAGAGGGAGTCAGATTTGTGCTTTTCCCAAACAAGACAGACACGTATTGCTTAATATTCCTCTATGAGTCCATAAGTCTTTTATCTACTTTCTCCAGCTAAGTTTGCTACTCTCTGTGTGCCCCTCATCTAATGCAAGTCAGCCATTAATCATCTCCTCTTAAGTTCCCACAAGAGCAAAGATCCAAGGAGAGGCAGGAAAAAAAAGACAAACAATGCCCACTCAGCAAGGTCCATGTGGGAGGATATCAGTGTAGCTGTGGGAAAGTATGATATCCTTCACAAGGAGACAAAAGCTGCAAGATTAGATGGTGGACCATTTAGAATTGACTGTTTACTATTTAAATCTATGCCGTGCCCTGTACCTAAAACACTTCTCTCCCTCCTCCTTCCCCCCATCTCTCTCTCCCCATTATCTCACCTTGAAATTAAAACATCAAAGTACCTGCTTGCGTGAGGTATTTGTAGTAAAATGCTGCAGAGGCAGCCTGTATATTTCAGTGTGTTTCTGTTTCAATTTGTTTTTTCAGGGAAAAAAACAAAAAAACAACAAAAAGGCCACCGTTGGCGACGGTTCTACAGATAAACTGATTTGAAGTTGCAGTTTGTAGAAGAGCAGTTAGTATTGTCATGGCTGCCAATAAAATTTGGACACAACTATATCTGGGACGTTAAGGCGTTCATATTGGTTAATTAAAAACAGACAAAATAACATGACAAAAAACATGGCACATTTTATCAGACCTCACTTAGTTTTCCTAGTTTCTGCCAAACCAGTAACACTGATGAACATGATGCAGCCCAGTAGGTGGCAGTAAAGTGATAAATGAGACTCCATTGTTTTATGTGTAGGGGTCAGTTTTTTTTTTTTTTTTCACTGAGAGCATGATTCTAAAACAAAGGGTTTTCTTGTTACTACAGAGTTTTAGGCCTATGTTAGTGAGAGCAAAGACGCCAGCGCTAACATTTAAATTACAGAGCTTGCAGCAAAGATAAACTATATATAGATATCATGGGTAATATTTGCTTGTGTTACTGACTAAACCAGGCTGAGTTTACACCCAGGACAAGAAACATAAAAAGACAAAAATTATTTACACTCTCACTCACACCTACAGCCTGCTCTAAAGTTACCCTAATCTGTAATTGCTTAGTATTGTGGGAGGACGGCGAAGTATCCAGAGAAAACCTACGCTATACACAGTGAGGACATACAATAATTTAAAAACCTAAGCCTTGGATTTATTACCTCTGGCTGTACTATTGTTGATAGTACAGCCAGTTTTCCAACTTGCCTTATTCTCCGAGGAGCTCACTAAATTTAGCAGTGGAACCAAGCATGATGCAGAACATAGAGCTGCAACAAAATGATCCATTTACTGTGAGCAGAAAGCCAGCTAACCTGGACTTCTGTGCTCTTAATGGCTCATTTTTCTCCTTCTCCCAATGGGTGAATTTGATAAATTAACCACCTATTATGTCACTGGTGACCAGCAAACACTTTACACCTTTCATTCATTTCGTTCATTAATCACTGTTCTCCAGGCAGTGAAAGCAGCTTTTAATTATAAAACATTACGTGAGGGAGATTCTTCACTGGACTCTTTTGTGTAAATATAATAAAATAAATAAATTCCTTGTCAAAGTAATTTCCCTTCCTCATAAGAGTTATCAAATACAAGACATTTCCTATAAAAACATCCGGTGGTCATTGGATGGACATCCAGGAAATTCTGTATTCAGATGTAATTTGTAAAGCAACCTTCAGAGGGTCTCAAGAGGATGAAGGAAAAAAAAGTGTAGGTAAAGGACTCTCTGACTTTTAAGCAAATGGTTTCATACTCAATTTCATACTCAAAATGGTTTCATACTCCAGTAAGTTATCCACTTACTGGATACAAGATTCAGACAGGAACGATCGGGAACATCGAGGAACAAAAACCCAAAACATTTTTTTTTTTTTTAAATCAGACATCTTCTGCAAGTACTAGAAGATGAAGTGTGACTTTATATACAAAAATCATGTTTTACATTTACATTCATCTCAGACCAGAAAAGAGGAGTTTAACGATGCTTTCAGACTTGAGTCGGACCCCGACCTCGAACCCATCTGTCACCAAAGTAACACAACTTACACATTATTTTTGCTTGGCACCACCTTCAAGAACTTCTCAGCCACTTCCTTCATTCCTACGAATGACTCCAGATTGCAGATCTCTCTTTTTGAACTCTTATATTTCAGATCCACAAACAAAGCGTAGTTCCAATGTTCCTAAAATGTCGTCCCACCAGAACTCTGAAGCACAAATTCACTATTCTAGAACCTCTCTTTATGACCAAAACAACTATAATCGAGTTGAAATTTGCCTCAAATTAGTTCATTTTCGCATTTACGTCTGTGTGGGCATGAAGAGATTTGGAAGAATGTGGGAAACATAAAAAACAAAATTCAGCAGGTGTTCATATCTACCAATTATCACTACAGCCATCTGTGGATAAAATTAGTTTTATTCTCGAATGTTGATTTAAAACAAACAAAATAAACCTCCTCCCTGAACTTCCTTTTTTTTTTCTCTAATCTCCTTTTTTATTCCACGTCAGTGTTTTCCACATTGAAAAGAACACAGTGTAAGAAAAGGAAAAAAAAAAGTCTGTTTATTTGTTAAATCCCACACTTGCACATGCAATCTGCAAATTTTTGGAGAAAATATTATTTTTGATAATGAGCTACTTAAAACCACCATCTGCATTGTAATGATTTGTTTTCTAGGGCTTCATTTAAATGGATTATAAGGGAAGACAGCGGCACACATTTTTTAATTCACAATTTATTGTGTTCTGTTTTTGCAGGATCTTAAAAGCCTCCTTCTACTCCAAAGACATTAGTGGCTGACAGGTAAGAGGCTTTCTGAATAACATGTTTTTTTCAAGTATTGATTGTTAAAAGAAACATTTGTTGTAAGGCCCTCCATTCCTGGAAAAAAAAACAAAAAAAAAAAAAAAAAAACAGAATCCAATCTCAATCTGGATTTTGCATTGGGACCAGTGATTTTTTTTTTCACAAACCCATTGTATGGAAAAATCATAACAGTATAAACTTGTATCCACAGCATTGTATGGAAAAATCATAACAGTATATCCACTGTTGTGTACTGTAAACTTGTATCCACAATTTGAGGGGTCATCAGATCATGTGACGCCTCTCTTTGTCGTTTTGCTAACTGATCGTTGACTAAATAGCACATCTACAGTATCTGTTGTTTGGAGTTGTTGCTATGTGAATATTCCATCAGGACAGAATCATTTCATGACATTACCCAAAAAACACAGCCTTTTTTTATTAAAGTGAACGTTTTGACACATCTTTAAATTTCTTTTGGCTATTTTTATAGTTTTGTTTTCGCTAAATGTATGACAAGTATTATCACTTTGGTGAGCTAAAGGCAAATTCTGAGTTGTCAGCATTAACACTCTTTTTTCGTTACATGGTAACTGAGAAAAAATACAATTACAAAGACTGCAAATAACCTGGTGTTCACGAACGCAGATCATTTTAGAAACACCTCGTCTTTGATCTCTTAAGATTCATTTTAACGTTAAAATACATATATTTTTATTTTATATTTTTTATCCAAGCATTCTATTCTAAATTGTTTTTCTACACACCGCGTAAAAAAATAAACTTTGCAACTAAATCTAGCTAAAATATAAATTAAAGGGCAGTTAAAAAATAAAAATCAAACTAAAAACAGTTGTTGCTGATCTGCTACTACTTAGCTCTTTACTATTTTACCACATCATGTACGGTCATTGTTGGGCTGCTAAAGCAGCATTTTGGCAACACATTCATCTGATCTAATTACCGCGATATATCAGAAAGTGTGAATGCTGCTGATGCAGTGACGTGCTGATGCATCGTGGTTAATACCGCGCAGATTTTTACATAATGTAGCATACATTATCCTTACATTAATGCATTGCCAGCCACTTATTATGCATGTCTGCCAACATCCCTTTGAACAGCAGAGAACTCTTTGGTTTCAGGCTTCACTGATCGCACTAGTAAAACACAATAGATCGATGGTTATAAAACAATTTGGCGAGTTTTAGCAAACAATGGTGGTTTACTCTTAAAGAGACGCCTCTTTAATGCGACCAATTATCCACCTGACTTTTCTGAACTCGGGTCAAGTAAGAATAATGAAGCATTGTTTGAGCTATATTGTGTGTGCGCTGGTATTGCTGTACTTCTTGGCACCATTGTGGTGAGCACATTTTGTTACAGGGTATTTAAAGGTTCAAGGTTTAGTTTGGAGATAAGAGTAGAATTACAGATTGCAGATTCGGTTTGGAATTATACATATATTTATTAGGGATGTACCGAATATTTGGCCACCGAAGATTTTTTTTATTACCGAAACAACACAGCCAAAAACAGGAAGTCATGATGGGGGTGAAAGGTACACTCATATAGTCTGTCAGCCCACGTTTCACTGAGATCTATTCGGATCCCCTGCACTCGTCTTGAGTGTACTTAATCTGCGTTATAACGATCATTACTTGCGGGAATAAAGCAGCGCACACGAGAAATGATCCACGCCGCGGTGAACACGAGGGTCAGGCACCCTCATTGTCTGATATGTTCTGTGAGCTCCTGCAAGATAGTTAATAACAATAGGTGGGCTATTTCATTCTGACTTCCTATGTGACTATCAGTTGATTTTATTTCTCTGCTAGACATTTGACAGTTAATTATCTTGGCAATTATTAATTCATTTTTTTTTGGTATTAAATGAGTAACTGCAACCAACGTCTCCATCCTTCTCTTGGCTCCAGTTTCCAGTTAAACTGCAACCAACGTCTCCATCCTTCTCCCTCTTGGCTCCAGTTTCCAGTTCTTTTCTTTGAAAAAAACATCTTAATGTTTAATTAGTCACCATAATGAATAGTTAACAGTTCTTTGTGCCACTTCTTCTGGCCTTGCCTTCTTGTGCCTTGCACTCTTAGTGCTGTATCCTGTTGTACTCATGTACACTCCTCATCCTTTCTCCACCCTCCCGACCCCCTCCCATCACTCAGTCTGCCTTAATAACTTATGAGTTGTGTTTATACGGTGGGTTTGAAGAAGTCCGGAGATGGGATAAAGTCTGGATTGTGGACTCATCAGACAGGCTAACTGCCTGCGGGTTTCTTTAATGCTTCGGATAAAGTACACACCGATTGAGTGTACTAATCAGAATCCATTTGGAGACACCACTTTGTGTTAAAGTGTATGCAAAAAAAAAAAAAAAAAAAGTGTACCTGCGTGCACTTCCGTGAACACAAACTCTCATCTCTTGCCATACCCACCGTCAGAGAGCACACCTACTGAATAAAATATCACAATAATTCATCTAAGTATTAACTCATTACTAATTCATAACCCTCCAATAGGCTGTGCTTAGATAGAACAGAGATAGGAAATGTGATGGGCAGTAAGAGAGAGAACAAAGCAGAGAGAGTAAAAATAAAAGGTGAGGGAAGCGGCTCTTGCTTATTGCTGCACAAACCCCTGAAGCCCTGTGAGATGGGTCAGCGTGGACATTTCAACTAAATTGGCTTTTGCTTGAAGGCGAAACACGCATTTTATTCATCCCATAAGAAGGGAGCATGCCAATACGGCCATTACTTGGGTATTTCCTGCACCGTTCTCCCTCATGCCGCGGTTCCTCGTTTGTCATTTGTCTGCGAGGCTGCCTTTAGATTCATTTGGCTGCAGAAAACAGACAGTGAGCACAGAGTGGTAGCCAGGCTTTTTTCGCAGGTGTGCTCTGCAGGCTCAGCAGCTCAACGGGGTGATTTCGCTTCATACAGCGGTCTCTCTCCCTTTATTCATTATGTTTTATTCATTCATTTCAAGTCCCCCGCCTCAGAGGGAAACATATGTTTCCACTGTTGCCAAACGTAGTCTTCTGGACTCTTAAATTGGATATGGATTTCACTAATACAGCCGAGTTCTGTGCATGCTTTGCTGAACATACTGTATAAGGGCGAGTTAAAAAGTTCTCAGGAAGATGTTAATATAATATATGTTAAATTAAAGGTGTCTTTAAAAAAATGAATTCAATTTTAATCCTTAGATGAGATGAGGAATAAGGATTTAAGATCAGAGGATTAAGACATTTCTTTGACTCCCTTATACTTTGACCACCCACAGAAAGCTAAAGTAAAATACCCTAGCATACTTGGTACTAACTATGCTAGGATCTTTGTTGCAAGTTACCAGAAAAGACAGGCTTAAAAATAACTATTACAGTTTCAAAAAGCAACGTTTTCGCTGTTTGAAGACAATGTTAGGGCGGGCATACACTGTGCGATTTTTGAAAATCTTGTCGTTGATACCATCACACACTGTACGAGTGATGTACGGACAAAGCTCACGAGCTATGTACTCACACTGTACGTGGAAGGAAAAAGGGCTGCCATTATGGTTGTTGTGATACTGTGCGCTGAAAATTCAAAAAAGAGGCGCTGGCGTATCTGGAGTCGGAGATGGACAGTACGTTTTTTGTTTATTTATTATTTATTGTTTATTACGTTTATTGTGGACAGTGCCACAGCTCTATCAATCTCGCCTCCATATTTTCATGCCATTGACGCCTCACTTTGCGCAGGCGCACTGAGAGAGAAATGCTCCGGTCGGCTCGGGGCTCTGCTTCCACTGTGCGAAAGAATATATCGGCCGACCAAATTTTCTGACATGTCAGAAATTCTCCCAACCATCAGACGGTGCTTTGGGAACAGATGATCAGCCCTCGTTACCCCCTGTACACTGTACGGGAAATCGGGCCAAGCGTCACCGGGGTCAAAAACGGGCTAAAATCGTACAGTGTATGCCCGCCCTAAGATCAGCTGCGTTGAGACCATAACCAGCCAAAAAACGTAAAGGTGTGTGTACTTCAACGGAGGAAATTCAAAACACCTGCAAATACTTTTGGTATTTTTATATATCATTTCTCTGTTTTGTTGCGTTGAAACTTTTTGACCCGACCATTGTCTCGGCCCTGGCCAGTAATAAGGCAGTACTTTCTCTACTAATATGATTCAGACTCTTCCTGACTCTTAATCAGACACCAGTGAATTGGGTGTAGACTTAGACTCAGAATACACAACACACCTTTATGGGGACCACTGTGGACTGTATTAGAGGTTGTTTGAGGTGGGGAAGGGGTGGGGGGCCAAAAACACCTGCGCCAGTGAAAGAGAGTTTGTTTGTTTTATCTGCTCTATCTCTGTAGTCAGCCCAACAGAGGATTTATGAATCAGCCCTTTTTCCTACAGACTCCATTTCTTTAAAAAGCTGATAATAACTTCTTTCTTTGTTGTGACGTGGGGGTAAAATACTGTCATTTTGCAAATGGTTTCTGCTATATTTGTATCTGAAATATGTATTTTTTTTAAAGTGCTGCAATCAGTCCATCTATAGGTTTTTCCTCTCGGCGCCGACGTCTGCTCTGAGAGAGGCAGTTTGTTTTTTTTATCTAAATTCAAAAACATATCATTGAAAATGTACCTTCAAAACAAACCTCTTGCTTCTTATATGTTTACATAATATGTCCCCTGAGTAAATAGTATGGTAAATATTAAAAACAAAATTATTCTGAAATACTAATGATTTAACTTTATAACAAAGAGACAACCATATACAGTAGTCTGATCATTTTTATTTGGCCCACATGGTATTGAATCACCTCATTGACATATTACATACTCTTACTCACGTGATACCCAAAATAGTGTTTAAAAAAAGAGTTAAAAATCAGGCGTTCCAAAACACGTCCACATTTGCTACTTTACATGTGGACTCACTCTGCGTGGGTCAGTTGACGGTTGACGCGTCCAATATCGAGATGATCATCTGAACCTACGCTTGGACATGAACACAGAACGTGACTTTCACACGCACGACACTCGGTGTTCTGTGGTAACATTGCCACAGTCTCAGCTGTCAATCACCGACCTATGACGAACATGGCTCACACCTACGGCTTCTCTCATTGGCTGGAGAGCGGTCATGACTAACCGGTCTTCTGAGCAAAGTGGACAGCACATGTGCACGAGCTGAGGCAGAGTGCATGGAGGAGGCATGACTCATTGAACGGAGCTGCCCCCCCTCCTCTGTTCGTCACTTCAAACGCCAACATCACAAACCGCACAGTTTGCTTTCATGTATGAATGCGTCGTTGTTTACGCCGGTTTTAAAATTAAAGCGTGTCATCTACGAGAGTCGACGTCATCTTTCACACGACATCTTTGAGGTTTTCTGGTGTGATAATGAATGTATTCGTTTTTTTTTTTATCCAACCCAGCTGTACTTCTGAGCAGAGGCTCCGTCAAACACATTCAAGGTGATTGAGTTATTTCAACGCAACCCATTCTGAGGAAATGATGCCAGCGACATCACAGAATCCTATTAAAACAGCTGCATCATAGGATCTGCTGTCTGCTGTGACTGGCAGCTTTGAATTCCCTCTTTGTAGGTCACAGTGGGTTTTTTTTTGTCCTACAAACCAGCTATATGCCAACAGGCTCCTCATAGCACTGACCAGTCATTGGCCCTGTCACTTACAGAGCTCTGTCATCGTCACGGCCAGCAGCATGTTGATTTTTTTTTCTGCAGAAAAATGACTAAGACTGGAAAAAATAAACTCTAAAATGTGGTCACTGCTGATGCCGTTCTTAACTGACCTCTCAGCGAGGGTAAAGGCCGAGAACAGGGAGCACACAGCTCAAAATACCAGCCAACAAATACACGAAAAGAGGAAAAAAATGGGAAGTAGCCAGAGGCAACCACTACATCCGCTCCTATTGATAATACTCTGACTTCATCGAGGATGTTTGGACTTACACAAGTGGTTCAATACTTGAATTTCAGTAGTAAACCTCCCCAACTGCATAAAAACATCCAGAGAATAATACCAGCCATAGGTTTGAGGCTATTTCCTGTAAAAAATACTGGATTTTTTATGTCATTTATTTTTCTAATGTATGCTTCTTGAAAATCCAGTGCATTTAGGTGGGTGGAGTGGGAGTGTGTGTGAAGTTACAAAATGCACAAAGCCTTGGACCTCAGCCTCAGAACCATGTATTTATTCTATGAGTTCTTTCTTGTTTCCTGATGTGAACAGTGTCCATGTTCCTACACGCAGCCCAGAGATTGGAGATCAGTGCTAAAGAAAAGTGCTAAAGAAGATCAGTGACTGGAACAACGTGCATCTAGACGAGTGCAGAAAATAGGTTCGGCTCCAGCCTCAAGACTGTGACCTTTAAACGAAAAGCCAATAATCAATACTAATTAAAAAGGAAAAATAAAATAAACCTTTGTCATTAGTTAATAACAAATACCTCTAATATAAAACTCCTTTTAAAAAATTGATAGTGCCAAACAATTCAGTAAATGTATGTGAGGTAAACCATTATGAATAGTGTCTGATTACTCAGTGTAGGGTTTGATACAGTACATGACGGTGTGTAAAAATGGCCTCGCAGCTTATAAAACATTTGATATTAGGCAAAGAAAATGGACTCCGTTCATTCTCTCTTTTTTTTCATCATCTGTTTTATTGAAACGGAACCACTCAGTTTAATTATATGTCAAATTAACGGAATGACTGGCGTAGCATTTAGGAACATCCGGCTTATGAACAGAGGTTGAGTGCGGGGTAAATGGTGACTTTATGGGCAGAACAACAAGCAAATGCCAATCCAATATAACATTTATGCAAGAGGGAAATATTAGACTTGAGCTTCTCGGCCTCCAATATTAAAAAACCCGTCTCTGCCTTTTAAAAATTTCAACAGCTACAACTGGAGGAGTCGCTCTGACAAGCTGAGGGCAAATATCATCTTGATTTACACCCAGCAAGGGCCATATCAGCATCAGGTCATGCTTCAGATGTTACATCATAATTTATGTATGATCATGAATATGGGTTCTTTATTATGAAGCAATATGTGGATTCCCGCTTCTTCACTCTCTGCCATGCAATATTTAGGTGCCATAAAAGCCTTACACATTTGAATATGTTGGACTCGAAAAGGGCGGGTTTATTTCATCATTTTTACTTTTATTTTGATACAAAAGCAATTAAGCTTTTTTTTTGTGCTCTTTAAAAATTAATCGACATCGTCTCAGACGTTTCTGCAGATTTATCAGACTGCTATAACTGTAGTTTCTTGTGGATTGCTAACCTTGGGCTATTTCTTTGCTAATTGTTCATATTAAAAATCATTTCCTTCATTTTTGATATGAAGATCTTTTTTTCTTCAAAGCTTGAGAGACAGAGCAGAGAGACGGAAGAGCCCCCAGTCGCTGACCTCTGTGTTGATGAACGTGTGATTGACACAAGTGCATAGTTTAACGAACATTAGGCGGAGCTTTGAGATCACAGCCAGTCTGACTTTTCTCTTACAGCCGTAAATGTGTGTGTTCAAATAAAGTGTCCGCACACCATGTGAAAACATATTAGAGCGAGTGGCAACATTTCAATTTGCAGGATGACCAGAAACATGTCCTTATGCTATGCAGTACTGCAGAAAACAGGCAATGAGATAAATTGAATTAATTTAAATTTAAATCCTCAACATACACTTTTTGAAAATGTCAATATCCCTGCAGTAACTTCTTTCTATTGCAATCACTCTAGCTAAATAAGCTAAATGATGGTTGAAAGGACTTGTTCATTAACCTTTGTGTATTTTGTGTCATAAACCATCCAATCCATATTCTGTGCGCAGATTCATTCAGCGCCTTTCCTCACATGTTCCGTACCCACAGAGGCGAACCATCAATGTCTGCAAACAAGGGATTCTTCAACAATTTGCATCTTGCTTTGCATAAAAATTGTCATCTCCATGTGTCTTTGTGTGTTAGTAAAAATGCAGCCAGCGTTTTTAGGCGCTCATCCTTCTGCCACTTTTAATATAGTGGTAAAAAAAATTTGCTAGGGGAGCCATTTTTAGGGAGATGTGGAGTCAGCGCAGTCTGTGTGGAAAGGTGGGGAGGGGGTGTTAAGAGGGTGTCTGAGGCTCGTGATGCACGAAGCTGGGAGATGTCACTCTTGGTTGTGCTGCCAACTCAGCTGATACTTTCTTCTACACACTACAGTGGCTCCAAGACGCGTGCACACACATTATCTTGCACGCTCGCTCCGAGTCACACACTTCAAACATTCCCATCTCCCTGGCTGTGAAATAACTTCTTCTCTGGCCGACTTCACATTGTGTAGTAATTGCACACCTTCATCTTTTTTACCCCCTTTCCATTCCCATTACCGCTTGCCATTCTCAGTCACTCTACTTTTATGTCTTCCTTAAATGGCTAATCAACATTAAATTTCCTCCAAACTGCTGAGGATCTGCTCAGTAAAAAGCTTCATTTGCCTGCTGTTCCTTAACATGTCGCATCATTTGTTTTAAATGTAGTGCTGTGCATCATATTTAAACCACAGCTGCCATTGTGGTATTACACACTGTGATACTGACTAAAATAATACAGTTTTGTTCACGAACTGACATGGGTCGTAAAAAAACCCCCAAAAAACGCCTAAAACATAAATGCAGTAAAAACTCCACTGCACTAAGTCCCCCGTGGACTGTAGTACAAAGTATTGGTCTTTTTTCCGACCAATTTAAGCGGATGCACGGCAAATTTAATGTCGACACTGTTGTTATGACTGAGGCTTCACCATAGCTGCACCTTGACTGCAGCTTTGCAGCATTAATGAAGACTGAAACCGATGTAGTGAGAGCCACACTTCAGCCAGGCACCTGCTAATGAAGAAAGTGCTATTGATGTTTGCACTTCTTAAAAATGTCTGCCATATTAGCAATAACATATTTTTTCACCTTGTCCCCAAGGGCTACCTGGTTAAAAGCTAGTCTAAACAGGACTGTTTAGGCCCCATGTTGTTCTCAATTCACAATGTGGGTTGTTTAGGCCCCATGTTGTTCTCAATTCCCATCACAATGTGGGACGATTTGGAAACAGTTTTTATCTTACAACTTCCATAATCAATAGCATTGCCTCTACATTTAGACAGCCACATGGGTGGAGTGGTAGGGCCATGCTGTAAAACATTGATGGTTTTCAGATCAGTTAAGTGAAATAAGAATTTTCAACAGCACGGCTGTTGGAATTAGGTTCTTTGTTCAGCCCAAAGTATATAGTAGGTGTGAAAGTGAGTGTAAATAGTTGTTTTTTTCTTTATACGTGTCCCTGCAGTGAAATGGGAGCTGTCTAGGGTGAATGCATGTTCCAAAATCCATAAAAGGCTACATTCAGTGCTACACCACACTGACATGCTTGTCAGATTCTATCTCCAATCATAACTTTATAGCTTTGTCTCTGTTATTCTGCCAATTATTTTTGCCTTTGTACAAACTTTTGTGGTGTGTATTTTAATCATCGTTCTTAAATGACTTTGTTTGAACAAATTCAGAGTTGACAGTAAAATGTTTTCCTCTGCTTCTTGAATACTGTTTTTTCAACATTTTTGCACCATAGGAGTACCATCTCCTTATGGAAATGAAGTTCATAATTTTAGGCTGGGACGTTTGTTGGGAGAGCGACCAAGATAAATGTCAGCAGCCTTGTGAAATCATTAGAATGCATCCACATGCACACCGCACATTGTTGGGACATGTGTATATGAGCTCCTGAATTCAGAGATATTTTAATACAGACCGAATTTACACAACCCTTAACTAAGAGATACCTAAAATATCCTTTCCGCCTCTGTTTCTCACCCCTGTGAGTATACGTGTGTGTAGACGGTTGTGCGTCAGGTGTGACCGTTCTCCAATTTTTCTTCTGATTGGTTGGCTGACTGCTGCACAATCCGAGCCGATTCCCTTATCTTCCCCATAACACCGTTGAAGAACTTGGTTTTGCTCTGGTCTCAATCCGATTGTTGATTCAATATTGGAGATGAAAGATTTCAGACTTTTTTGTTGCTTGAAATTCAATGTTTCTGGAGTTGTCTGTGATTGTTGTTAGCAACATTTGTCAAACACGAAACAGACACCATCCAATATTTGAAGAACTAACTTTGATCCTAATAGGCCTAATATGTCTTGTTAATATGCAAATGTAATGGCGTAATCTCAAAAATACACACAGATATTTAAAACCACAATAAGTTTATCAGTATGGTACAGGTGAAAAAAAAAAAAGTAAGCTTCAGCATTTGGCACATTTTAAAGATTTGGCAACAACTGACTGCAGCGGTTCTTTGAGCTTCGAAAGTGAGGAGAGTTTCTGAAATGCTTACCTGACATCATGAACTGTGAGTACAGGGAGAGTTGGAGGTCATTACTGGAGAGGAGAGTAATGAAGGTCATTAGAAACAAGATAGAATCTATGTGAGTGTGAATCCACATGATGCACCTGCAAAGGTGAAGCTTTAGGGGGCAGAGGTACTGAAGGTGTAGGAGATCAACTGTCTAAGTGAAAGTGAACTCCTTGTCTTTGTGACACAGCATACCACTGTACACAACCAAATGTGACCTCTGCTTTTAACCCATCACCAAAGTGAACTGTGGGCAGCAGGGGGGAGCAGTGTGTGGGGACGGAGCCATGCTCAGAGCACCTCAGTGGTAACTTGGCAGCTGGGGGACTAGAACCTGAATACTTCCTGACCCAAGTCTGCCTTCTTAACCACTAATCCCCAGCAATGCACAGAACAATGCAGGTACTACTAAGTGGCGGGGCTGATGTGAGACAGAAGGATAGCAGCAGGTCTGGAAAAGAAGGTCTCCAAGATCATGGTGAGATATCCTATGATGTATGGTTTAAAGGCAAGGGGCGATGGAGATGCTGAGAATTCCACTGTTGAGTGACCAGGATGGAGGGGTTTAAGAAAGGGAACAGCCAAGGTTCAACAGTTTATTAATGAACTCAGATACAAGGTTGAGAGAGTCTGGATGTTTGCTGAAAACACATAGTGGGGGTATCCATCTAAGGGGGTCAGAGGTCGAGGTGCCAGACAAGAGGAAAACAGTAAGGCTCAGGTTAAGTGAAGATTTACAGATTTAGAGCAGTGTTTCCCAACCTCTTTTGAACCATAGCACATATATATCATCAGGTAAAAGCCCACAGCACACCACCAAACAAAAATCTCACAAAAATATATGTAATGAAACATAATAATCTTCTAGTTTAAGTGACCTCATAATTGACTAAAATCTCGGCATGTTTAGTTGAAGACAATGCTGATATACTGGCAGGAATTGAAGAAAGACACTCACAAAGATCTGCAACAGCTGATTTTTTTTTTTTTTTTTAATTTTCATAGCCATCTGCTGCCACCTAGCAGAAGAGGGTGTAATTGCTCTACCGTTCATGCTTTGACAAGCAAAGAGAAATTACATGCAATAAATAAATAATGGTTTTCAGACCAATTAAGTGAAATTGGATAATTTTACACAGCACTCCTAATGATCTCTCACGGCACACTAGTGTGCCACAGCACTTGTTGGGAATCACTGATTTGGAGGACATGCAGAAGTTTGGTATAAAAGTGAAGAAACCAAGAGATGGAGTGAAATGGAGACAGATGGTTTGCTATGACAACCCTGAAGGAAGCAGCTAAAAGAAGAAGGAAACGTTCCAGCTTAAGGGAAAATGCATAAGGTTCTATGATCTCAGGCCATATGTAGCTCAATTCTTTTGCACAAGGACTGAAATGAAATTTGTCTGAAGAAAAATTAGAACTAACAAAGTGACACTTTTAATTGTTGTTGTTTCTGCAGCAAACTGTTATTTTTAGTCCACTCTGAGGCTATTCTCTTATTTCAAACTGCTGCTTTGCCCATATCTTAAATAAGAAACTGATTATCCACACTATTTCTTCTTCAACAGTGTGAGGACTAAATTTTCTTCTGAAGGTTTAATGGTTCTAAAATCGCATGCTAATCTACCTCTAATCACAGTGAAGCCGTGGGTTTGATTTCTATCCTCAGACTTTATCCTCGGACAGACGACGTGATGTTACATAGCACACAAATAACTTCTTCAGGTCTCATTAGAGCGGAGCAGAAACCTCGCAGGCAAGGGATTTTAGCAGTCCTGTTGGATTTAATTATTTATCTTGAAAGTTTGGCCAGAGTAAAGTATCAATTTAAAGTCCTTCAGAACAGGATCTGTGCTGCTCTGGCTGACCCCCTGGTGATAGTGAGTCAGCCAAAACAGCTACAGAAAATACAAACAAACAATTTATTGCTACAGAAGTGAACTGTAGAATTTAAAAGTTCATGACATGTGGATGGTGACATGGGAGTCGGGTGAAAGGGTAGCAGTCAGTGTTGGGTAAGGGTTTGTTTTTGTTGGAAATATGTAGTGTTTGAGCTTGACATAGAGCAACAAACATTTCCAGAAAATACATTTTATTTCTCACAAAGTAGTGTTATATTAACTTCATTTTCATGAACAAAGAGATACCAAAACAAAAAATGCATTTCCAGTATTTATTTTAATGAACAGACCATAGATAAAATCCAGCCTGGTGCTAAGGAAATTCTGACTGATCTTTGTGGAGTCCATTTTTAAGCTAAAATTACAAAGGCATTTACTTCATTGTAAGGCCTGCAGTTCAGACCTGTGTCTAAGTGAATTCTACATCATTAAGGGGAGAAGTGACCAGTGCCAACCACTGACTTGCAAAGCTTTAAAACTTTAAAATTGTGAAAATCTTTTCTGAACAAGAAAAATTCATTCTTATTTTAATCAGCTCCCCCAAAAATTCATAATAATGAAAAATATTCACCACATTAGCAGTGACAAGCTGTGTCAGTTTTTTGAATGTACCCAAGTACAAAATTGAACAGTGAGCCATACAGTATTCTCTAAATTAACTGTGCAAGTTTAACAGACCTGTGTAGGTATCAGGAAGTTGGCCGCACCTTGGTTTAGATAGGGAAACAACAATACTTTATTCCATGCCTGCCTGGGGTGTCAGATGACGTCAGTAGCAGTAGGCTGATGTGGTGGTGGTGGTAGGCAAAAGAAGATCCAGCTGATAGTGGGTCATAACTGGTGACCGCAGAGGTCACTAGGTTGTTAAAATCAGATGACTGAGGGTTCTTCTCCTTTTTCTGCACCCCAGGTTTGGACCCTTATGAGGAGCTCTCTTGCACCGGGGCGTCTCCAGGACAGGCGGAAGGACTGCTCAAGCTGCTGTAACTGTGAGTTGCTCTTTTGAAGACCTTATCCTACAGATAGTCCAGAACGCAGAACGGTCTTCTATCACATCGCCCCTGTGTTCATTAAGCTACACTGCATACCCATATCTGCCCACATCAAATTTAAATCACTTAAACTAGCCTACAAGGTACTTATTGGGTCTGCTCCAAACTATTTAAGCACCCTGATAGGCTTGTTACCCCACGACCACTCCGCTCAACTGGAGAAGGTCATGTAGCAGTCCCAACACCTGGTACAGGGCAATCCAGGCTATTCACATGGATCATTCGATTCTAGTGGAATGAGCTACCGAGAACCAGAACGTGCGAGTCCCTGCCTATTTTTGAAATGCTCTTGAGGACCTTTCTATTCAGAGAGCACCTCCTGCCTCCTAGCCCTTTCCTGAACTCCCCTTCTCCTTCTGCTTCTGCACTTATCTCCATCCTAGTTAAGAAGTCCACTTAACTAAATAGCAGTCTCCGTTCAAGAGTTCTTCTATGTAGCGTGATTGTTAATCATTCTTTTCGCAAGTCGCTTTGGATAAATGTCAGCTAAATGCATAAATGTTAATGTAAAAACACAAACATGGTTGCATGAAAATAAATGTGTCTACATGTCTGTAGGTCAGGAAGTAACCTCTCACCACATATTGATTACAGCTAGAGTTTTGCTTCAAGCTATGCTGTAATTGCACATCAGTTTTTCTTCTGAAAGTTTGCAGCAAAACAAAAGTTCAGCTCTTCAATGCAGATGTAGATCGTAGACACCTTTTGATACTTCAAGCACACTGAATCTGTATTTTTTTTTTTTCATTGTGTGTCGGAGGAGCAATGGCTCACTAGTAAATATCCACCGCTGACTGCCAGAGAGATGCATCCCAATATTTCTACCCACCGTGTAAAGAAGCCTTAATTTACAGCACGTCATTCTAGCGCCGCAGACGCGAGCTACTGTGGATGATAATTGCTTTTCTCTTTGGCACAAAAGACGCGGGCCAATCAGTGCTCATCTCTGTCAAAGAGAACTTCCCTTTGATGCTGCAGAACTGACAGGGTATCACAAATGAGATAACGCCGATTAGGATTCATAGGTGTAGCGATGATTCGGTGCAAACACTGGCACCAGCTGCGGGCTCAATGAGAATATGTAGGTGTGAGGGAAGACTTAGGAGCCAAAGACAGAATTACTCTAATTGGATAAAAGGTTTGGAGCATTCACACAATGAGATTGATATGCATTAGCAGTGCGA
Source organism: Cynoglossus semilaevis (assembly GCF_000523025.1). NCBI lineage: Eukaryota > Metazoa > Chordata > Actinopteri > Pleuronectiformes > Cynoglossidae > Cynoglossus > Cynoglossus semilaevis. The sequence goes on from NC_024315.1 coordinate 11,689,680, forward strand.
TAGGCAGTTACCGTGGCAGTGAAAGCAACATAAAGATTTCTCAAAGCTGCAGATATGGCCGTCGCTGTGCTGCAGTACCAGACATGTGTCCCTTTATGAGATCATATGGAAGGAAGACGTCCTAAAATCCAACTGATTGCTTTGGTTTGACAAACGGTTGCAGTTGGAGAAGAAACAAACTAAATCAAAAGCTGCAGTTATTAACTGGTAAACCCCACAGCAATATAAGAAAGACACACAGAAACACAAATGCACAACAATGTTAAAGCAATTTCTTGCAATACAAGCCTGTTAAAATTGTTCTTTTAAGTAGTTGGTGGCTGATGGTTGACTGAACCTAAAGTCCTTCTTGTCACTCGTGTCACAAACTGCTGATAAGTCCTGGCAGATAACAAGACCAAAGTTCCAATAAATGAACGGAGACAGAGGCATAACTTTTAATGATTGTTGAGACATAAACACTGAGGAAACTCGCTGTCAATTGAACTGATAAAAAAAACAAAAAAACAATTTTAGACTTTTCAGCCAGAAAAGTTGAGACAAACATAAAACCATGTTGTTCTTGATCAGTGTAGTCTCCGATGAACCCACGGGAGCAATAAATAGAATTGACATTTACTTTTCTGTCTGTTAACGCTTTTCATTAAATTTCTAATGTCACATCAACCCAGTAGCTGCAGAAGCTTGGATGAAGTTGATTTATTATGGTTTCATAAAATGTTCCATTAATATACAGTACAATCTGAACATTCTTACCTAAAACTTGGTAAACCCTGAGATGTATTTTTTTTTTTTTTGGTTGTTGCTTTATCTCAGACATTGGTATCACACCTGATGCCATCACTGATACCCGCTTTTGCTTTTTTGTTTTGTAATTTCTGCAAAAAATAATCTTAAATGTGGAGCCATCTGACCACAAAACAGTGTATGGGTCCATCTAAGATAAGCTCAGGCCAAGTAAACACAAAATTGATTTATGATTGTGTGAAGCGGTCTCTGGGAACATTTCATTATGCGGTGGTGGGTTGTGTATGGTCACCAGAGTGTTTGAAGGTCACAAGCATTTGGCATCCTCTGAACTTGTTTTTATTTCAGGCCACATCTTTTGCAAACTTGCACATAAAAGCAGAAGCCTTCGAAATGGGAGACTATTCCCTTGTGAGATTCATTCTCTCTAGTGTTGTTTAACCTTTTTCATTTAAGACCTTGTGAAATCCTGCATTGAAGTGATCTGTGTCACTCCAGTCATTTGATTCGGTGTCATTGGTACTCATCATACGTACTGGAGCCAGAGATCCAACTAATAGGATCCGTGGATGATGAGGAGCTCAAATTGAGTGTTGTTGTTTCAGTCACTTTGTTTTCTTAACCAGAAAAGTAATAAAATTGTATTTATTTTCATTGCACAATCTGTTCATAGAACATTAGTCGCTTTCAGAAGTGCCATGAAGCATGGAATGGGTGCTTGCTCGACACACTCCACAACTGACCAAGGCTGGGTTTGTACCTGTGACCTTTTGACAACAAGATTGGTTCTCCTACCACTGACCACAGGCTGCCTAAACCAGGCTAAGGGCTCCAGTACATATTCAAATCCTAAATTGTGTAGGGTTAAGGTTAGGATTAGGGGTTGACAAGCTTTAATTTCCTTCTAAAAGGAAGTATTTTAAGTAACTATCTATGGACTGAAAGTCATCGATATTTTTTAGCTTAATGGCAATACTCCATATATCTCAATATTTATTTCTGTGATGGAATTGGGGTTTTCCCTAAAGCATTTTAGCATATTAAAATCACCTTTTTAAAGGCATATAAAAATATTTATATACTTTAAAATATCAAAGTTCAATCATTAAAATCATTCAGTCCCCCCTCTGTCCAATCCCAGGGTTTGGTTGTCGTTTGAAGGGTTGAACTCCTGTTGAATGTACAATGCTTGAAGGGTTGAACTCCTGTTGAATGTATGTGACGGTGACATAATAGTATTGATTCAATATTGTTGTGCGTTTGTTATATTTTATGTGTCTCTCAGCCTCTTGATCCAAGAGTGAAACGCAAAACTTCAGATTCAATTTTGTTTAGAAAGGTTTTAAAGGAACAGTCCAAAGAATTCTGGACCATAAGTCTGTCAGTGTAGACTTTGGTTCACCCTCCCAGAAACCACAATGTCACGTCTTCCATTTTATCTTCAAGTGTCACCATCCTAGTATTTATGTTTTTTTCTTCTAATCATAAATACTGTGAGCAATCTGTCTTTTTTTTATTGTTTCTTTGCCTTTAACATTGTGCGGCAAACACTAAATGAAAACACTTGTAGTTCTTTACTCTGAGAAGGAAATTATACCAGATGATTGAGGAAAAGCATCAAGTGGCCTCTCGAGAGGAACTTGTGCCAAACAAATACTTGACTGCTGAATAAGCGATTACACAGTCAGTTAAAAAATGTACATTTCTCAACCACACTCCCTTTGTACATAAATGAAGCGAATTGCATCAGGATTAGTGGCGATAATAGCAAGGGCTAGAGAGCAGAACGAGGAGGAGTCTATAAAATGAAGTGTAGCTGTGCTTGCTATCTCCGCTCACTTCATCCTGCCTAGCTAAATGGAGTCGAGTGTTATTGCCCATGACAGGAGGCGCTGGAAAATGGAAATCTCTTAAACGCCAGACTCTGTTAAGGTGTTCGCTGGGGTGAAAAAAAAAAAGAAATCCTATATCTCTCTGATGTCAAACCTTCTTTTTTCCATTTGCACTTGTGTCTAATCTTTTCTTTTTCAACCTGTGAGTTCCATCTGTTCACAAGGTGGCAAGCAGTCACATAAAGGTGAATGACGGAGGTGACATTATCGTCACCTTTATTTTCATTGTAATTAAGTTCTCTGCAGTTTTACTCACAGCAGTTTAAGGCTTAATTGGCAATTTTGAAACAATGGCAGAAGTCAGAGGTCTGCCTCTTCAGTAGGGGAAACATCCGCC